>NC_092210.1:42452048-42547868 GCF_043381705.1 Parasteatoda tepidariorum | reverse complement strand
CAATTTTTTTACAGTCAGAAATTGGTTGCCTAGCAACCTAGTAAAATTAAGCGTTTCTCTTTTGAATCAGTCAAGGGTTATCTTAAAATATTTATTTGCGCAGGCGACTTTTTTTGGCGGTTTTCTGGACTATCGCCAAATATATAAACCTTTATTGCAACCCAATTTACGACCCAATTGTTTTAAAATTTTGTCTACCCCCCCTAATTCAAGTGTCTAGATTCCAAATATGTAAAAAAAAATACATGTTTATTCAGAGAAAGTACGTTTTTGTGTCTGATTTCGTAACTTAATTAATAGTTAGCACTAATTAATTAGCATATTTGAGGTCACCCCCGGGAACCATTAAGATTGACACTTAGATCGTGAAAATCCGATCATTAGAACAAAAGTTATTCAGGGTGATATCTTTTTTTTTTTTGCGGACTGTACTCCCAACGAGGAATCAAGCAGTGTAGAGTTTATGCGGTCGTTTTGGGACTCCCTGTATTTTTTTTGAGATTTCAAGTTTCTAATTCTTATAGTTTTTGTGCAGCAAAACAAAATGCAATGGTAAGTTGAACACGCAAAAACGTCAGTGTCTCTTACGATTTTTTTTTAAGTTGAGAAGAAGCGTCTTTCGTTTGTCCAAAGCGCAAAAATGAGGCTAAGCTCAGAGCCCCCGGATGAATGGTAGCATAACTCATTTGAAAGACCAGTTCCAAAATTTTGTCACGGATCTGAAGGGGAGGGAGAATTTCTTCTAACCTCTGTACTTATGGTACTGCTCAACGACTGACCACAGGACTTTTGGTTCTACAGATTTTATGAGAACGGATATCGCATGTACTCGGTAGATCTTAACTGATTCGAGGATTGAACCCCGGTCCCTTTGGACCGATGCTCTAGTCGCATTTTTGTGCACAAATAAAGTTTATCTGACGTTAAAATTATATTTCATTCTTCCTTTAATACAAGAAATAAGGTTCTAGCAATTTTTAAACGTTTTATTTACAATTTATTGACTACTAATGCACTAGAAAGTTAACTCTTGAAATCATTGATTTAGTTTCCCTTTTCCCCCTTTTTTCTTATTAAAATTATATTCACTATATAAAGTCCTCGGGCGGGGCAAGGTTGACTGAGCCTTTCATCCCTTCAGTGGGTTGATAAATGAGTACCAAGCATGCTTGGGAACTAAACACTGGGGGTTCCGCGTTCGGCTGACCACCTGACCGGAACATCTGCTCCTGCACCCCAGAGCCTAAGGTTAAGAAAACTGAAATGAGCACAGTAGGCCTTGGCCCTCTAAGGGCTGTCGCGCCACTGAGTTTAGTTTATATAAAAAATTATTATTTTACTAATTGTTATGGTGATGCACAATTTCAGAAATAAATAAATAAATGATTATACATTAAATCATATCAGTTAAATCATATCATATTTTCATCATATTATATATATCATATCATATTTTCATTATATCATATATATCATATCATATTTTCATCATATCATATATATCATATCATATTTTCATCATATCATATATATCAGTTAAATCATATCATATTTTTTAACGAACTGTTATAGGCTTTAAAAAATAATCATAAACTGTCTTAATCAAAAAATTTTGATGGTTCTAGATGAAACATGTAAGCCTATGAAACTTTCTGATTTAGTCATAAATTTTAAATTAATATATAACCTTTATTTTGATGCCGCAGGTGTAATGGAACGAAAAACGAGTTTAAAACTGAAAAAAGATTCAATGTATTTTTTTTCTTTCCTTCTTTAAAAAAAATACCGAAAAATTGAAACTTTTGTCGAGTCAGCTGAAAGAATGTTAAAGTTGGCAACAATCAAGATGAGAAAGAAAAAAAAATAAAAACAGGAAAAAATATAGAGTAAGAAAGAAAATAAATCCACGCCTGAAAAACTTTGAAAATAGAGTTCACTTTCATTTTCAAGGAAAAAAAATGGAAATGAATACTTAAGGGGTTGAAAAGGGAAACAGTTTTTTTTAAAGATCTATAAGCTGTTCTCTATTTCATTAAAAAACTTCAAACTCTTAAAGCGTGAAATCCAAATGAATTTTTTAAAAAAATATTATCTAGAATGACAAAGTAAAGAAAAAACGTATTATTCAAGAGTAATTCATTAAAAAAAACACTTTGTTAGATATAGTTAATGCTCAGAAATCTTTTAACAAAACTTACTTAGACTTAATAGTATTCCAGAATACTATTAAAGCTAACATTATGTGTTTTTAATTCAATATGTAATTCCACTACTTAACAATCAGAGCACGTTCTCATTTAATTTAATTTTTGCTTTTAAATCCCATTCCATAATAATGAAGAAAGATTTTGGAGGAATTACATAACCCGTAGAGGTAATTCTTATTCTACTACTAATTTTAATTTAAAAGGAGTAGAGATATTAATTAAATATAAGAAAATTTTTAATATTTATTAATAAGATATAAACAGAATTATTAATTAAATACTGCGCAAGACTAAATTTCTGCTACATTAAAGGTTAGACAAAAAGAAATTTTTTGGTCATTAACAACATTTTTAAATTTTTTAAATTATGTAATTAGATTTTTAGTTACGTGTAGAATAAACCAATATTAATAAAAAACAATTTTTTTTATTAAATTGCGCATTTTAATTCAAATTAATAATAATTGATTAATAATTAATTATACTGAAATGAGTAAAACTCAATTCATGTCGAATTGAGAAATTAAATTAATTAAATATGCGTTAATGAGTAAAGCGTTAGAAATTTAATATCAAAATTTATTTCGATTTCATATCGTACATTTAAGAATTTGATTATTTTGTATGAAACTTAGTCTTGAACTTTAAAGTTACAGACACGTAAAACGAATTTTCTTTTTTTTCTTCCTTTTTTCTTCTTTTTTTTCTTCTTTATTATCTTGTTTTTTCTCTTTATTCTTTTCTTTTTCCTTTTAAAATCCCTGACATGAATTGTTTTGATTTTCTCATAGCAATTATGAAAAAAAAGTGAAGAAAAAGAAAATTCGTCTAATTCGGCTCATCATGAGGGGACATATGTTTAAGAGGCCAGTTTATTAAAAAAAGACATGGTAGGCTTGAATACTTGCCATTTTTGATTTTTTTGAAATTTTCAGGATGATGGAACTTTCTTAGACACGCGTTTTTTTTTATTTCTGTTTAAAAAAAAATCTCATATTTTAGAGTGTCAAAACTAAAGATTCTCTCTAATATAAAGAAGAACACATCGATTTACAAATAGTAATACTTTTTATAAAACGAATTAATCACGACATTGACTATTATTTTATGTTCTACTAAGTTACCACTAGCAATTAAGACAAACACTTTTAGTCGAACTTTGCATCGAAGGTCAAAGGTCATTCAAACATCCTCGAAAAAGGACCATTGTCTTAAAATTTGGCCAGCAAAATCTACTGGTGCCAACAATGAACCACAAAGGTAAATATTTCTGTGATGTTATGTGTTTCTATTCAGTGAAAAGTACCTTTAAAATAAGCATATGTGTTGTATACATTTAGTGTGATCTTAAAAGTGACCTAAAAATAGCAAGAAGCTACAATTTTGAATATCTTTTCAAAAGCAACACATCATGACCATTTTCAAAGCCCTTCAACGGACATATCATGACCAACACCAGTAAGTTAGAATTTTTTAATGGTGGTCACTTGAGTCTATTTCCCACCGGCCTCAGAAGTGCCACAGTTGCTACTCTCTTATTGGAGGAAGCCATGGCGGTAGAGTAGCGTCACACACGCCATGTGACCACAAACCCGTTTGGGTTACATTCACTCAATCACACAGAAGAAAGGACATAGAACAGAGAGAGAAAGTTACATTCATGCCTACGGTGGGATTCGAACCCATAACCACTGGCCCGTAGTCTCGTACAGTAACCGCTAGACCAGTGCTCGGCATTAGTTAGATGTAAACAAGAGAATAATGAAAAAGAAACCAAGTGAAGTTGTAAAACTAGTTGCCCCCATTACACAAAAGAAGATAAAAGGTACATATGATAAACATAGCTACATAAATTAACCGATTTTTATTTTCTGTCTTACAATTAGCTCTGGTACAAGACAAGTAAATGAATTTGTTATGTCAAAGCAGATATGTTCAAAATAAGGTATAAAATATTTCAAAACTGTTAATAATGAATTCATTTTGATTTCATTTGACTTGGTTTTATCTCAGTAGAAAATCCTAAGAAATCCGTAGGATTTAAAACTTAGTTCGTCAGTTCGTAGTTACTGTACAATTTATCCATAAAAGCTCTTATAACTTCTGTTTTTTTTTAGATGTACCGATATGCGTGATGTTTTATTTTATTCAACGTGAAGGAATAGATCGAAACAATGCGTCACTCGTCTAGAGTGACGCTTACACTTAACACAACACTTACACTTAACACACACAACACTTACACACAACTTACACTTACAGAGCTAAGTGTAAGTTGCTCCCCTTTTCCCCTCCTCCTCAATAATTTCTAATCATATTTTTAAAGCAATTTATAACATTCCCTTAACTCTTTCCGCGTTTCATTACTCAGGTACAAGTTTCAAACTTTAGGGCCATATTCTAAGAAAAATTATTTAGTAACCATAAATCTGTGAATTAATTTTGCTTCTATATTTAAGGCTTCTTTACCTACAAATTTCATACTAGTCTGGTTTTAGCGAACGCAGTTGAAATGAGTGTTTCCATTAAAAATTTCAGTTTCTTGCACTTAAGGTCAATTTTAATATTGCACTAAACATATACCACATATATGTTTATTTTTTAGGTACTACTGATTGACATGTAGGCACAGAAATACATAACCTTGCTGTTCACTGTTGATACTTCCAGATTTGACAGTCAAATTATAATAAAATAGCCCTTTATCGAAGGTTTTGTACGACCTTTGACCTTCGATGCAACAGCCTACTGAAAGTAATTATGTCTCAATAGTCAGTGTGAACGTAGTATAATATGTAATAACAGTCAGGATTTGATTCACTCGATTCACAAAAAGTATTACCATTTTTTGATTGATATGTTTTTCTTAAACATTTAAAGGATCTGCAGTTTTGACCTTCAAAAAACTCAAAAAAAAATTTTCACACAAATAATATAGATTTAATAGCTTTACATAAAGAACATATCCTGAAAGTTTCAAAAAAATCAGAAATGTCAAATATGAAACATTGCCTGGTTCCTTTATAAGGAATGGTCTTCACATGAAGCATCGCAGGAAAAGATATCACAAATTGCATGCTGCTCTCAGGTCACGTAATGTGTACAGGTATATTTAAATAAAAAAAATTTTGGAATCACCTGATTTCAATAAAATTGCAATTTGTTTAAAATAACATATGTTTTCTACGTAATACCTAATTACAATAGTTGAAATATCAAATATTATTTTTTTGTCGTATGCCTGTTTAGGCAGTGGGGGAGCGATTGTTCCTGTTTTTCAGTGGCGCCATCTATGACCAGGAATTCGACTTCTGCCACGCCATTCACACAACCATAACCCGTTTATAGGGCGGGTCACATTCACACACAAAGGAGAAAGGACATTAAACACAGAGAGAGAGAGAAAGAAACATCCATGCCTTGCCCGGGATTCGAATCCAGGACCTTTCTGGTGCAAGGACAGTTCCCTGCCCTCTACACAAGCCGGTCGGCTATCAAATATTTAAAAAGCATGAATAACTGTATGTGAGAAGAATGACTTTTTATTCATAAATAAACATCTAAATCGAGCAATAACTCTTTAATTTCCCAAATTGCTCTCGAACATAACCAACATTTTATGTCTTTCTCAATAGATTTCAATCAATAGCTAAAACTAATTGTGAAACAAAAATAAAGCTTACACTTTAATCTTTATTCGAATTTCACACTTTTCAGTGAACACTTCGTAGTTCCTTAGAGATTTTAAAATAAAAATGAAAATGTAGGAAAATGTTTTATTGTAAGACTTCGTTGGAAAAATGTTAAAGAAAAGGTATTTCCTTCAAATGGATGCCATATCATGGACGGCATATAATGGATGGCTTATACAATTAATTAAACCTTCTTCATTAAATCTTCTCCAGCTTAAAAATTTTCTTTGAAAAGGAATTTTTTAAAAACATTATTTTTCATTTTTGTTATTTCTTAAATCAATGTTATTTCGTTCATTTTTGTCATTTCTTAATCATTTTTTAAATCAATAATTTGGCATTCTAAAAAAAAAAATATTGAACTGGAAATCGATAAAATGCATAATGCTATTTTCAAAAAACGTGTTTTCGTAAATTATTTATGTTGAATTTATTAGATATAGGTTTATATATATATATANTATATATATATATATATATAGATAGATAGATAGATAGATAGAGATATAGATATATAGCAGAGGATAGAGCGTTTGCTCTCGATGAAGTAAACCGGGTTCAAATCCCGACGTGGCCTGGTCGATACGAATTCCACACCCGGCTTGCACCAACCATAGTGCTGACGCAATATATCCTCAGTAGTAGACGGATCATGGGCATGTTGTTGTTGTTGCTGGCCCACACGGTTAGCGGAGCTAAACCAAGTCCATGACTCCAGAGACTCTGAGCAAGTCTGTAACAAAAAGTGGATCTGAAAAGAGGTCCACTGTAGAGATATTTAGGCATTGAAGTATATGTTCAGGAGTAGCTTGTTGGTCGTTACAATTATTGAACAACATAGTTCTTAGGTGACCGCTTCGAAATCTTGATATAACCGTCTGATCCCGCCTGCTGCACTGAAGTGTCAAGCTGCCACCTGGGTGGTTGCACTGATACCAATGATGAACAGGAGGGGCCACAGGATCACGAAGCCTGTTAAAACGGGAGTGGAGCTCCGAGAAAGTCAGAGATGCCGAAGAATGCAGGGGCAGATCAGTTCTGCTCTTAGCCAAGGAGTCTGCAATCTCATTACCCTCAACATCGACATGAGATGGGATCCATTGCAAGTGTATATTATGGGAGAAAGAAAGGGTCTTCAGCTTGTTTAAAATTGAAACTCCATCACTGTCACCCACCCCATGCCAATCCGAAAGGTGCTGGATTGCACTACTACTATCGCTCAAGATCCAGATGTCATTTGATCCAGGAAAAGTAAGCACAGCGCCCAATCCTGCATCTATAGCGATCAGCTCGCTGCGAAAGACACAGCAGTGATCAAGATTTCTCAGCTTGATATGGTAAGAGCTGTGATTGGATCTGACGAAGACACCACTGCCAGAACAAGAATCGGCATTCCTACTGCCATCTGTATAAATAAGAGTTGCCTCGCTCGGAATGCTGTTGATCAATTCAAGAGCAATTTGTCTCAGATACTCAGGTGCGTCAGAAGATTTGCTGACATGTACAGGAAGAAATGGGTGGAAATACACTCTCTGGAGTCCCTCGCTTGGATCAACACAAGAGTTCAGATAGTGCGGCTCAACATTTTCAGAAGTCAAATTATCACCGATCACTAGACTGAAAGGGCTGTTTCTCTTGAGCCTTTGGTTATTTCTCCAACTGTGAAGGAAAGCTGACGTTCGGTTACCAGTACCAAAACTGAGTAGTTTGTTATAATATTTGACAAGCATTGATTTTCTTCGAAAACTGAGCGGTTGTAAGTCAGCCTCGAAGAGGACAATATCGTTGGGGCAGCTGTTACAACTCCACATCTATGACTTCGGATCATGGGCTTAAGTCCCCTTGTCGTCAGTCTAACTGTGAAAGTTTTCGTGGTTTTCCTCTCCATGTAGCGCGAATGAGAGTTAGTTGCATCAAAAAGTCCCCCAGGAAGACAAATAAAAGAAATATTAACTTAGCATATAGCATCATTTAAAATGTGATAATCAAAATTTTCCCATGACCTAATAGATAATTAAAAAAAATTTTATTACTTCTTGTTGAGTTTCCAATATTTAAGTTTACCGGAACATGCTTTAATTAACGCGTAATTAATATAACATATACGTGGTTTCATATACCTATTAAATAGCGAATTCGTTGATATCATCACCATGCATCATGAAATTTACGCTGATTTTACTTGGGATAACCAAACATAGGAAACCAAAGATAAATATTTCTTAAAAACGTGCCATAAGACATATTTTTGATTAATCAGAGCTGCAAATTGGCAAATAACTCACATAATACAATTTTTTATAACCATAGCTGAACAGCTGAACCAATTTTGGGTTTACGACGGCTAATGTTCAACTCCTTCCTTGTAATTTTGAACTCTATCCAGAAGATAACAGAACTCCTGGATCAAGTATTGGGAGAAATTTGTCTTAGTGGAGGGCTTTTAATGAAACTAACCCGCATTTGCGAGACATGCAGAGGAAAACTACAAAAGCCTCTCACGGTTAGACTGACGGCAAGGGGACTCTAACGTATGATCCGTCTACCACTGTAGATATTTTAAGTCAGCACTGCGGTCTATGCAAGTCGGGTGCGGAATTTGTATCGATCGGCCATTGCTGGGATTCGAACCCGGTTTACCTCAAAGGAAGGTGAGCGCTTTATCCTCTGAGCCCCCACTGCTCAAATAAAATAAATGTCAAATCGTATGAAAAACTATTTCTTTGTGACGTATTGTGCTAACTGGCTGTCGTAGAGAGTTTTAAAATCGAAAGTTAGGTCCATCATGTCTGCGTCGTGTCATATTTGGTGCGGTTTGGTTTTCGTTTTTTTTTTTGCGGACTGTACATACGCATACCTACATATACATAGAATCATTCTGATTTCGTTATATAGATTTTACTACAGATTTTATATTTGTAGATGTTTAATTGATCTAGTAAATGACATCAAATTTTTTGTTTTTAAATTTCTAATTACAAGTTTTCAATAATGTTTTCAAGTTCATTAATTAAGTTATTATTTTTATATAAAATTCACAAATTTTAACCTAGTAAAAATGAGCCTTCTAGAGGAAAAAAAATTAATTCAGTAGGTTGGGAAAAACAGGAAAAAGTTGAAAAAAGAAGGAAAAGAAAAATAAATTAATCTACGTAATTAGACATTTGAAAACTACGAATGATGATATTAAAAATTTTTTGTTTAATTTACTCAAATAATATTACACATTATCTGCTCGAGGACAAAAATCAAGTTAAATAATAATCAGAGTGCTTTTATCATTACGAAAGTATAAGTCAATACTGAGACACGGCGTTCCATAAATTCTGTTTTTGTGTGTCTTTTAATTAATGACAATATAGTTTTTTTCAAGACTTTTTATTTATTCTATAAATAACTGTTTTAAAGTAAACACTGGATTAAAAAAAATGAAAAGCATCAATTGCAAAGTTATTTCTTTTAGACAACGCAGGCGAACTTTCATTTAATATTTTTGGCAGATAATCAGTTAACTCGAAATCAATGGCTGCTTGGTTTATTCATCAAGTCACGTGGGAGATTGAAAGCTATAAAAGGAGCGATATTGTCAAAGTCATTACTTTTTCAATGCGAAAAGAATACCATTTTCTGAAAGAAGGTTCATGACCGCCATTCATTTATTCTGTCACTAGGCAGATTTAATTGCGTAACTAACTTTTTCCTGAATGAAATAACTTACTAATAGTGATTTTATCACAAATAAAGAAAAAGGTATCTACACTATATTATGAATGCATTATTGATTAATGCATGGGAAGTAAAATATAAATGCTTTTTCTTCCTAATGGAATGTGTATAGTGGGGTTCGTAGAAGTTAAAATTATTGTAAGGACGAGCTGCAATATTGAGAGAAGAGCTTCGACTGACTTTCTATATTATATATTAATAATAAATTTTATACAAATAAACAATTTTAAAAAAAGTTTTTCATACCATTAGAAAAAGTTCGAGCTATTGACTACAGGTAAAATTATATCAAATTCAAATGCAGGAGCCTATCATTAGCAAATAAGAGTAAATCAATTTGTTAGATAGATCTAAAATAATTTAAAAATCTAAGGCAGTTTAAATTATTTTAAGATCCAAGTAATCAAACATTATTTTTGCATTTTTTGTAAATTGTATTTAGCATCATTACTTCGTTATTTTTATTTTACTTTACTCTGATGAAAAGAGCTGATCATGAAAGTTATTAGTTAATGCATATTCATTTTTTAAGTAAGCTGTTGATGTATTAATACAAGCACTGTAAAGTTAGCAGCTGAAAGTTCCTGATCAGCTTTTGACCTAATGAAGTGATTTTCGCGAACTCAACCTTATAGGTTCAGGAGATCAATCTTAAATATGTCAATTAAGAGCCAGGTTTTTGAAAGTCATGGGGTTGGATACTCAAAATAGTTGATTTTGTTGAAATTTTCAGGGTATGTTCTCTATGAAAAACTATTGGACATTATTTTTTATTTATTGGAAAAAATTTTTCGAGTCGTTTTGGGAGCTAAAACTGAAAATCATTTGGAATTTTGGAAAATGCACTTCCATTTACATGTGATTCTACTGACTTGAAACTACTAAGTGAACTACTAAGACTTTAATCTTCAAAATCTAATTATGCCAAAAGTGAAACACCACTGTTCTGCGAATACATACGAATGAGTAGAACCCAAAAAAATCACCATTGTGTGTGGAGTACATTTTATGTGACCTTAAAATTGACCTTAAAGTAGCAAAAAAATGGTAAATTTTGCTCAACTTTTAAGACCATTATCTGTTTTCCCAAAAACTAAATTGGAATGAAGTTTTCTGGAATAAAAGAAGCCTTCAGTATAGCAAAAAAAAAATCCGCAGATCTATGGTTACTGATTCAACTTTAGTATCACCCTGAATTCTGAGACCCGTATTTTTTGTAACTGAATACAGAAATACTTATAGAAAGTTTAAAATTATTTTTTTTAAGAAATATGGTTTTTTAGAATTTTCTCAAGAGGAGGGAACAAACGGGGCCAAAAACATACGTTACTATTTAGCAAATGATATATATCTGATAATATTGTTTACGTATTTATGCCTTTAACGTTGCTATCCAGGCAAATGAGGTATAGATTTCAATTAATTTTTTAAGTAATTTATAAGTAGATTTCAGTTCACTAATAGTTTAAAAGTTATGAAAGTTTTAAGCAGACAAGTGCAAAAAAATTGTAGATTTAAATTTAGATTTTTTTAAAGAACTATTCTTCCTATCAAATCTTATATTTTGTCATGTAAAATTACATTCTTTAAAATGATGTCAAAAAGTATATATCTTACAATTCAAATTTTTTCCGACCATTGTTAAATAATATAATACAAAATAGTAATTATTAACTATTAGTTGTTTTTCGCCTCAAATTATCTTTGGATAAATTAATTTTTTTTATTATGTGTAAAATTTTTTTAATTCGCTTAAAACTTTCTCGATATATGTCGAAATACGCATAAAATAAAATTCGCATTAAGGGGTCCAAACTTTTGATCGCTTTTCTGACCAAAGAATTGGGACCATTTTTCCTACAATACTAGTCCATTCCCTATATTTTGAGAGTTAAAAATCCGAATCCGTCAAGAAATAATATGTTTCAGAGAAAGTACACTTTTTTATCTGATTTCGTAACTTAAGGAATATTCTTCTCAAATTAGAATATTTGAAGTCCTCCCCATGAACCATTAATATGGAGTTCTAGAACATGAAAATCCGATCAATAGATCAAAAGTTATTGAGGGTGTACTGATTATTATTTTTTTGCGCAGTGCACATTTAAATGTAAGTGTAACCAATCGACGTTTATTATAGTACAAAATTTAACAAGCATCAATTAATATTTTTAGAAAGCTGCTTGCCTACTGCAAATTTTAATTCTTCTTTTCATTGAAATTTCATGGTCATACAATGGAAATTGTTGCTTTAGCTAGTTATATTAAAAGTGATATATATAAATTTGCAACAAAGAAATATTCATGTAATAAAAACATATTAAACGTGCCCCATGATATCTTATATTTCAAGGAATATTTACGACTGACTAATATCAAAATTAGAAACTTAATCACGGTGCAAATTTCTAAATTTTTCGTACTACGTTTTGCAACAAATCGTATACCCTTTCAAAATATTAACATATATCATCAATATTTTCTGTTAAACTTTGTAATAATTCCTTAAAGCATATCTTAAATCATATGATATGTCTTAAATTACATGAGTATTTAATTTCTTAACAGGAAAATACGTACAATCCAATTACTTAAAAACATTTTTAGTGAAGAAATGCACTGGCAGCCATTTCTAAAGATACTAAATGATTACTGTCAAATTTTTCCCTTAACCTAATTTAAACATGGGAAACAATTGCTGGGTTAAATTCAACCTTTAGTTTTCTAATAAAAGTCTATATGATTTTTTTAATTTCATCCTAATTAAATCATTAAGTATGCAATTAAAATTTTGGAAATAAAGTTTTAAAACCGAACACTTGATTTCATGATGTTATATTTCTAAGAATTACATCAAATACAACTTTTAAAACTAATTAATTTCAAATAAAAAAATTCGAATAGTTTAAATCGTCGAAAAATTACTTATTATAAATAAACCTTAAATAGCTCCTTTGAGCAAATCTTCGAGCTAATACTGGAATAAATAGAAAGACCCACCCTTTTTGAAAAATTGCACTAATTGGAAAATTAATATTCTTGGTAAAAAATAATTCGCTATGATTAATGTTGACGTATATTAAAAGAAAGACGAAAAGCTAAATGGAAGCAGAAGATCCAAGAATAATAAATGGTGTAAATATCCTCCATTAACGCCTACGCTCTTCTCATAAAGGAATGGGGAGAATTGAAATATAATTCCTGATTATAATTCAGAAAAGGTAAATTAAATGAAGACTGGCTATGAGTGGTATTTTCGACAAAGGAAATTCCTATGCTTAAAGGTGTTGTGATTTAACTTCATTAAATTTCTTAATATAAAATTAATAAATCTTATAAGAAAAATACTTCAAGCAGTATTTACGATTACTAATTTCAGTAAACTAATTTCAAAACAACTTAATTTTGTTGGGACATTCAATTTAAAATTGACTACTGCAAGCACTTTTTTTTAATTTGAAGAACTTGAGTTATAAAATTAATTAATTTTTATATCTGATATTAGATATAAAAAGAATATTAACTTTTATCAAAAAATGTTTTACTACCATTAGTATAAAATATAAAAAAAGCATTACCTTTTATATTACAAAATGCAACGTTTAGAATAAACTAAGGAAAATTGTTCTTTTAGAGCATTTAATAGAATCTCATTATTGTTAATTATGCTCAAAATAATACTTGCGAAATTTAGTTGTACATGGTTTTTATGTTCGCTTAATCTATATATCAGCTCACACGATTATGTCAGCAAAAATAGAGATTATATCATATATTATGCATTATGTTTCATGTATTATTGGATATATGTATACATAATACTTATATCATATACGTAATATGTATATATGTATAGTACTTTTCTAAGCATAGATAGTAATGTCATTTTATTCATTAGCGTATAATTTTTTATAGAATATGTCACCGATATCTAAAATACCATATCATCAAATAGGTTTTTTTTTTAACAATTGCACCAATCACAGTGTGTCCTTTTTTAAAAGCAAGGTATATGGTTATGATTGGTGCGAATATATAAGTTCCATTCAAGGGCGCCAGCTGAATAATATAAAAGGGGATGCAACGCTCTAACAAACTAACCCCCCATACAAAAAAAGATTAAACATGTTTTGTTATTACATTTTGTTTTGTTATTACATATACTTTCATTTATTAATTTTTTTCACGATACATATCTTCATTGTTACAAGATATTTAAAGAAAAGTGCGAATTTCTTGTACTTGCAAATTTTGCCACGAGAAACTGTATTGATGGCTACTGACTTTGAAACACAAATAAATACAATCAGTAGTTTCGTATAAAGTGTTTGCGCACCCTTAGCATTGGTATTTATTGTGCTGATGAAGTCTTACAGTTGTGAGAAGTCAGTTTGTGTTATACACCTTTGTTAAACTAAATAGCTAATAGAAAATATAATGTCATTTATATTTCATTAAATTAAATTTAAAAATATAGCTTAGATATCTGCCCAGAAAAAAATCCTTTTTGCACAGTTAAGATTAAAATTCTTGTTTGGTTGAACAATTTTTTAATTGTTATATATTAATAATTACTTAATTATTTGTTTTCGAATAAAAATATTGTTAATAAAAATCTTTTATAGCGAAATTGTTTTTCTGTATCTCTTTAATTGTTTAAAAAAAAAGCCAAGGGGTGCAAGTGCGCCTCTTTGCACCCCCCTGCCGGCGCCCTTGGTTCCATTGTATACTAATTTTCTCCAGAAAAAAAAAAAAGACCGCTAAATTACGTAGTACATACTGCTCTCTCCGGCCTGGCACAAAAAAGTGTCATTAATAAACAACATAGCAGAAGTTCAATAGCTTTAACACGGACTTCCTGCTATGTAATGATGTTTTTAGTCTAAATTGAAATACTTTATCGTAAATTGCAAAATGTGCCGTATCGTTTTCCCTAACACTCTTTTTGAGTTAAAAAAAAAAAATTTGTAAACATTCCAGAAAATTAAAAAGCAGAAAGCTATTTTTGTGGCAAACTTATTTGAAAATCATTATTTTTAAATAGTTTAAGCATGTTTTCTTATGGTCACATGTACAGTTTTCATTTAGAGATGTTTTTTTAACATAAATTACTTACTATTACCATTGTAAAAGAAGATTTGTTTCAGTTATATGTCAAATGTAAGCGTCAATGATAATTTTGAAATATTGGATAAAATCTTATTTTGATTATTTACTGTAATATATTTCGGATTAATTTACTATAAAAATTACTGATCCTCTGTGTGCAGCATCCGTAAAAACCATTTTATCGTAAAATTCCTTTTAAACGTAAACTTTTATACCGTAATTTTCATAATATTATTTATTAAATTACAGGGATTTATTGATTTTACACTAAATATTACAGTAAAAATTAGGGTTCATCGGATTTTCTGTTTCGTAAAACTTTTCAGTGAAAAGTAATTTTACGGTCAATATTACTGGTACCCTGAGTGCCGGTACTTTTTACCGTAATTAGATTCGGAATTCGTCAAAGTGTACACAAACATACATTTTGTTTTGCTAAATTTTAAAATTTATATTTTTGAGAATGCTCCACTATTAGCTCAATATCGCACCAACTTATAAGACTTACTTATTATATCGAACCAACTTAGATTTGACAAAAAATAGCACTGGTATTTAAAAAAATCTAGTTTATCAGCTTTGGAATTGTGTATATTGCTAGATAAAATACATTATGTCAAATATTTACTTATTAATTTCTATATTTTTTTCTGATAACCCTTTATTTTTTATTCGCTTGAATTCTATCTTTCACAAATTTTTACAGACCATTTAATTTATTCAATAGAAATTACCTTAATCTGTTCGGTGGTATGATTTATTATTATGATTATAATTTAGGGCAAAATATTAATTATTGAAAAACGAATTATTTTTGATCAATTGAGTGGGAATTCTGAGATTAATTTTGATGATTAATTGAGAGCAGAGTTTCCCTACACGCATATAGAAGCGTCGGATTTGAGTTTCATTCCTTAAAAACTTTCCCGCGAATGGCAATACCTTTGTCAATTTTTTTAATGATAGTTTTTTCCTGCTGTTGGATAAAGATAATACCAGGAAAAAAAATAATAAATGAGAGTAGGGAAAGTGACGATATATTTTTTATTGTATTCTATATTTAAGAAATTAATTGCTGTTCTTCTAACATTGCCAATAACTGCAGTTGCTTTTAAAAGAGATTTTGTTACTCAGAATAGAACAAAATCTAAAACGTCAGCTTCAGAGCAATAGAACGACGTTTTTTTAGATTCTTTTGTGGAGGATATCTTATTCATTCCACTAATAAAGCTATTATTTGTGGCTTGAATAACAAACACGTTGTTAAGTTATAGAAAAAAAGAAAGTACATAAATTTACAGCATAAAGAGGTACATCCAAATATTTTATAATTATTTATTTTTTCTCTACATTCCTTAGTCTAATTAATCCTTAAATAGTGAATTTAATGGGAAATACTGTTTTGTTCAATAGCTCCAGAGAACAAATGTTTTGTTGCATTTTTACAAATATTTGATCTAGCCTGATTCGGATGTGGGGATTTCAAATCATCTGAAATTAGTTCTGATCCTAGAGATACAGATTTTTTTAAATGACATTTCCAGTCTAATTTTTTCGAAATGTACAAGTTTAAAGGGTTATAATAACAGGAGGATCGCGTAAATGTTGCGAAAAACTTCTAGTGAAGATAAAACACATCATCAGGATTAAAAGTGCATACGAATCTATGAACAGAAACGTTATCATTCGCGGCTAGGGGCGCTTTCCCTATTAAGACCTGTTCAGAAGTGTGATGCCAGAATTGGCATACACATATTTATTTTATATCTTTTAAAATATCCTTCATTACTTAAACTTATTTTTATTAATGGAAGAATTACTTTTAAAATAAATCAAAAACTTAATCTTTTTAAGCGAACATAAAATATTTATTTCTTCTCTTCCAGATCAATGTAACGGATACTTTCTTTTTATTTCATTATTATGCAGACATATAAATTCACTGTCGCCTCTAATCGAAAACAAAAATCTATTTATAACTTTTTATTCTAATAATCCAACGGCTAAATGTTTCGGTTGCATGGTTATAATAATTCACATAAATTTGTTGGCGACTCGTGATCGCCAAGCTGTTCTTTTAAACCCATGTTGATAGGCTAGTTGGCTTTGTTTTTGGCTATGATATATTATGATAAATCGCCAAAATTTTGGATCTCCTACCCATACTTTCTCTGTCCGTTGAGAATAAATATATTCACTTTTAATTTCAAATTTGTGGAGGCTGGGAGCCCTTTGGGCCTCCCAGTCTTTATTTTATAACCGTCAGAAATGTTGTTCTGGCTTTATGATCTCTCAATAGAGAGTATTATTATTTCATCCCTTTAAGGGATTTCTTATTTTCAAGATGTGGCCACTATCTGATTCAAATTATACTTAATAAAATCTAAATTTACATTCAATGATTTGCACATTATTTCCTGGAAACTCAACTGTTATTGTTTTATTCATTCAATATTGGCCTAAATGAACATTCATGTAAACCACTATACAACCCTATACGGCTAATGAAGGAAGCAAAGACTTCCCTCATCATAAGAAGTATTTGAAGAAACAGTTCACAATAGAGAAGTACCACGAATGGCGCATTTCTGAGTATTGACTGCATTGCAGTTTTAATCCTGATGATGTCCCCTAACTCCCCTAGAATTTTGTTCCAACATTTAAGAATCCCCCTTTTTATATAACTTTTTTAAACTTGCACATTTCGAAAAAAAAAACTAAAAATGTTAGTTAAAAACTTGGAGTGAGTGACTGATTGCAGATTAAAAATTAGGGACGCAAAATGTCTGAAATCCGTTAACTTATCATTTCACTTATCATAAAACAAAACAAAAAAATAACTCTAATTTAGCAATAATTCTAGTGTATTTATTTTGTTTAATTCATACGTTAGTTTTATATAATTTGTGTTTTAAAATAGCTGTAATTTATAAACGTAATCTCGGTTTTAAAAGTCACCCTTAAAAGTTATTGAGTACTTAAATTACATATTCTCTAAAAGTTTCTTCTGATTGGGAGTCATTTAAAGAAATTCAGATAAGTCTCTCCGTTCCATAGTTTAATTTTAATTTCATCTTCTATATAAATGCTCGATTTGAGTACCACGAAAAATTTATATTAAGGTTATCAATGATTTTCCATTACAGACTGTTTTTGATAGAGATGAGATTGATCAAAAATAGTCAGCAGATACTAATGGAGATCCTTAAATACAGCTTGATTGATTTCAGTATGATGTATGAGAAATAATTTATATTAAGAAATTCTTATATTACGGAAAATTATGATGAAACTCCCAATAGATGTTAATTTAAAAATATTTAATTGGTTCAGCTTGAATGTTTAAATTTTAACAGCATTTTATATTTTATTTATTTATTAGCAAACAACTCCAAGTTTAAACTTTCGGGAAAATGCAAATATTGAATGAGTGAAAAAGAAACTTACTATTCTTTTACTTAAACTTTAAATTGCATCATTAATAGTAAATAAATGACTACATTGATTGATAACTGCATATTGATTTTAAAGAATGCTAGCTTTGAAATAAAAAATATTATTAGCAAAATTTAAGTTATTTAAATGTGTATGATAATAATTTCCTCTAATTACTGCTAAGATCGGAGTTCTTTTTAATCTGAGTAAATTTCTATATTTTTTTTTTTTTTATGTATAAAAGTTTCCCGAAAAAGGATACTAAATCTTTCTCATTAAAAGAAAAATTCATTAAGAACTGTTTTTGATTTTTATTCGATGCATTTTCTTTTTTTTTTTGCCGAATAAATGAAAAGTGATTGTGGTGACAATTTCTGCATCTCATTAAAGCGAAAAACATGAGTTTCAAATGAAAAATACAAAATGTATTTTAATTTTTTTAAATATTAGAAACAGTTTATGAAGACTGCTTAGATATTTATTTTTTCTAACAGTATTAACAATATCGCCTTTAAGATCTTTTCTTTCTAATGAGCAACAACTTTTATGGGAAAAGAAGAGGAATTCAAATTAAATTCAGTAAAACTTAATGAATACGTCTTGAATTACTTTTATTTTATCAATCCCAATTTATTACTAAAAAAGAAACATTTTTGTAAAAGATTTTACCCTGGAATTATATTCTGACTGTCTAAGTCTAAGAACTTAAGTAATTTTTGAAGTACAAAATTTTCCTTTTGGCATAATTTATCTTTAATACTTCGAGTAAAACTTTTGAAACTATTAACAGTTAACTTCAGATATAAATTTATATTTCACTTAAAAACTTAATTATTTTATGAATGCAATGAAAAGTATGTTGCAACAACATTCGGAAATGCAAAATAGAGCATTGGATCCAACATTTTATTACCATGAGTAACCTCTCATACAATACAAAAATCATACATTTGACTATGAAATTTATTGTTTTTATCCATCCTTAGAAATCTATTTTTACCTTACAGTAAAATCTATTTTTACCTTAAATTTTGCAATATTATTTATTTAGTTACAGTGATTTAGTGATTTTACAGTAAATATTACTGTAAATATTATGCTACGTCCGATTTTTTATTCCGTGAAAAAAAATTGGGGTAAAAATCGATTTTACGGTAAAAAGGAACTGGCACCCTGAGTGCCGATACTTTTTACCATAATTTGATTTGGAATTTTTTTACAATGTATGAAAAAAAACGAATTCGGTTCAATGTGTCCATAAGGATGTTTTCAAATATCTTTCGCCAAGAAAAAAAAACAGCTTTAGTACCTTACATTCAATGTAATAAAAAATTATATTAAATAATCTTTATTCCAACTTGACATACATTTAGCTATAATTTATACTATCGTACCAATAAAAAATTATCTTGGTAAACAGAAAATTTGCTTGCTATCTGCGCAATTCGTGGGAATATAAACTTCCTTGATTTTCTTAAGACTTAGCAACTTTGCAGTTCTCTAAATTATTGGTTCTCTAAAATAGTTCTCTAAATTAAAGTTCATTTACCAAAAACAAAATGTAAATAAAAAAAAACATGCTGTGCAATTTTAAATAAACTAAACAATTTATTCTGCTTAATTGATTTAAGTGTTCAATGCATTAATGTTTAAAACCCGTTAATTAAGAGCTACTCTAATTAAAAGCTACGAAACTCTTTACTTGACTTGCATACAAAAAGCATAAAGTAGAGTTGATTAGCGATTTTATCTTAGGTACGATTCGCTTCAAAAAAACATTGCCGTTCGATTCATCAGTGAGGGAGTAAGCAATATCAAAAATTCGCATTGGCAAAAAAAGTTTTTCAAAAACTGGTTTCTGAAAACTTTTTACTTTATTTTAATATATCGTGCTATTTTTCTAAAATAATAGTAAATAACTCTTTTAATTCTCGGTTATAGAGATTATTTTCGTATGGAATACGCAAAGAGGATTTCATCCATATGTTGTAGCTTCGTATATGTTAAAAGCGATGAACTAGATCATTTATTTGAAAACGACTATAAGCGACGATGGGTGATCTAGTTACGCCACTGATGTTTTTCTATTTTTATTCATTGATATGATGTTCTTTTTTGTTAGCACTGTTATGCTTAAAATAATCAAAAGTTGTTAAGTTTTTTAACGCTGGTATTGGCAGTTTTTTTAAAAAAATAGAGTTGTGTTTTATTCAGTTCTAGTTCGTGTTTTAACAGTATATTGTCTAAAATTCAGTCTCAATAGTATAAAAAGAAAATTGCCCTGATTCAAGGGTTCACCTAAAGGGATCGTTCTTGAAACAAGTATTTTCGTGCTCAACTGGAAGAAATTAAGAGTATTTTCGTAACAATGATGCAATGGACAATGTTTTGCCTTAGAACATTTTTCGATTTTAATGCTTTAACTTCTATAACTATTCTTAGATTTATAATCTAAAGAATTTAAATACACAAACGTTTCCTCTGTGATGATTTTTTACAAGAAAAACAACTTATTATATTGTATGAGTCAATTACAGCACAAACTGCAAACTGTCCCAACGTAAAACATCCGGTTGTCTGTCTGAACATACTATATAAAAAATTTCCGGATCAAATCTCGCATAAAATACCGACACTCTGGGTACATCATCCATAAAATACTATTCCGTGATTTTTACAGTAATGTTTATTTAGTTTGACAGATTCAGTAACTTTACGGTAATTATTACTGATAAAATTATGGTATATCGGAACATTCCGTAAAAATGGATTTTACGGTATTTTTTTACAATGTTCCTCCTGCTTGAGACTACCATAACATAACATATTTGAATAACAAACAAACATTTAATATTTTAAACAAAACAAATTAAGAAAAAGCATTCAGATTCTTAACACAAAAAAAGTAAATCAAAGTTTAAATTTAACATACAAGAATAGTCCATGCGGATGAAGAGAACAAACAATAGCATATAAGACGCATAATTTCTTACAACATTTAATGCCACACGAATAGAAGACATTTAAGAAAGAAGCCATCTGTTTACAATTTGATAATGCTATAACTATCATTTTTTTCAGCATGGTAAAATGGTGAGGGGAAATTATAACACTTTTTATAAATATTTTTAACTAGTTATAAACTTTCTTAAAAGTTATTTGAAGTAAAGAATGATTTTGGTTATAGTTAAGTAGAAAATATTCAAGAAAAAGAACACCAAGAAAAAAAATCCAGTAAAATTTCCGCGCTGTGTAGTAATCACATGTCTAGTAAAAAAATCATAATTTTGGTTATAAAAAGTAAAAGATTCGCTATTTAAATCAATCATTTTGTAATCTTTCCGTTCATACGATAATGGTTTTCATGGAAAAAAAATCTATCTTCTAAAATAATAGTTCTTATAAGCACAGATAATAAAAAATACAAAATTGAAAAATAAATTGAATCGAATAAATAATTTTTATGTCTTCGTAATAAAATAACATCTTTTTAAATTTAATATAAAATAATATTTGATTGTTAATTTTGCCAAAATCATTATCAAAGCGTTTTGAAACAAATTACCCGGATTTTCGATGTACCCTTAAAGCCAGGAACACAGTAATTTTTTTTTCTCAGTAAGCATTGAACACGAATTTGCGCATAGAAACTGCTCTAAAAATATTGTAATAATACACTAAAATAAAACATACTTATAGAATATAATTTTTCTTACGTTCAAAAGATTTCAGCTAATTAAATTTTGTAATAGAAAATATCACATTTATGACTTGCCTTACTGTTTCAAAATATAAACTCAATATGGTTTAAAGAGAATCAAATTCAAAACCAGTTTTCTTTTCTATACCCAAATAAAATCTAGTTGATTAGTTTTATAAATTTAGATTCCAATTAAGGAAATAAGCATGAAATTTTTTTTTTCTAAATGATGAATTTTCCTTCCTTTCTCAGTATATTAATTCAATCCATCGGATTCTAATTTTTGCTGTGACATCGATTGCAAGTTTGCGAAAAAAAATTGGTTTGTACTTTGCCCACGGGAACTCTCGCACCTTTTAATTAAACATAAAAAGGCCTTTATTAAATTAAAGTTATTAAAAAAATCAAGACAGTTTTTAATATTAAACACCAATTTTTTTGTTGTTCGGAATCATTTAGTAACAATGAGCCAAACAAGGAAATATAACGTAAACAATTTTCCTATTAAATAAAATTTAGTGTTTATTTTTGCTATTAAATTCCAATTAACTTTAATTGATTTTGTACAAAACAATTAGGAGCATTTTTTAGCTTTTAATATCTTATTAATATTTTGATTTTTAGTAGTTCATAACAATTTTAGTATTCAAGAGAGGGTGTCCTAGGATTATTGGGACAAACTTTAAGGGGAAGTAGGGGATAGCACGAGGATTCAAATTTGTAGAGCTACTTATAATCAGAAACGTCTTCGTTCGCCGCTAAGTGGTGTTGCTTACAAGATGGATTGGGAGTTTTAGACAGGTTCCGTGACCATCATGTTCTCCTGATTTAAGCAGTACGTATTTCTTTCTTTGGGGTGTGCTAACAAGTGCTGTATACGTAACATTTGTGGATTGCAATGATCGTCTGTGCTGTAAAAATCCAACAAAATCCAGGTGTATTTGAACGAGTCCGGCAGCCCAGTGCCTGACGATGTAACACATGCATCGCTAACAACGATGAAAACTTTGAAAATCTTTTGTTAAATTTTCTACCACTAAAATCTTTAACCAATAAATATTTCAAATGATCTCAGTCTTGTGCCTCTTTGTTTTATGTACTTTGTTTATATCATAATACTTCCCCATGATGTCCTCTATATCCCCTTAAAGCTTGTCCCAATAATCTTGGGACAGCATGCATATATTTTGTTAAAAGATAAAGAAAATTTATTTTAACAGAAATAATATATTTAAACAAACCAATGGCATTAATCAATTTAAGAAATAAAAAAACGAAGTTTTAATTCGAAAGGTATTTTTTTTCTTCATTTATAATTTAAAGAACTGTATTAAGTCAGTAATTATTTCTTACATTTAAGAAATACTTTCGAGCATAATGCGAAAATAAAGACCTGTCGAATTATAATACTATTTTCCAACACGCTCAAAATTTGAAGATGAAGCTTAAAAATAATTATTGCTAAAACCTGAAAAAACTAAAACTATACTTAGTTGATGGCGTTGAAAGCGTAAAAGGAAAATAATGATCCCCAGAAAACTTTAAAATATCAAACCCTTACTTGAAAAGAGTATCATTAAATTGTAAGAAACAAAAAGATGAAAATATACATTTTTATTTGACATTTATCTATCTCGAATATAATGCATGAAGCATATTCTAAAAGAAAACTAAATATAACTTTCCATTTTTGATTTTGAAGGTATTAAAGTTACATCGTCGTAATGATTACATGATCACTAGCGTTTGAATAAATTGGTGTAAAGGGCTTAGTTTCGTAATACAAATCTAATTGGGAGAAGTAAAATAATTGTGTAATGTTTATTTGAATAATCTGTACAGAGAAATATAATAACTCCAGTGAATATCTTATTTCATACTTTGATAGAATTAAATTCAAACCTTATTAGGAGAAAATAAAGGGAGTCTTAAAATAGATTATTTTTAAATAATGATTATGAACAATTTTTTTAAATGCATATAAGTGAAACGTATTTTTACTTGTAATATTCATCATTAGCTAAATTTTTAAAACATTTTATTGTACGAGATACAGTATAACTGCATTTAGTGGACTCAATTCTCTCGAGAAGAAAAATTTAGAATTATATTAAACCGTATTAATGAAATTCATAATGACAATTAGGTTTAATCATATAGCAACTATGCAACTATGAATTTTATATAGCAACTATGAATTTTGTTTAGCACATTGCCTTCGTCATTCTAAAATTACGGTAAAATAACCGGCAGCAATCTGGCCATCCAATTAAACCCAAAATCATCCATTAACTGGTAAAAATCTATTTACGAACGATGCACGCAAAGTGACGGCACTTCATGCTGGAATCTTTTACAGACTACAAATCAAGTACTTGAAGGGATTTTATGCACGAGATTAATTAAAAATTAACTATTACCATCCTTACTACCTAATTCCATAGTTCTAGTTCCAATGTGTTATACGTGGTGTAAGCAGTTAGTTCCATAGTGTCACGTAGTTCAATAGTGTAAGAAGCATACAACGTGTTCCGTAAAGACCACGCTTAGTATATATTTTTAGAATTCTAATCAAATATAAAATCAAAAAAAATTATGCACATTAGGGATTGCAAATTAATAAACTTATAAAAACTCTTTTAGAATTTTGAAAGTTAAAGAAGAGAAGAGTGATTGTTATCAACATCAAAACAGTTTTAATTAAAGGTTGGAACTTGATGATGTTTCTAATAATCATCTTACTTCTCCATGTTCCCTTTCTCAATTAAACCGGTTTTGTTGTTTATTACATTCGCCTTCGTGTACTGTGAATTGTCAAACTTCGATAGCGTTTTTTGTTTTGTTTTTGGTTCATAATATTTTCATAATACTTAAATTAATAAGTTCATAATACTAGTTAGTTCCAAGGTTATTAAATTGAGAACAATGTGTATAGTTTTTAGTTTTATTTTTTATTTTTGATAAAAATTCTAAAAATGCATATAAAGGTGGTCTTCACGTGATACCTTGCATAATAATTTTTGTACATTTATATCATGAACAAATATGCAATTATTCAATCTGTACAATTATACCTTGCCTTGAGAGAATTTGACTCTCGTAATTGTGTCGCAAATTTAGGAACTTCTGCTATATGGATGTTCACTGATAGCGGCAAATAAAAAGTTTCTGTGAGGCCGTTGGCAACACGGACTGTAACTTTGGACTTTTCCCTTGAAGTTATTCGTTATTTTTATGATGAGTCTTGTTTGAGCTGTACGACCTTATGATGCCTGCGTCAATTCAGAATCCCATTGGATGTAAAGTGCGTTTTCTTCATGTAAAGGTTACATTTACAAAAAGTAATGAAAATGGTATACAAGGACAAACAATTTAAATAAAGCACAGATGACAAACACAGTTTGCTTGTTGCATGGCAATACTCGTCCTTACAAAGCGCTTCAAATCAAATGGAAAATTGTAGATCACCCTCCATACAGCCCGGGCCTTACACCCAGCCACTTTCACTTATTTCTTTTCCTGAAAAAAACAACTTGCAAGGCAAAACTTTCACAGCGTTGATAAAATCATAGTTGAAGTTGAAATGTGGTTAGAACAACCAGCGGCAAATTTCTATGAAATAAAAAAGTCTGTACTCAGATTTAAAAAATGCTTTGACAATGGCAGCAACTATATCGGAAAAAAGGCATGTACAGTAAGTAATTTGTGATGCACACTTCATCAATTTAAATTTTTCAAGTGAAGTGAGAATGCAGCATTGTATCTTTACTTTTCGAAAGCGCCTTGTAACATCTGAGGACAACATTTAACAGTGAACATGCGAAAACAATTCCCTATGTGCTCATATAAATGTGAGATTTACAAAGCTTTTTCTACCGTAAATTGCATGAAATGAAATAAAATCACTCGTAAGAGCATGAAATTTTTTTTTCTTGCATAATTAGCTCCAGAAAATAAAAAGAAATTCACAAAACGTATATAAGAAAATAGAGTTTCTTGACAGTTAATCTTGTAGCAAAGCAATTAAGATCACAAAATACACCAAGAAAAATGATCAAACTTACCAGAATGTGGTAAAACTTGCCGTGTCCTTGGGATCACCAAAAAACTCGACAATTTTTCCATAAGCACTTTGGTAATGATTTTGATGAAATTAGCAATAAAATGTGATTTTATAATATGGTTAAAATTAGGTAAATGTGGTAAAATTTAGTAATTTTTTCATGATACCTTAGAACATGTCATAAAAACTATTTATTCGATTAAATTTACTTTTCAGTTTTGTATTTTTCAACAAATGTGTGAAAATAAGAACTATCATTTTAAAAACTAGATAGTATTTCGATAAACTGTTACCATATGAACGGAATAAATGGTTTAAATGCCATATATTTTTGTTTTTATTACCAGAATTATGTTGCTTCTTTTACTTGAAATTTCGTTATAGTACGGTAAATTTCCCAAAATTTTTTTGGTGTAGGGTAATTACATTAATTTGTTTCTGGCTATGACAGTACCACCGCCGTACCTTGAAAATCAGGAATCCTAGTTAGAAATATAATATTCAAAAATATGTTTCTTATGAAATTCCATAATTTATTTAACATTTAGCAATAACTAATAAACATACTTAAAATGCATCTCTTAAAGCATTGGCATTTTATTTTATCGTGAAAATGCAACCGATAAATTAAAAGTTATTCCAGAATACTTCTTTTTTTATCTATATTAACTGCATGTGTAAAAAGAAAGACATAATTTTTGAATAATACACCAATTATAAAATGTATACATTTTTTTATTATAAATTAGACTGGAATTACTAAAAATTCGAAAGGGAATATTTTAATGTTAATAAAATACATATTAAAAACAAAACTCCTCTTTAGTGCTTTAATACTCAAGTTTTATTTTTAAACAGCAGCTTGTAATTTAAGAACTATGTAGTCTAAAAATAAAATGCTAATTAGAGACGCTTTTGAATAAATTAAGGTTTTATTTGGTACTACAACTAACGCAATTTTTATTTTATGTTCATTTAAAATCTAAAAAAAGGCTCATTTTCTTTCTGGAGGATGAATTTTTGCAAATCTATAGACTAATTTGCAAGCGAAACTGACACTTAATAGTTGAAATTAAAAATATGTTTTCATGTTTCTTAAAAATGGCAAAAATTTGAAAGAAGACCTAAAATAAAACGAAACGAAAAAGGCAGAAATGTTTTAAAAATAGATAGAAGAAATTTTTGTGGCATTTAAGTAAATAAAGTGTGTTTAGTTTTATAGTAAGTGTTCTTCATACCAAACATTCTTGGGCAGAATTCTTAATTAAGAGTTGAAAGACAGAGTAAAAAAAGGCGACGATAAAAGCAGGTGTTCCAAACGCATTCCATTACATCTTATTGAGATCTAAGATAGAATTCTCATTTTACGGAAGAATTGTAACTTACGTTACAAGTTCTTAAATTATTCTGATATTATTTTTAGAAGAACAGGTGTTTTTCGTTATTTTTCTTATCGGATTGTAGTGGAAAAACAGTGGTAATGTATCAGAGAATAAAAATATTTTAACCTTTTAAAAACGTACTCTTCCATAATAGAAAATAAAATTAGAAATTTTTTTAAAATAATTGTTTAAGAAATTCAATTTTCAAATTAACGTAAGAAAATGTTTTAAAATTCAAAATTAAAGCTTTACATTTCGCAAACTTTATGGGCATAGAAAGGCAATCATAATGCTTTCTTTTTGTGAGTGTGTAAAAATATATTAATTATAAGCATAAATTAATAATTAAGCTGGGATTTTTTAGTTGCATGAGATATTTTAAGAGATTATAGGTAGTTTCGAATCGCTGATTTAAAATCAGCAATCAATTTCTCTCACCAGGCAACAGTTTTCTGAAATGATATTTTTAGTCTATTCTTTTGCAAAAACGTACAAGTTTAAAAACGGTATTTTATAAAAATAAAAAAAATAAAAAAAGCTGTCTCATAAATGTTACGACGAACTTCTTAGGGAGTTATTGCACATCACCAGGATTAAAATTGCACAGGAACTCGAGTCCGGCAATATCATCATAAGTCAGGGTCGCTTCTCTATTCTGAAATGTTTCTTCTTGTGAAGAGTTCAGTTCATGAACAGAATGAATAGGGAAGAAGGTTTCCTAGTTCATGAATAGGGAAGCGCAACATTTACTGTCATGGGTTTCAAAACAATTCTAATTGTGATGATGTGCTCTAACTCCTTAGAAGTATGTTGCAACATTTACGCAATCCCGTTTTATAATAACGTTTACAAAGTTGTGCCTTTTAGCAGTAAATCGACTTAAATTGTGATTTTAGAAAGAAAAAAAAACTGTAGCTTTAGGAGCAAAACTAATTTCAGATTTCAAATCCCCACATCTGAACTAGGAAAGATCAAGTATTTATATAAATATGCGACTAAATGTTTGTTACCCAATTTTATCTAAAGTTATTATCTAATTTTGAATGTAAAAATAAAAATAAAAGATTCATACGAGTCAATAACATATCAAAACGTTTTATCAAGAAAAAACCGTTTCGACCATTCTTTTGTTGAAAAAAAGAACAGTCATTGTCTTTAACTAATGGTGCCTTTGCAATAAAAGAAAAAATTCTAAACCACTTTTGAAGAAATTTTAATACATGTCTTGAAAATTGTAAGCTGTCAATTATTATAACATAAAATAGTTGTCAATTATTTTCTGTTACAATAATTGACAGTATATGTACAGTACATTGGCAGCAATAGTAGCATGTTACTAACGTTTAAAATAAAAGAAAACGGCTCAATCAGCTGAAATAAACAAGCTCGGAAGAAAAGAAGACTGTTTTGTTAAAAAGCTCATCATGTCATGACATGTTTTTATAAATAATGATGAAATTCTGATGATATAAGAATATAATACAGAAAACCACAATTATTACTTACATTGTTTCTACGCAATTTTATATCCTGCGCAAAGATACCTCTAATTTCTTTGATAACTACGACAATTAGTTAGAAGGAAGCGTGTAGAAATTTACAATGACTATTTTTTATCGTAAATGTTTTAAGCGATAATAGTAGCAGATGTCTTTCTGCACTTTGTGTTAATAATTATGAACCAGGTGTTTAAGAATCAAGAGACTCGGATAGGTGTCATTTTTGGTTTTGTTGAAATTTAGGCCTATACGGAAGTATACTTACACTGTAAAAAAATCCGAATCAAATTACGGTGTAATTGCACTTTGGGTGCATCATCCGTAAAATCTATTTCACCGTGAAATATTATACCGAAATTTTTACAGTAATACTTATTTAATTAGAGTGATTCAGTGAATTTACGGTAATTATTACTGTAAAAATATACCGAAATTTTTACAGTAATGCTTATTTATTTAAAGTGATTCAGTGAATTTAGGGTAATTATTACTGTAAAAATTACGGTATATTAGATTTTTTTTCCTGTAACATGTTCCAGTAAAAATGGATTTTGTGGTCAAAAGTACAGGCATCCTGAGTGTCGGTACTTTTTACTGTAACTTGATTCGGAATTTTTTATAGTGAATATGATGGTATTAAAATGGACTCATACCTATTTAGACATCTGAAATTATCATTTAGACAAACGAAGATGTTATGATAGAAACGCAAAAATATTTTAAAAAATGTATGAAGTTTAGTATTTATTTTAATGCGTTTCGATACGTAAAAGTAATCACTCAACAGAAATTTTTCTCTAAGTCTTATCTGTGGAGGCCATATTGTTTTGCCGTAATTTTAATGAGTGGAGGAAGTTTGGAATTTTTCACTGCATTTCAATCTATGAAACATTTAAGTACGTTTAAAAATTAGTTTTCATTATGATTGCAAAAATCCTACATTTTTTTTCAATGTCCTTGAATATATTTCTTTTAAATGACGATGTTACTGTATGCAGTTCGCAAGAGTCTATGTAGTTCGCAAGAGTCTCTCCAGAGTCCAGTTTCATTGTAAAGATGTCAGTGTATTTTATAACTAAAAATGAAGGCAACTACTTTACCTGGCGTAGCGAAACACCATGAATGTTCATTTATACAACTTGTAAAATAGCTTCCACCATATTTGGTATTGACAAACAATATATATAATTATAGTAAGATAAGATACACATGAAAGACAGTAAAATTATTTTAATGAGACAATAAAGTAAGAATCATTAATTTAGGTTGCATACAGACACTAATTAAAATAAAATTAGTTTTGGGAATACGCGTAGCACAGCGAAAATATAAAGAATTCGAACCAGGCTTAACCTATCAGAAACTGTGTGAAATTATAAATTTTAAAATTATTTCATGCAATTTACAAAGCCTTAAAAATTAAAATATAAATATCTTTATTATACATTTATGAACATACATATAAATACATATATATTTTAACGACGAATTTTAGTTTCTGTTGAGAAAAAGCAGCATTGAAGAGAACCACAAACATTCATCGACTCGTTATAAACAATTACAGACGATGTAGAAAGGTTGCCAACATTGGAGTTTTGGAGAACAAAAATATTTAACGAATGTTGTGATTGCGTGTGACTTGGTTGAAATATTTCCTATTAAAAATATTTTAGATTCAACAACTTTTAAATGTAAATGAATGCTCGATTTGGTTTTAACTGGAAAAATGTATTCCTTCACAAATTTCTTTCGGTTGTTCGTCATCTAATTCGAAGAAATAGTACACCCGAATATTTACAGTGTAACTTTTTCATTGCATAAAATCTCTCTAACATTTTAGAACTTTTTGTAATATATTATATTCTGGACCCTTTTTTTCAGGGCTTCAATATTATAAGAACAAATAAATGCAGTAAAAAATGCATGGTGCATTTTTTTTTATCTTAAAACTAACAAAACAATTTTTAAAGGAAAAATCTTTGATCCCCTGTACCAAAAATGTCTTTATATTATTATATTGTCGTTATAGCGATCAAATCAGAAGAGTTTCTTATTCGTTTAGAACTGAAAACTGCGTTTTACACAACACGCAAAGCTTCAACAGCTGTATGTAAATGCAATTTGAATTTCAGTTATTTTAGAAAAACAACACTACCTATTAAAATAAAACAAAAACTTTTTAGGAAACACAATTTTCTAAGAAAAATACAGTTTACTTCCTCAACGGCATATCAAGCGTTTGTTTCAACGGCATGCCATTTGAAACAAAGCTTAAAACTATATATTTTATTTTCCGTACATAAGTTAAGTGAAATTTCTTAGTAGCTCTAAACTTTGTAGTCGAGAATGGCTCGTCTTTGGAGAGTTTTAAAACACTAAATAACATTGAACACTTAAATTAATTACCTAGAATAAACTATTCCCTTTGTTTAAAGTACAGTAGGTCTTTTCTCAACTCATATTTTCTTTGTTAAGTTTTCTAGATCAATAACTTAGAAAGTTTCTTTAATTGCTATGAATGGTGCAAATTACAAACAAGCCTTCTGGTGTTTTGATAACGAAATTACCCAATTTCCTTCTCTGAATTCTCAGTCTTTCAACCTTTTTTTTACAATCTCAATCTTTCAGTAGATACTGCACAATAAAAAAGTTTTAAAACTGTTAGGAGAATAAATAGATAATTTTTTTTCATTTTTGTCATACCTTAAACAAAGAGCATACAGTCCATCACTTTCGAAAAAAGGGAGGAATTTCAGGTGGTTATAGAAATTTTATTGTGATATAACTTATTTTTCTTACGCCTTAGTTTCACATAGGACAAAAAGAAGGAGATTCCATCTTTTTTAATCTACGTAAGTACTAAAGCTTTATATTTTTTATTACTTTTTTCTATTTTTTTTCATGTAAGATTAATTGTGGAAAAAAAAGTTTTAAAAGTTTATACAAGTTTTAATTGGGAATAAATTCTGCATGTATTTGTCATGAACGAGGAAACTTATAATTTTATAGAGTATAGAGCTTTGCATAAAATTTAAATATTTTAGCTAGTCAGAAGGCAATCAAAATTTTTATTGAAAAAATATTTTTCACTTTAAAAACTTCAGTGTAACTCAACGCCAAAAATAGTGGCAACTATTTTACATTAAAATGGTGTAGGGAAACATCATATAAACTAAACTAAACTAAACTCAGTGGCGTGACAGCCCATAGAGGGCCAAGGCCTACTGTACCCATCTCAGTTTTCTTGACCTTGGGCTCTGGGGTGCTGAAGCAGATGATCCGGTTAGGTGGTCAGCCGAACGCGAAACCCCCAGGAAACATCACATAGGACTCTTTAATCTAGTGTTTCCCTACCTTTACACAGCTTGTTGTAAGGTAGCAACCACCATTTTTTTATGCAATAACATTAGAATTTGTAATTACTAGAAGATAGGATGCAAAACATAATATTCAGTCAAGTTATTTTTATACTACAATATCATGTACAAATCATTAATTTAGAATGCATGCCTTCACTAATTCCTGAAAAAGAAATTAATTTGCAAATCGGACAAACGTGTAGTATCGAGAATCTTAAGACGAATTCTAACTAGGCTTAACAAAAACTATACAATATAAAATCAGTAAACTAAAGTAGCTCTCAGGGATTAAAAAATTTAAATATAACAATCCTTATTACACAACTAAGAACATACATACATATGAAGCAATGAATTATTATTTCTATTGTTGAATGTCAGCGTTGAAAATTACAATAAACTCTTTCCAGTTTGTTCCAGATTGTAAATAAACTACTCGCGCCACTCTACTTGGCGTTTCTTGATTTTTAAAGCTCATCAAGTGTCAACCTTGGTGTTTTCGGAAGAGAAAATCTTTCTCGTAGGGTGTAAAGGAGTGACAATATTGGATGTGAGATCATTCAATTTTAAGTGTTTAGATTTAAAACACAACATTTAAAAGGTATATCAAAGCTCAAATTGGGTTACACTCAAGTTGGATTTTTTTTTAGAGTGGTCTACACAATTAAAGTGGTTTGCACAATTTTTGGTGGTTATTCAAAATATTATCTGGAGAAATATTACTCCACAGTTTTTACAGTGTTGGATCTGGATGTTTCACTGCACCAAGAATGTTCTTTTACACTAATTGATAAAAAGAAGCTGAAACCGTTCACTAACACTGAAATTTATAATTACAGTAAGCTGTGATACACATAAGAGTCAGTAAAGTTATTTTTACGAAAAAAATAGAGTAAGAATCATTAATAGAACACATATTTACACTATTTTTTTAAAATGAAATTAGATTGTTTATCAAACGTACACACAACGCCGAGAGAATATAATTTTAAATTCGAACTTGTCTTAACGAAACCGAAGCTGATGGAAATTAAATATAATAAAAATATTTAATACAATAAGACAAAACCATGTAATTTTTTTAATAAGAACATAATTATCTTTATTATGAAACTGAAGGCATACATGCCTTTTCATAATATTTACTCGTGAGAGGCAAAAGCAAACGTTCACCTTCTTTTCTCGATTGTTAACAAGAAATATCGATTATCTGGCTTTAACGTACTGCAAAATTGACGAAAATGATTCATGAATGTAGTAAATGCACCTGATTTTTGTGCAAGCGTTCTCAGTTTTTGGAGTTTATATTTAAGTACATTGTTCGATGTATGTATTGGCTCGATTCAGTACTAACTTGAAATAACACACAATTTTTAGAGGAATTCAGCACCAAATTCGGGTAGGTATTATGCTACAATTTTTAAAGTGTACAAAACGACAGACACAAAAATGAAATTTAAAAAAAAGGTGGTAAAAATTCCAACTCATTGGTTACACTTCAAGTTAAAATAGCTTATATTAGTCGCTTCATGACGTTAACTTTATAAAGGACAGCTTTTCAGTTTAATTTGTATGATTTCTATTCGAACTGTTAACTTTAATGAGTAAACTGATAGTGTCTGACCCTCAGCGACATTTCTGCTTTGCGAAGAATTTTTGACACTCAATAAAGCACATGATTCGATATCAGTGATATTTAAAACCTTATTTCCATTTGGACAAAGTTTCAAATTATCCTTCAATTTGAAACAATTTTGAAGCTTTTATTGCAGCATGTCATTTCCAGAAATAAGTACCCTTTTGCGGGGAAAATATGACCTTTAGAGAAGGTTGCTTTAAATGTCAAGTTCTCTTTTTTCTAATAAAATCTTTATTCTGTACGCTGTCAGAAAAATTCGTCTAAGATAGAACCATAATATCGTATAAATTTGATGCAATCATAATGAGGTATTAAATTAAGATAAGTTTTCGTTTAAAATGAACCATTGTATCATGAGATTAAGTTCAAGGAGGATTAATTTTGAGGACAATAGGGTTTTAAGTGGCATCATATTAAGACTTTAGCTATTTGAAGGATGTTATGCTGCAACTAGCTCAAGTATTTATAACAGTGTATTCCTTACACCCCAAGTACATCACAATTATATTCGAAAGTACCCGTTTCAATCACAATGTAACAATAATGATATAACATGTTACTGCATTTTAATAATTTGAAATACTATGATTTATGTCAGCTTGTTATTTTTTTTACTTTAATGGATCATAAGATTTTATTGGTTAAAGGTCAGAGGAAAAATTATCATATGTAATTATTAAAAAATTTGAAGATAAAAATTAGTCATAATTTATGCAACCAACTGAATTTGACTTTATAGAAACTAGTATACCGAATTTAACTCTATAAAACAAATATTAGAATAACTGTTTTATATCGGCATTTATAATGCTAAATATATATTACTATGTAAAAAGCAGTTAATTATTAAAAATTAAATTTCCACATACACTGCAAACAATTTCGGATCAAATTACGGTGCAAAAAAAGGTACCAGTACTAATGGGTGCATCATCTGTAAAAACCATTTTACCATAAAAACCATTTTTATCGTAAAATATTATACAGCAATTATTTTACTGTAATATTTATTTTATTAAGAACTCAGTGATTTTGCTGTAATTATTACTGTAAAATATATGTAAATATATTTTCTCCGTAACATGTTCTGGTAAAAATGGATTTCATGATTAAAAGTGGCGGCACTCCGAGTCTAGGTACATTTTACCTTAATTTGATCTGGAATTTTTACAGCTTATTTGTGATCTCTATGTTGTCTAAACTCTATATCAAACTAACTCTATATGAAAATTAATTAAAAGGAAAAGGACTTAAATGTAAGTAATTCAGCATTTATTTTATTTTATTCATTAATATTCGCCTTAGTTTTATATATTTAATAATGGACAACTATGGTTTCATTTCTCAGTATTTCAATAACACAACATATTCAAAAATATGCGTACTATCATCTATCTAATTTATTGACGCAATTACATGACATAAAACTAAAAACAGGAAAAAAGAAGAATTTTGAGCAAAGCAATACTTAATAATCTATTAGTAAATTGTATATATTTTTGAAATTAGGGGCATGGGTGCGGCATTGTGTGTGGGTGGTGGTGTTCATGTTTTACTTGCTATTGATTAAAAAGTTGATTCACAATTATCATTGTTGATGCTTACACTTTTACAATAATGTTCAGGAGGGATAAAACCAATAGTAGTCCCGCAGTGAACTGGTCGTTAAGACACGGTTCCCAGCAGATCACTGAAGTCAAGCATCACTAGCTACGGTCAGTGTGCGGGTGGGTGACCACTTGGATCAGTCTGCGTAGGGACCGAGGGTGTGCGTTTTTGGTCCTCGTTAAACTGTGCTACCGTAAAGTGCTCGACTTCGCGCGCAGGTCGTCGGGCCACTGAAGCGGGGGTGCCATCCCCTCCGCAGAGGATCAAAATTGTGATAGCATGTCTTCGGATCATCCTCCGGGATGTTTCCCAGACCGTCGCCAATAGCCCATTGTGCAGCTCTAGTGCGACGTAAATTAACAACAACATAAAACCAATAGCTTTTATTCCTCACATCATTTACTTGCCAGAAATGATCCACGATTTTGGAACTCGCTCACTAATTTTTTCCACGCATATCCATCTCAAACCACACTCTTAGAGGCTATTTGTTTCATTTTGAATTTTTTCCTCATTTTACAACATTTTACTTTGATCTATTATTTCTTATATGCCACTGTGAGTAATGACTGAAAGTAAACAATTTCGTAAATATTTTCCCAACTGATGCCACCCGAAGGAAAGGAAATATTATCCTTCTTCGGGAAAAGCATAATGGCCAACTGGTAGCTCATAATATTTCACCTCCAAAGATATTTGCAGCAACAAGTAGATGGAAGGGGGGGGAAAGGGAAAATAAAAAATAAAATGAACGTATGAGCGGGCATATAAGATCGATAAGAGGTTGGCAGGTTGTTCTTTTCCTCCGAAATGAACCTTTTAAGAAATACCTATTTCCCCTGAGGTCAGATCTTGAGTTCATCCAGGACAGATTCTAGGATATATTCTTTCTTCGTTGATGTATAAATAATCACTGCTAGGATTACGAATCGAGAGAAGTTTTTTTTCTTTCTCAAAGAGTAAGGAGAGAAAAAAGCTCCTTTCCTAACAGTTTGCAGTTTCTTAATGAAAGGGTATTAATTGCAGTGCATTAGTTTAAAGATAATTTGGATGAATTAAACTAGTTTTTTTCCTTCTAAATAAAAACATTTATTTCACATGTTATAAATAACTGCTTAAATGAAACCAGAAAAAATATTTGAGTAAAGATAAAAATACATGATTAAAATTTTTAGCTAACTTAATTAAAGCAATTTTTTAATATTGAGAATTGATAAAAATAAACTTATAACAACAATCTTAAACATATGAAATCTCATATAATTTTTTCAGACTTTTTAAAATATTTCTTGGTTAAAAAATCAGTCATTAATGAAAAATCAACCGTATAAAATGCCTTACAAATTTTAAAAATTCAGCTATAAAGGTAATACTTTTTATATGCAGAAAGAACCAAAGTGAAATTTAAAAGGCATGAATAAACAAAGGTATTCTTAGAATTTAGTTATTAGAATTCGGAAATGTTTTCGATTGGTTGATTAAGACAAAGTTTTTTTGCCTGATGTATCCAAAACATTTCATTAAAAATTGCTCAAAAAACGATTGGACAACAGCAACTAATAACAATAGTTTATTAAAAAAAATTTTAACTGAATGGTTTCATTGATTTAAATCAAATGATTAAAATCCGTGATTTAAATAACAATTTTTTCAATTCATTTTCTTTAATATTTCTGTAATTAATTGAAATTAGTAAAATAAAAAATAATTATAATGAAGCTAAAATAAATAAAAATAAAGAAAGGAAGAAAGAAAAGTAAAATAAAGGATAATAGAAAGAAAACAGTTAAATCATTTTAAAACACAATAATATCATATTTTCGCTTATTCCGACTACTAGCAAATAAATATAAAAATTGCGAAATTCGAACTTTTTTTTAAAGCAAGACAGCAATAAATTATAATATCAGCTGACGGGCATCAGGTTTATATCCTATTTTGTATCATTTGCATTTATCGTAAAAAAGCATCTGTAATATAAAATAGTTTTTTTTGTTAGCATACTTGAAAAGAATATTGCATTTTAATCGCTGCAAGAAGAACGATATCATTAAATTTTTTAAAGACTTTTTTCCTTTAACATCAGGCAATGAATGTTTTTTAAGAAAAAACGATACTTTATTTGTTATGTTTTTAACTTGCTACATGTATTTGCAAGAAAAATTATACTGTCTTTTTATCGAAAAAGAATTTTAAAAATAAAGTTTTAAATCAGCAAATTAAGATTATTTATATGAAACAAATCATAAGGATCAGCTACAAATAAAAAGGAAAATTCCATCTTTAACACGAAATTAAATGCATTTTAAAGTTTCATACGATTTATCATTTGCGTCTTAATCACAGACAATAAAATGGAACCATTCTCAAGGGATAAATTACTAGATAGAATAAATTAAAGAAATAAATTGGAAAATATTCAAATTAAGAAAATGTAGCGAGATAAAGTATCTGGACTGATTCAAATATCTAATAATCTTATTTCTATTGTTTTTCATCGTAAGTTCTCAACTAGAAATAAATTTAACTTCATATGACAGTTTCTTTTTGTTTGTCCCAAATTGTTCTCATTTGTAAAAATAACACGTTTTTTTTTAAATTTTAATGCACTTCAGAATGTTATAATTTAAGTCACTCTCAAATTATAAAATAAATACTAAAGCACCAGTAATTTGGGTGCATCATCCATAAAATTCATTTTACCGTAAAATCCATTTTTACTGTAAAATAAGATACCGTAATTTTTATTCTGATATTTATTTAATTATAGAAATTCAATGATTTCACAGTAATTTATACTGCAAAAATTACGGTATTATCTTCTTTTTTTTTTGTCCCATGACATGTTCCGGTAAAAGTGGATTTTACGGCAAAAAGTATTTTTCACAGTTTCACATCTTTAGGACAAAATGTGAAAATGCTTCGATTAAGTTCATTGTAGTTAAAACAATACGCAATGAAATAAAGACAATTTTAAATAAGAGTGACGGATATGTGGTTTCATTATATTTTAAAATAATTCAAAAACAATGCATAATGATAATTAAACTTTTACACCCAGAAGACGCCAAAAGAAGCTTTAAATGATTTCTTATAGTTCCATGTCATTAACTTATGAGTTTTAGTAGTTGGATTGCAATTTGCTATAATCTATGTTAGCATTTTGTCCGGAAGAAACCTATTTCCCCCAGAATAGTAGAAAAAACCGGAAGAAACTAGAAGAAATGCAAGAAACTGAACAAAATGTAAAAAGACTCAAAATGACCAAACATATTTGTTTTGCAGTTGCATTTAATAGATAGTTCAGAAGAAAAATATTAATTTGAAAATTATTATTTTGCCAATTTTATTTCGACTGCTTACCTCTTTTCAATGCTAATATATGTTTTAGAAATTGTAAATAGTAATTTTGTTTTCATTAATTCTCCTTTCATTAAAACAAACTGATATAATTTAATTATAAATCTTAAAGTACTAATTTTAATATTTTAAAAGTTTTAATATTCGTCTATACTAAGCAGAATACTGTAAAGCTACCAAATTGTTAGGAAAAAAAACTTTGCTATAACATTTACAAGTTGTGTTTTACAGTAAAAGACATTTTCGTTTGACAAGAGAGCTTCGCAAAGGTGAAAGTACGTCTCAGCTCAGAACCCCACGTTTAGATGGTAGCACCAGTCATTCGACAGACCATTTTCTCAATTTTAACATAGATCTAAATGGAAAGAGTGCTCTTCATATACATCTGATCATAGAATGCTCATAGTTTTAATGCGTATGAGTAGCTTTTTCCAAAAGTTAATTTTGTTCGGGTTTGAAGTAATAATTCAAATTTCAACTTACAGTAATAATAACCGTAAAGTCACTAGATTGAATATTGCTGTAAAATTTGTGGTATAATCTTTTACGGTAAAAATGGTTTTTACGGATGTTGCACCCAAAGTGTTGGTTCTTTATACCAAAATTTGATCAGGAATTTTTTACAGTGTAAATAATTGTTCTCATAGATCCCTCCCCTACCTTTAATATTCTTCACATTTTTTTAAATTATACTTTTTTCTAGAATTTATCTTTATTTAGTTTTTGAAATACTAACGGATAAACATATCTTATTTCAGGAGTGTGACAGATCTGAAAAGTACTGACTAGGCGTAGCCTGATTCCGCAACAGCAGGAATATGCCATCACCGGAAGCCAAACCACTTTTTTTGAAATGGGTCATCTCCAGAAACCAAAAGCCATAGGGTTTTATTAAATGTTGGGTTTATCTTCATTTTCCTCATCAACTATTCTAAGCAAATGTTAAATAGCTTGACAGTGGGTCTTTCTGTCTTCAGACTTTCAGTTAAAACTTTAATTACCATTTATATTTTAATCTTTGTAACAAAGTTTATCAGGGCTAGTTTAAATAACATCTCAAGTCTAGGATGCAAATTAAGGGCAAAAATCTAATCGACAATTAAAGGATTTTTAAACCGTTCGAACCACCATGGCATCATACAGTTTCTGATGAACAATTTAGGAAAACCTCATCTACAATATCCAAGAAGGAAATATCTATAATGATTACAAATGAGTAATATTGTATCCTTTTTTATAAATTGGACAGACAAGAGCAGTAAATTGATCCTTCGGTAACTCTTCTGCATCATATCCCCTGATGCACATTGACAATTGCAAGTAACATTTCATTAATGTAAATATACAATTCTGCTAGCAAAGAGACCTGCTTTTTTTTAATGACTTCTAAAAAATTTTCTTTTCTAGAGCATTCTACTTGTTCTTAAGTATCATTTTCCACTGCCTCAAATTGTCCCACATCTTCTACTTATTCAAAATATTCATAAAAATACTCTTTCTATCTTTTCAAAATGCCTTCCTCTCCTTTAATTAAGTCATTTTCATTTGGTCTACAAAAATTAGCTTCTCATTTAAAACCATTTCTTAACGTCTTATTCTTTAAAATATCTGTAGTTCCGTCTTTTCAATATTGTTTTTCAATAAATTTTAATATGTTACATTTCAACGTAATTTTATTTGCGATAAGGCATTTATTTGCCTCTTTATTTTTCATTCTGTACTCTTCCTAAGTCTAGTCTTCAGATGGGAGAATTTATCCATGGGTATATTTCTTCCAGTTAATATTTTTTGCACTCCATCTCAAACCACCCATTCATGTTGTTTCTCACCGTATTTTTAAAGGTCAACATCATCACTTCTCATTTTATCTTCTTTGATCTCAAACCTCTCATTCAAGTTCTCAAATGTTTATCATTTTTTAGGATTAGCTAGTTTTTTCATATACTATACTCTGTTCATATTGTCAGAGTCCATATCAGTAAGTATGACCTCACTGTAAAAATTCCGGATCAAATTACGGTATTAAGTACCAGCATTTCGGGTGCATCATCCGTAAAATCCATTTTAATTGTAAAATATTTTACCGTAATTTTTATTTATTTAATTAGAGAAAGTCAGTGATTTTATGGTCATTATTACTGGAAAAATTACGGTATATCAGATTTTTTTGTTCCGTAAAATTTTTCAGGAAAAATGAATTTTACGGTAAACAGTACGTAATTTCAAACAGAAATATTTACTGTACTCATATACAAAATACCGGTGGCATAGCTCATTATCTCTTAATATATGAACTATATGGTTTCAGTTTCTAATTTTGCCAATAAAACCCCTTTAACCTAGAGGTTAAAATGGTCCAAGTTAAATCTAAATTCTTGTAATAATCGTCCTTATTTTCTTCCTCTTTATCGTCTGTCGTAACATTTGCACAAATTACTGTGATATTACTGTGAGTCTTAGTCTATAAATGTACAACTTTTAGTTATTAGAAGTAAAGGAAATAACATTTTGTTTTATAGCCTTAGATGCAATAAAACATGTTATACACTTATTTTTGTAATCAGCACTTGCAAATGCAATAGCATTCTTAAAATCTATGATATTGCTCACCATCCATCGACTTCCTTGCTGTACAACAACAGATAAAATATCCTTGATATTTTAATTTCGGTTTCTGCATAGCAAAAAACTTTTTATTGTTCCCACGTGATTCGAGCTCTAAACATTTCAACTTGTCATACACAAATCTTTAATCACTTTCTCCATTTCCAGCGTATTATCAAACCGTTGTTCAGCAACGTTAAAAATTAAAACTAAAATGTTCTTTACGTTTAAAGTACTTTTCTGGAGTTATAACATTTTTAATGCTTTTAAGTATAGAAGAAAACTTCTTAGTATTTAGATTTTACAATAAAGTTAGTTTTGCTACCCTTTCAAAATCAAGAAGTTCAAATAATTGACAAGAAAAAATGCGTTAAATAAATATTTCCCTTGGTCGAAAATCGAAAGATTTTTTTTTAAAAAAAGAAAGAGTTTGAAAATGTTTTAATTCTGAAAAATCATATTCCCAACTTAAATTATATAAAGTTTACATTAAAGTATTCAAATTAAATGATTATTATATCAAAACCATCCTACATCAAAATTTAATAAAACATTTAACCTCCATTGCGGTTTATTTGCACATTCAACATTACTTTTTACAATATTTCAACCGTTATAGTGACAGCAAATTATCTTCTCAGAAAAACTACTTAAAGGCATCTTGAATTTCGTTACATTTCATAAAATTTATTCTGTCTCAAGTAGTAAAATACAATAAGAATTTATCAAATCAAGAAATTCACAAAACCAGAAAAGTTCTCGGTTTAAAATGTGACTTGCAATGGTCAAATTGAGTCGCATTTAAAATCTGCATCCACTTGACAATTTCACTATTATAAACTGCCAATCCTTTAACGAATTGCATGTCACATCATAATTATCATTTATCGTCAGTCCAGTCGTTCCTCTTATTAATCTAAATTTTGCAATGACAAACATACCCTGTCCATTGTATAAATTATTTCGTCATCAAATTAACACTAAGTTTTATTAAAGTTTTTAATAAAATAGATGGATGGCAAAATTAACTATTGATTAAATTGATCTTAAATTTAAGGCAACATATTTATTTTTATTTAATGGAAACAGTGGATAGACTAAAAACACTATAAACTTTGCTGAAAACTAAGTATTAGCAGGGAAATTTATGTAAACTAATTTTGGTTGCAAACAGGAATAAATATTAGTATTTGTTAATCTGGGGTATTTTAGTTTAAATCAAGAAAAATTTATTTCATTTTATTTTATTTATAGAAAGTTGTTAGTGCTATGAATCTATCAATAGATGTCCCATTCATTAAAGCTGAAACTTTCGAAATTGAATAAGCTAATAATTTTCAACAAGAAACTAATTTATAAACGTAAACTTCTCACCAAGTCTTTTTAATGCATTTCTAGTCGCAACATTATGGATCATTTTTTTATGGAAATATATTAACTCACGAAGCAAAATAAATAGCATTTTGAACATGAAAAAAATACAATGAATAATTCAACAGTATTAAGCCTACACTTTAAAAAATTCCAGATCAAATTACTATATAAAGTACCGGCATTTCGGATGCCTCATCCGCAAAATCCATTTTGCCGCAAAATTCGCTTTTACCGAAAAATATTATATGAGATCGTGATTTTTTCAGCAATATTTATTAAATGAGAGTGGTACAGTGATTTTTAGTTACTTATTTCTGTAAAAATTTCGGTATGTCATATTTTTTGGTTCCGTAATACATTTCGGTAAAAAAGGATTTTACGGTAAAAAGTACCGGGACTCTGAGTGCCGATTCTTTTTACCATAATTTGATCAAGAATTTCTTTACTGTGTATAAGGTGTGAAAAATTCGAAGTATAATACTATATTTTTTAATTAATTTTGGATCATTATTAAAAAATAAGTAAATAGATAAAACTAAAATTAAAACAGGAAAACTTTCAAGAAAATATATGATATTTTTGACTGCCCAGCCATAAACCATAAATTTATTAACAATAATTTTTATTTTTTGTTATCATTCGCCTTATTTACAAATTATTTCCCTCTTTTAATGACCAGCTAATTGAAGATTCGAACATTATTTTTTTTACTCCATTTTCTCCCTTTCTCCATTCATTCAATCGCTCAAACATTCAATCTCTATATCACAAATCATTTTATTTAATAATAGTCGCTGAACAGCCAACCCAAATTTGATTTTAAACTACCAATTTTCAACGCAGTAGCCTTGTAATTTTGAACCCAATACAAAAGACAAGGGAACTCTTGGATCAAGTATTGGGAGAAATTCGCCTTGGTGGAAAACTTTTTGATGCAACTATCCCGCTTATGCGTTACATGGAGAGGAAAACCAAGAAAACCTCCGGCGGTTAGCCTAATGGCAAGGAGACTCTAGCCCGTAACCAGTCTATCACTGTGGATATTTTTCGTCTGCACTGTGGTCGGTTCGAGCCGAATGTGGAATTCGTATCAACCAGCCATGGCTGGGATTCGAACCCGATTCATCTCATTGGGAGGCGAACCCGATTCATCTCATTGGGAGGCGAACGCTCTATTCCCTAAGTATTAAGTTATGCTATTACAAGAAATGATGCTTTAGTTAATAAAAAGATTAACGGTTGCTATAATAATGGAAAAATAAAATGCTATTCGTTAAATTGTATCTCTCCTCTTTCTTAGGTTTATAAATCTAAGAAAAATGTGCGTTTAATCAATTTATAAAAGTAGCGACAAATCTGAAGCTTAGACATTTCTTACGAAAAAAGAAATTCTAGAAAAATTACTGTAATGTATGATAATGATATTTCTAGTAAAAAGAAACATATTATTGGTAATAAAAATAAAAATATACGACATTTAAACCATTCATTTGGTAATTTTTCCGTTGATATGGTTGAGGCTTACCGGAAACTCTGGTTTTCAATATTATAGTTCGTTTTACCACAGATTTAATAATAAAAAAAACAGCGGTGTAAATTTAACCAAATAAATAGTTTTTATGCCACGTTCTACGGTATCGTGATAAAATTACTAAAATTTATCACTTTCTTAAAATTTATCACACATTATAAATCATATTTTATTGTTAATCTTACCAAAGCGCTTCGATGAAAATTATCGTGTTTTTTGGTGTTCCAATAAAGACAGCGAAACACTGTAAACTTTACCTACTTTACCATATTCTGGTAATTTTGACTATACTTTTTTTCTCAGAGCAAAGACTATCACTCAACATTTTATAAAGGTTGCACAAATTTTCGGCACAAATTATTTATATTTTGAATCAAAATCTAATCAATTGTTTCTTGCGTTTTTGAATAAATTTCTTCCATAAATTTAATTCAAATACTACTGTCGTTCATTCAAACTAGGATTTCTGCACTGTACGACAAGTTACGTTCGATTACATTTTTATATTTATTTTAATTCTTGTCAAATGTATACTGTATTAATTGCATGGTACAATGCACAAATTTTCTGCACATGTCGGACAGAGAAAAATTACATTAAATAGAAATATTTGGTTTTAACAATACAAAAATAATTCTTTTCATCATTGGTTTCGAGCGAGTAATCATATTGCTTAATTTTGATTGCTATTACCTATACACGGTTAGAAATGCTTCAAAAATGGTTAACTAACAATTTACTTAATTGATATTTTACCATATTCAAATAAAACAGTCAAATAACCATAAATAAGATGGTATTCAAACTGTTAAGTGTGCGAAAAACAAATTATTAACTGCTTTTACTAATACGGTTAAAGCACTAGAATTTTCTTGCCCCAACTAGACCTACCTAATGAAACAGCTTAGTTCCTAGCAGCTGGGTACAAATCATAGCCGAGTGGGCTAATCTGTCAATCTCATGACAGACAAACTGGGGATTCAAGTCCCAGCGTTGACACCACAATATTTCCTCCATTCCTTTTAACACATGAAGAGTATTCTGTGTCCTGCACTCAATAATTTGTGACCCTAGACTATTAGAGTACCATACTCTCATTCATGCACAGATGGCAGCGCCATAAAGCTGCTTAACACAAAAAAAATCCAGTATTTTCATGCTAGTTGTAAATTATTAAAGAATATAATTTTGTATGCATGGTTTTTAACCATGCCGGTTATAAACAGTTTTAAAACCGCAAAGGTAAAAAATATTCTTTACCGTAAGTTTTACGGTTCTTTGGATGGACAGACTGCTGCCGATTATTTTACGATTATTTTAAAATGAAAATTCCAGTAGTGTATAATGCCAGTTTTTAGTAATTTATTTTCTTTCATAATTCGTAAATTTAATCAGAATTGTTATTTGAATAATTCAACGGAATTGTAAGTGTTCAACCCATTAGTGACAGTTGCTCTCTTTTCTAGGAAAGACTTGAAAAATGCATTATAACAACAAATTAAATATTTTTTCCGACACAAATTTAACCTGACTTATTTTTAACTATTCTTGCTTTCAAATTTTAAGCTTTTAAGTTACTAACATTAAGCTTTTAATTAATAATGATGGCATTTTTTTAAATCAAATAAAACTCGAGAGAACTTTTTACGCAATGAGCAGCAGAACTATGTTAAATTGTTTAAACATCAGTTAATAAATTTTTTTCTCCAAATTTAGAAGGTATTTTAGCGATTATCTTTGTAAGAATACTTCATTCCCTTTGATATCGCTAATAATTTCAGACGTTAATAGTTTACTTATTATTTATTTCTTTAATTGCGCATTGTTGCTCATTGTTTCAGAAATTTTTCGACAGTGTTTTCAACAGGATTCCACTTATTCGTCCATTAATTTTACGACATTTAATATTAATTTGAAAAGTATTATTAGAAATCGCGATTTGGACACAAATGGTATAAAAGAAACTTTTTCCCTGACTGCAAAAAAAATCTCTTTCTAGATTGCAAGGAAGTAATGTTTGTTGATTAAAATTATTAAAATTAAAATATTTTTTTAAAATGTTACTTAAATTCTTTTATTAAACTTAAAGCATCTCAGAAGAAATATCTGCTGCGATATTTACAAAGCGCAGAAAACACGATTGAATTAATTGATTTTGATTTCTCATCAATGATTCTCTTAACTCTTGTGTAATTTAGTTCTCTGCAAAATTTTGACATTTCGGGTAAAAAAAAATTCACGGCCAAGTTGTCTATAACTTCGCGTTCACGAAACTTCGCCGAACCATAGCTTCACAAACATAAACTTTTCTAATGTAAAATTAGGCATTTTCAAATTATATTTTTCAAATTAAAATAATTAAATATAATAAATTTAATATTTTTTACTCATATAAAAATTAATTGCAAATTTAAAGCTTTAAAACATTAATTTTAAAAATTACATTCAGCGTTTTTTTATTCTGTTTTATAAATTAAATACTAAATTATTAAAAACGCATTTTATTTAATATTCTTACTATTATAAAAATTAAATTAAATTATGAATTTGCGCCCACTAAAAATAATATTATTTAAAATATTTTTATTATAATTAATGCATAAATTAATCAAAAATTTAATGTAATTGTTATTTACAAATTTTGAACTTGCGAAATTTTAGTTCAAAAGAAGTTTTGAGAGCACTCGCTCTCCCAATGTGGTGTCGCGGGTTCGAACTCCAGTAACGGCTGGTCGATACGAATTTCACATCCGGCTCATACCGACTGCAGTGCAAATGTGGGTTACTTAAATCAAAAAGTCTTTCACGAAGGTAAATTATATCTCTCCGAAAGCTCTGAATACTTTACCCAGGACTTCCCGTGTCTTCTTGCTTGGGTTTAAAATTACAAGGCTATGGAGTTAAACATTTCTCACTCAAACTCAACTCGTAAACTCAAAATTTGATCGGCTGTTCACATTATGAAAAAATTTATAAAATAAAATATTCTTATTAAGACAAATTTTTAAAAAAATGTGGATCCCCCCCCCCTCTGAAATGTGTAGACTTATCCTTAAAAAAAAAAAAAAAAAAAGAGGAATGTTAAAATTTGTCACGTAATATTTTCATCATTTGTGTTTTTCTAATTATGATATGAATTTTGCAATATAGAATGTACCTTATTTATCCAGCGTTTTGTATAAATATAAGATTTTTAAGCGAAATATTGGAATAAAATTTTTATCTATTGAACCATTGTTTTGAAATATTGTGAAGATGACAGTTGATAGACTGTATTACCAGTCTAGTATTTATTTGCAAAAAAAATATAAATACAAAATTCTAATTGAAACTGATATACAAACTGCATACTAATATACAAATGCAAACTAATATACGAAATCTTAGCGAAAAATAAGCGAATACTGTTTTTAAAAATAAAATCTTGCAAGTAATCATTATTAGCAAGTTTTTATTTTTACTTATTCTATGTTACTTAGTTGTTGGGAATTCTTTTATTTATCATATAGTATTTAATGGTTTTATGAAAGGTGGGGTAAGACCGGGTATTGAACCAGTTACTTCGTTTAAAATTTTCACTATTTCATGATTTAAAATTGCTCAGTGAAAACTCAAAACAATGTGTAAATGCAAACTATTATTGCACATCTGAGAGTGGATTCAATATTTGTATTTCACATGTTTGCAGTGTATCGTTTCGATAACATCCAAGTAATCGATAACGGTAAATCCGGGTACACCACCTTGATGTGAGTCTATGCAGTGCAGACGAGGAAGATGATAACTACATCACATGCAAATTACATGCATATTTTTCTTAAATTATCAAATAAAATTTAAAAAAAAAACAGCTACTTTTGCCTTGAAATTCTAATAATTTTTAAATTTTCCATTGAGTTAATATGTTTACACGTTTTTACCCCACTAGTAGGGTAAGATTTGACTTTAAAAAGTTATCTATAAACAAGGTAGTACATCTATGACTTTTCAAGAATGATATTTTTTTCAATACAAAGTAATGAATATTTTGATTAAATCTGACAGTTTCAAGATCGAACAGTTTAGCTTCAACAGTCCTTAGAATCTTAGCTGCCCGGTTTCATGCCACTTTTTCGTATTTGGTTTTATTAATATGGTCAACCACCTTTTTTTTTCAAACTAGCTAGCACACATTGATCTGATTTTAGGTGGGTTCCTCAAATTACATAAAGCAAGCTCTCAGTGTGATAAAGTCAAACAGTAGGATAAAATACATTCCTGGTTCGTATAACATTCGTAGTTCGTTAACATTCGTAGTAAACATTCGTATTCCATTTTTAAATTTTTCCTTTTCTTGCACATTGAATATTCAACAACGGTAATAACAAAAGATAAGAAAAATAGTCTAAACAGTATAGAATGTTATATAAACATACGTTATCAGGAGTATATATATATATATATATNAAATATGTGGTACTGTATATGTTACAGTCAATGTGAGTAGTCGGTTATTATTAATACCAACCTGTCAATATTAATAATAAACTGATTTTAAAATTTAAAGATGTTGCCCGGGGGTTGCTAGGAAATATACCTGTGGAGTTGGTCCCTTTTTGCGATGTTTTTATAAAATATTTTTTATTTTCTCAGCGGCAACTGCCCGGAAGTTGCCAAAACTAAGTGATTATTCCGCCACAGATAACGATACGGAAATCTCCCCCTTTTATTTCTTACTTTAACCAAAAGAAGCGGTTATTATTAATTTTAACGGGTTAGTATTAATAATAACCGGATTTATCACTTTAACCGTAACACATAAACAAAGAGGCACACCCGTGTCCCAATGCTATATAAGCCGTTTAATCACATTGACCAAACTTCATTGGTTATTATTAAAAGTAACCTGTTAAAGTGAATAATTTGCGATATTTCTCACTCTGACCAAAAGAAGCGCTTATTATTAATATTGACCGGTTAGTATTATTAACAACTGGATTTATTACTTTAACCGTAACATAAAGATACTAGAATACAAGAGAAAAGTTATCTATTCTTTATGATAGAAACCTTTTCATGACACTCTTGTTTTTATTCCATTAACGTTTAGAAACGTTGTTTTAATATTTTATTGCAAGTAACGTTTAACAACTATAGAGGAAGGTATTTTGTATTCAATTTAAAAATTAATTGCTCAAGAGAAATAAGGTTAAAAGTTAAATTGGTTATGTAAAACTATATATGTTCAAAAATAAAGTAATATTACAAATATTATAACATAGCATTGTTTAAAAAGAAATTGTGAACTAGTTTTATTATAAATAGCGTTTTCCGATTCTGATCTGCAAACAATCGGAATTGCGTCTTAATACGTGATATTCGAATTTTGATTCAAAGTACTTTTTTAGTTGAAATAGTGCTAAAAAATAAATTATAAATCATCTGAAACAGTCCTTAAGTCTGAAGACGAATGAAAATAGTTTAGATAATAAGTCAATTTTAAAATTAAAACAAACAAACACAATTCCTTTCTTTATGGTATAAAAGGAACCGTTTTATAACCCTAATATCAGTAATGCTGCAAAAAAAGAAATAATAACAAAATCTCAATTGAAAGACAGATCCTAAAAATATAAGCTAAACAAAATTTAAAAATTTTAAAAGCTAGTAACTACACTAATTTCCAATCATTGATTCTTTATTGTAATATTTAAATCATTTTGTACTTGTATTACTTTTATTAAAGGCACGGAGAAAAAATTCTGGTACAATTACCTCACTTTTATGGTAATGACAAGTCTGGTAAACAAAACATAATCCTGATAACAAAACCAACATATACGGTATTTAACCCATGTATTAGTAATGTTTCCATCATTTCATTCATTTCCATTCATTTAATAATTTCAATTTGGTATGATAAAGATTTGCTGGAAATTCAGGTTCTATAGATTATAGTTCTTATTGCCACACATTTTGTAAAAATGAGAAACTAAAAAGCAAATTTAACTGAATAAATTGCTCTCCCGTCATGCTGTAAGGTTTCATGATAAAATGATCAAATTTTACCACATTTACTACCAAACAGCATGGTAATAAAACTATATTTTATTGCTAATTTTACTGAAGTCATCACCAATGCACTTCGGTAAAAATTATCGTGCTTTTTGGTGTTCTCGTAGAATTAGGAACATGGTAAATTTTACCATATTCTTATAATTATCACAATACGTTTTTTCTGTGCGAATAAAATTAATGTTAGAAATTATAGTCGTGCTTACTAACAAATTAACTAAAGAATTATAATAAGTTATTTATATCATCAAGTTATGATAACAATAAAAATATGTATGAAAAGATTCAGCTGGTATTTTCGAAATTTTTTTAATGCCCACATTTTATTATCAAATTTTTCTCAAAAAATTATGAAAGAATAAATTAAAAAGAATAAAATTATAATAAAATGAAATCAATCATTTCTGACAGATCATAGAATTAAATCTTTACAGGATAAGCCCAACCTTGACACACTTAAGGATGTCCTGATGATAAATGAAGCTGTGCTTTCAGTTTTTTATTTAATTTATTTCCATAAAGCATATAAACTTATAATAAAACATTTTATAAACTAATATAAAAAATATTTTCATTTTTAGATAAATTAAAGCCTGTTTTCTCACAATACTAACTTTTTTATGCACATTAGGGTAATTCTAAAATTGGTGATGATTGAAAAATCTTTAAACTAAATATATTTTAATATTGGTTCTTAGTTTCTTTTCTTCGATGAAAGTCTTAAAAAGAAGCTAAGCGTTGTGAAATTCCTAATTGAATTTCCTCTTTTTACTTACGGTTCTCTAAATTTGTAAAATTTAACAAAATCGAATGATTTTTATGGAGTTAAACATATTAAAAAATCTGCAAGTCATTATTTTCTTTAAAGCTGTTAATGTTGCTTCCAATATAATTTCATATTGTATACAATATTGGTTGTAAGAATTAGATATTTTTTTTACTTTATTAAAGGGCATTATTATAATTCAACTATGTTTTGCTTTGTATTTAGTGTCTTTCATAAATAAAAAATGTTAGGAAAAATGATTTATTGATAATATAAACTGCAGATTAACTTTTGAATAGTTTAAAAAATTGAATCAGTTGTAAAATTCCAAATGTGTCGAATTTTACCAACTTAATTTTTGACAGATATATATAGGAACTATATAGTTTTTGTCAAAGTTTTCTTAGAATTTGAAACATCACTTTGCTGGATTAAATTTATAACTCATTGGTTATCATTACAGAATGATTATAAAACCAATATAATTTCGTAACTCACTTATTCTGAAATTTTTTGAAATGTCAGTTTTATATAGGCTTGTTATAGGTTTTAGGCTTGTTTTTCATTCACAGTTCTAATTAAAAAGAACACAAGGTTAAAAGCTATAAATCGCATTGAGACTAAACCGCGTCTCGTGTCATCTTTTGTGGGAAAACAGATTTAAAAATTTATGAACAAACATTATATTTTTAGCACTTCAGCTTAAAAGTTTTTGGAATTTTCTAAATTTGAAAAAATACTACCATAATTTTTTTGTTATGTGAACGACAGTGCATAGATTGTTTAAAAAAAAAACATTTTCTTTTTTGGGTTGGCAACAAAGAACTAAACTATCAAGAGAGTGATATATTTTAACATGTTTACAAATTTCTGAATGAAAATTCTGATCTCATGTAGACAATGAAAAGTTGAAACAAAGTGAAACAAGTTTTGCAGAAATAAATATTATAATCGAACTTTTCATTTCAACAAACAAATCGTACTGCAAGTTTCAATAGTAACCAAGCTGGACGCACAGCACAACTGTGTTTAGATATTCTAATTCTTCAACCCCTCTTCCTATCCTGACACATTAACTAGTTTTAAACACTATATTAACCAAATTCCCCCCCCCCTCATTTTATATACCTTATTATAAGTATAACTATTTTCAAGAGGCATTCGCAATATTGTCAATAAGTTTAAGTAGTGAATTTTAGTAATAATTTAAAAACTGCTTGTCAGCTATTAAATCACACAAACTACTGTAAGTATGAATTCGGCGTATCTTAGCATTGTAGGCAGAAGTATTAAAATTATGATAATAGGTAAGATTGAAAGATAGAAAACTCATCTCAATGCTGAATCACATGCTGTATTACTTCTTCAAGCACCTATATATGTAATTGCTTGCACAAGCTATGTCTCTGATAATTGGTGTGATAGTATTCGGTATAAGAAACATTGAAGTAAAATATGTGGTGTTTGAATCTAAAGCTTTGAAAAGCATTTTATTTTAATAGCAATCTGGCGTGTACTTTATTGTAGAAGGTGTTCTGTATTTACAAGAAACTCCATATTGTTGGACTCAAATTATCATTTATATGAAAAAAAAGTACAGTATATCAATCTGGAAAAAATATTATCAGGTCAGTAATTAAAAGGGTAGAATTAAGACAGTAATCCATCAGATCCGTAACTATGCGATTTTGAACTCAATCCGAAATACAAGGGAATTCCTCGAACAACTGGCAACCATGCTTTGTGCAAGATTTGTTTATTAAGCTGACATTCTCGGTACATGAAAGAGAAAACCTTGAAACTTCACTTAACCTAACAAGCCCGTTTAAAAAAAAGCTTAAACCCACTATCTACAATTGTTAAATGTACATGGTGCCTAGCGTTTTTAAAAAGTGATTAAAAGTGCTTATTTTCGAGTTTCGTTTTTAAAAACCCTTAAATGCGCTTTTTTCATGGGGCGTTTTTAAAAAGTGCTTAATTTTCACTTTTCGAAAATGAGATTTTTTTTCGTTAACCATGTCGATTTTCGCCACGTATTATGCAAACGCGTGGTTTTTACATTATTATATTCAACGTTATTCACACTTTATTCAACCACAATCTATTTCGGCTTACCGTTGGTTCATAGCGCATAAAAACGCCAATTATTTAAAATGTTTGATAAAATACTTGCGAGTTCGCATGTGCTGAACACTGTATATAATACTGAACTGGGTTCGGTGAGATTATTGCACTCTCGTGTTCAACTCTGTTGCATTTTGCAAGATATTCTTAATTTCAGGGTTCATTTTCCACCTTCTGATATCGAACCGAAAAATCTCTCGATCATTTTACAATGTCTCGATCACTACAATATAAACAAGAAAAGCGTTCCTTATCAGAAACTAATTATTTTGTCATGATTCTATAAAGTCTTTGAAAATTATTTTGAATTTTGCTAATATATACAGTGCTTATAAATATTTTTTGAGTTTTTAAGTACTTAAAAGGTTCTTGTTTTAATTGAAAGATTTGGCTACGCACCCTGATGTAGCATGTCAGCACTTTGATTTAATGAGCCCGGGGCAGTATACGAATAGTTCAGTAATCACTGAGATTCAAACCTGATACGCCCAATTGGGAAGCTATTACTACATCCCCTAAGTTATCTCGGTTTTGCAGACTATTTTCTTTTTCAATCATCAGCGTTGAAAAGAACGGATCCTTATCGGATCCGTTCTTTTGCGATTTTCAGTCCAATGCCAGAGACAAGGTAACTAATAACTAAACATTGAGACAAATTTGCACTCGAGAAAGACTTTTAAGTGAAACTAATCCGGATTTGTGGCACATTGGGAGAAAAATTACGGAAATCTCTCAGGGTTAGCCAATGGTAGGGAGATTCTAACCCATAATCGGTGTTATTTAACGTTAACGCTGTAGTCAGTGCGAGCATTTCGCAATATACAAATTGACCAGTCATCGCCTGACTACAAACCTGGGATACCTCTTTGAGAGGCAAAGTGCTGTTGTATCTAAGCCTTCATTGTTAATGCTCTACATAAGAACGCCTGAATCACTCCCGTTGAAATTAGCCAACTACTTTTTTTTTTAAATTTTATTATAGAAGCTGAACAGCTCATCCAATCTTTTGAGTTTACGACTACCAATTACCTAGCATTAGGATTTTGAATCCAATTCAAAAGACAAGGGAACTCCTAGATCAAGTATCAGGAGAATTTTGCCTTTATGGAGGACATTTTTGATGGAACTAACCCACATTTGCGTTACATGGAGAATCAAAGAGAGTATAACCCATGGTCCGTCTACCACTGAAGATGTTTTATGCCAGTACTGTGGTCTGTTCGAGCCGACAGCAAAATTCGTATCAACCAGCCACTGCTAAGGTTCGAACCCAGATCACATCATTGGGAGGCGAACGCTCTATTCCCTGAGCCACCGCGACTCTAGTCAGCTACTTTATTCGATATGTTTAGTAAACAGTGATATATAGTGACCCTTAGATCCCATTTAAGGTTGATCACTGCACAAAAATTTTTTTTTAAATATATCGTTTATTTCCAAAACTATTTCATGATTTTCATTTATTTAATTTGCGATTAATTCCAAAGTTCCGTTATCCTACAACGCAATGAGAAATATAAAATTATTATAAATAAACAACTTAAGTTCGTGTAAGTAATTTTGCAAAAATAAAAATATCTTTTGAGAAAAATACTCTTATTATCATTGCCTTTTAACTTTCCACTTCTGTATGAATCTGCATTCTTTTCTATGACATAAGCCGATTTCTTCACAGATTAAAATGAGAAAAGAAGCATATAAAAAAACTTTGATGGATTTAGCTTCGAAACTAGTTAAAAATGCAACTAGTTAAAAAGTCGTTAACTAGTTAACTAGTCGAAACTAGTTAAAAATGCTCGAGATAAAAATGCGAGCTCTTAGCAATGTCATTATAGAATAGTGATAAATGTATTGAAGAAATATTATAATAGTAAAATAATATTATTTTTCCATTGCTGGAACCTCTAATCTAAAAAATTATTTTGGTAATAAAATAATTATCAAATTACAACAAATTACAAATTAATTATCAAACCTTATTTTGATAGAAGTATATTTTTGTCATTAATGATTAATCTTAACTGCAATAAAGGAAATTGCTTTGGGGATAAATACTTGGAACATTTAGTTTAACCCACTGACGGTTGTGTAGGTAAAACTTCGTATTTTAACCTGTAGATTTCTATGCAAATAAAAATTTGCTTTTCTATGTAATTAGATAAGGAAAAGTGCATAGGGGAGAAGCACTCTCCCAATTTTTCCCACCACTTATAGTTAGAAATTAGAAATAATTCCTATAAAATCCCACCACTTATAGTTAGAAATTAGAAATAATTCCTATAAAATCGCACCACTTATAGTTAGAAATTAGAAATAATTCCTATAAAATCCAACCACTTATAGTTAGAAATTAGAAATAATTCCTATAAAATCGCACCACTTATAGTTAGAAATTAATTTTTTTTTTGTTAAGCTATTTTTTGAAGAATAATTCAATTGAATCCGTGTAAATAATTATAAGTAATTAACAAAGCAAATTGAAATCACTCTAAGCAAAATCTGAAGTTTTTTCTCATTTTTGCAAATTAACAAGCTAAACCAAATTTGAAACTAAATATAATTGTAAATATTCTGTAGTTTATTTATTTAAAGGAAGTTTAATTTAATCCAGATATCCATTCTTTAAAATGTTTTAAGAAAAAAAAATTGCTTAAATTTAAAACCATTTTTATCTTAAGAATCTGCCATCGTTGCTTATAATTGGACTGAAAATATAAGATAAATAGTTATGTTTATGTAAAAACAGAAAATAGTTTAATGATGAGTATTTTGTTTTCTACGTGCATTAAAAAATGCATAGTTTCCTACCTGGATAAATTTGTAGCCGTAGAATCTCAGGTAATCCTGGCGCTGCACAGAAAAGCCAACTTTCCTCACAACACTGTCAAGGAGTACCTTATTCTGACAATTGTTGCACTGGGAAAGGTGTTCCCGACACCATCTCCCGACATCACAGATAGAATCGCCAAAATTCCGCCAGGAAACTCGCCAAAAGCCTCCTCTTGGTTAATCAGATTTTAAATGCTTTTTTCCTTTCTCTTGTTCCTTGCTTGGAAAGATGCCGTTATATTTATTCTAGAGTTGCGAAGCTTTGTTTCCATGATTTTGTTTTGGCATGCTTGGTGCTTCTAAGTTAAAATGTGGTATTTTATTCTTGGGGAGAGAAAAATAAAGTAAAATTACAACCGGAAAGATGCGGATTTCGGGAGATAAAGAAGAAAAAAAAAGTAATGAGTTGGAATATTTTGTTTATGTCGGTGGTTTTCCGCTAGCTGCTGTTTTTAGAAAAACTAAAGTAAGGAGAGAAAAGTCTAACTATAAAACTGAAAATGGAATGAGTTCATTAAAATAACGAATCAAAAATTTCGATCGTATGAAAAAAAAATCCAACAGAGAATGGTCACGACTGTAGTTTTAATGAGCTTTTGAAACATACTATTTTAATAATACTTATTATTTGGTGTTAAATTTTTTAAATTTAAATTTAGTTTTTATCTTTTTAATTTCCTTTTATTTATTTTATTTGAGTTTATTTAATGTTATAATGATAAATGATGATTTATTTTAATAAAAGTAAAATATTCATTTTTAAATCCTTATTTTTTGAAATGTACTTCTTTAATGCTTTATTTTTATTTTTAGCATAAGGGAAAAAGAAATCAAACTGAAATTTCAAAACTGTTCGATTGTTTAGTCATTTTCAAAAAATTTTAATGATTCTCTTCTCTAACAGTTGTCTTCTATTGAGACTGTTTCAGTCAACTTTAGTTTTACTTTTCCTAATAAAAATACACTAGCTACCATATTTTAAGGTAAAACCTATCTCCTATGTTTTATTTGAAAGAAGAATAAAAAGAATAAAAGTAAGAACAAGAAACTTGGGGAAAATGTATCATTAAGAAAAGTTCTTTATTTGAATGTGAATGAAAATTTATATAAATGTTTTTTCATGAAAACTTATGTAAATTCAAACACAAAAATTATTTACAACAAAACTACATATGGGCGAGGAGAGTATACCTTCTCAGAAATAAAGCAATACCATTTTATCCGAAAAAATTGTAGTGGAAACATTAAAATGATTTATAATAAGATATGCGTTTACTCATTACCTGCTACATCAGAAAGCCTCCAAACGGTTTTTTATAAGTAACATGCGCAGACTACTTAAAAATTGAGCGAGTTGTGCGCATGAATTCGAATTATTTTTTAAAAGTAATTGAGAGAAATGTATCATATATACTTGAAAATTGAATCTGTAGTGGTTGACAAGTAAATAAGACAAACCAATCATAATAAAAAATTAAACAAATTTTTAGACATACATTTGCTACCACTATATTATTTTTCTAGGTTTCCTATTAAATGCTTCTTTCGTACTTATTTACTTTCATAGTGGTCTGATCGGACTACCTTTACTTACTTTACTTTATTTAAAAACAGCTGGGCACCTGGGCCGCGCAGCGGCCCCTATCCCATTCATCATGAAACTACAAAAATGAGTTAAAAACATTTTGAATATAAGCAGTCGTTGTGGTAGCTTTAGATCGGACTACCTACAGAAAACCGTGTGGAGGTTTTCAGTTATAGGAGGCGTTAGTTTACTGAAATGTACTGGTGGCATCGAGTTTTCATGCTGTCAATTATCAGCAACTGTGACGCCTTTATTATTGGCAATGAATTTCCTTCGAATAATGTTGATTCTATTCTTAGAAAATTAATCATGGTATCTAATGAACTCTCGAATTCAAATTCTAATAATGTGATTGCTGCTTTACTTTATTTTCGCAAAATCAGTCCTCAAATTGCTAACATTTTGAATAAATTCGAGTGAAAAGTCGTTTCCTGCCTTTTACATTTCCCCAATCTTCAAAGTAAATATTTCTAATATTAATAGCTCAAGGATTTATTACATTTCTTGAAATTGTTGTCCTGCGTATGCTGAAAGAACTAAACACACTTTTACCTTAAAGTATATGAGAGATATGTTAAAAATATGTTAAAAATCATTACTATATTCTTCCACCCTACGTAGCTGGAATTCTAATCAATGATTTGTTTTTTTTCCTCTAGAGTCTTTCAGCTTCAGACACTGACTTTCTCGAAATCATTTAATATTTTGAAAAATCTTAACTTAATTATTTTTTCTAACCTGAGGTTCTAATGCTACTCCTTCCACACACCCGTTTCTTACTTTCTTTGTTTGGTGATTTTGTTTAAGCTTCCCTCTTAGTAAAATCACATTTTTAATCCTTATTGCAACTTGTTGGTTACGTGTTTTTTTCTGTCATTTTGTGTTTTGACAATGATTGAAGCTCTTGTTTTCAGAACAGAAACTTTACTATATCTGTTTTTCTACCATTATTTTTGCTTTGTTGGATGTAAATGGTAGATAGTAGTTAGGTGGCGATTAATTATTCATTTTCTTAGCATATTTCCTCATTTTAACTGAAGGAAAACGGATCTAAATTATGATTTCAAATGTTTTAACGATACTGAACTCGGATTGATCAAGCTAAGGTGTCTGTTTTATGCTTATTTTATTATGGTAGTGGGATTTATTTATTGACGTACTTATGTGGGGTAATTTTTTAAAATACTAAGAATGGCTTAAAAACTATTTTCGATTTGAAAAACGGCACAAGTTTGAGAAAAACTGTAAAAGTATGCACCCATTGCTATAACGGGATTCCATCACACTACATCCACGCATCAGAGAGTTATTAGCAAAAAAGCAATTCCGCGCCCTTAGGATTTATTTCAAGTTTAACAATCATACTTTATTGCCAAGAAATATCGTCCTTCCAGCAAACACTTTGAAGCATAGAGGTGGAGAGTTTAAAATCTCAGAGCTTGTCTAATGAAATTTTTGCACTATCTGTTCTTTTATTTGACAAGAGGTATTATTTGTACCAAATTTATTTATTTATTTTTACACATCCAGGGTTATGGTAATTCGAACCCACTATAGTCTATCTACGTAAAGAACTCCCCTCGCCATTTCTGGAGCATTGTCGGTGACTATGGTTGCGAGTTTTAACTATTTTGTGTACTATATAAAACAGTTTTTGGATATAGTTCACGAGAGAAAGAAAATCAGGGTAGAGAGAAATTACTCTCTTTGAATTGCGCTTCGATTTAGTGGCAAAGGGAAATATTTATTTTAGACAAACTATACCTCCATTTTAGATGATGTTTGTCGGAAATGCGAGACTACTTTGTCAAAGGGAGACTAATGTAAAACTAATAATTTCTAAAAATTAAACATTACTATTTCAAGTAGGTATTAACTATTTATTAACTATTTATTGTTACCTATACATATGCAGGCTTGTGTACTTGTGAAGTTGAAGAAAAAATATCTCAAGTTAGGGAAGGGAATGAAAAATTTAACATATTGTAGAGTGGAAGTAGCGGGTTTGGAACCTTTTATTTCCTTTGATATATCTTTGTGATGCCCTTCTCTACCTTGTGCTACATGTTCTTTGACTTGACGAAGGCTTACATACCGAAATTTTTTATAAGCCTCTCTATGTATACAAACAAATAAATATAAATAAATTTAAATAAATTTAAATAAATATAAGTAAATATAAATAAATTTAAATAAATATAAATAAATTTAAATAAATATAAAGAAAATTTTTTATAAGCACATAAGCCTGTACTTATAATAATAATTATAAGCATACTTAAAATAATAATTTAAAAAACTAAAAAAAAATATATAGATAAATATAAAAAAAATAGATATAGACAAATAAATATGAATAAATAAATGTAAATATAAACAAATAAATATAAATAAATAAAGATTAAAAAATAAATATAAATAAATAGCGTTATGATGTCTTTTTCTACCTTGTGCTACATGTTCTTTAACTGGACAAAGGCTTACATGCCGAAATTTTTTATAAGCCTCTCTATGTATACAAACAAATAAATATAAATAAATTTAAATAAATTTAAATAAATATAAGTGAATATAAATAAATTTAAATAAATATAAATAAATTTAAATAAATATATATAAATTTAAATAAATATAAATAAATTTAAATAAATATAAATAAATTTAAATAAATATAAATAAATATAAAAATATATAAATAAATAAATATCTTTGTGAAGTCTTTCTCTACCTTGACTTGACGAAGGCTGATATGCCGAAATTTCTTATAAGCACATAAGTCTATGTATGTATATGAATAAGTAAATAAAAATAAATAAATAAAAACGAACCAATAAATACAAATAAATAAGCATAAATAAAAATAAATTAATTAAAATAAATCGATGCCACCAAGGTTTATCTGGTATTCAAACTCATTATCTCCACGCTTTCATTTTAGGATGTTGAGACAATCTAATGTTGTTCAGTTACTGATTTAGTTCAGTTTTGTCCAGGCATTTGTACCCTTACAAATTCAAATTTTTTACAGTTTTAAAAGCCGAATCTAACTTAGAAATAAGAACAGCGAATTGATGAAAAACAAAGTTAAAGAGTGTTTAGTAAATAAAATAGAGGTTATCAAACTGAACGTTTTTGCTTCATCACAAATTACACCAGTACTTTTTTGTTAAAATTACCTAAGTTTTCCATATTTATCTTTTTTTATTTATTATAATTCATGGATTAATTGGACTCAGACAAATTTTTTGCTACCTTCAGATTTTTTGACATCATCGTTATTTAAAAAGCATACTAAAGAACTTTTTGACGGTAAAAATGATGCCTTTCACGTGCGTCTAGGTCAGGGGTGGCGAACCTTCATACACCAGCGTGCCATTTTCTCTAAAAAATTGCTTAATGAGGTCATAGACGTGCCATCAAATAATTTTGACTTCGTGATTATTGGGAAAATTATAATACTAAATACTATCAACTCAAAACTCTTTATTTAGATTGAAAAAAATACATTTTGCAATGTCTCAGTTATACAAGTATTTAAACTTAAAGTAACATCAATGTGACTTCTGTTGTTGCAGATTAGATGACCAATAACTTATATTAGGTTCTAAGATGTTAGTTTAAGCAGGACTGTTTATTTTTTTTTTGTTAGTTATTTATCGTTAGCTTGTTTTTTACAGTTATTAACTGTTTTTTAGTATTAATTTTTAATTTTTTTAATAATAATTGTTTAATATTTTGTTTGTTTTTTGTGAATTTTAATTTAATTGTTACATATGCTTCATAGCGTAACAACAATTGTGATCGGTTGAGTGCCCAAAATATTGTGTCGCGTGCCATAAATGGCACGCGTGCCACTGGTTCGCCATCCCTGGTCTAGGTAATTGCGAAGATTTTTATACTTGAAAATCATTAGGTGCTTTAAATTCTTTGAAAATATAAATCCACAAATTTCCAGAATATTTTGTGTTGATTCAACATATTCTCGAAGGAATGCTCTTCGTCATTAAAGAGCTGCAAAGTTTTCTTTGATTTTTAAAAGTACCCTAAAACTTCATTTCCTTAAACGAAAGTTTTGCATATTGGGGCTTGAAGATTCGCGGTAAAATGGCCTCACAACTGCCAAAATTGTCAACATTTCAATTCGTTTTGTAACTTTAAATATTAAAAATGTATTCTAATTTTTAAAAAAATTGCTAGGCAAAATAAATTTATTAAATTTGCAATTCGGAGTATTTCAATTGTAAAACCTGATTGGATACTTTTTCAGAGATACTCTGTCATTTCCGTTCCTTGTATGAAACAATATCCAACAAAATTTACACATAGGCATGTTTTATTCTTCGTTGTATTTTCATTGGATCTCAATAATCATTTAAAGCTTACTAGTGTTTATTTGCAGTGTAATTCACGACGCAGTTTCTAACTGGAAATGAAGAGGGGCACCATTTGAAAAACTAAATGTTTGTCGCTGTTAGGTTGCATACAGATGCCTTATTTATGCCTTTTTAATCCTCGTGGTTTCTTAAATTACTAATCAACTATTTTAAGCATTCAACATTGCTTCTATTTTTCCCCTCCAAATGAAATCCTCAATTATCGATTTTTTTTCTTAAAATTCACTATCAATTTTTATGAATAATTAGTTATCCCCCAATTTACTATTTACAGTTATGTAAAAATTATTTTTAAAAAAAGCTCCAATGAATTTATAGTTTAGGGGCAGTGCATGAAAAGTTTTTTTTTAATATTTGAATTACTTTTGGTTTAATGTATCGTCTTAAATACAAAATAATTTGTAGAAGAGATCACTCACGGCTTCCCGCAAAAATGTTTTTTTTTCTAAATTTCATAATTGATTTAAAAACGTTAAAAAAATATTGTAAAGTTATAATTTGTGAACATATTATATAGCGTGCAATAAGCATTCAAAAACGATATTTTTTTCTTTACAATTAGTTTAACAAATAAATTTATTTTTTTGAGCCAAATTAAAAAAAAAAAGAAAAGTGAATTAATTTTTCAGTATTTTTAATTAATTTTAATTTAATTTTTAATTATTTTATATTATTTAAAGAAATATGTTCTAAAGGATGACTGAAAATTAAGATTATTACCGGGTTTCTTCTAAATTTTATTCCTTAAACAAAACAAGCTAGAAAAAACAATGTCCAAACCTGTCGAATAGTGGTAAACATTCTAGTCATTAAAAATAGCTTATAAAATTGCATGGAGCAAAATATTCTTCTGGAGGCAAAGAGAACTGCATGGAAAAATGTTCTGGAGAAGACCTAGACTATCACCTCTTAGAAGAGAGAAGGCCTTCGCACGGATCACATTAGAAGTCTGAAGAAACGAACATAAACTCCGCAATGATGGAAAAATAAGAAAGATGTCACATCCTTCGGACTGCTAAACTGCACAGTGGGGGTTACTATGAAAACGTTCGGACAACTAAAAAATTGAATTTTTCATTTATGGTAACTCGTGCGAATGCCTCCTCTCTTCTAGGAGGGGTTTCCAAGGCCCACAGTGGGCTGTTGTGTTAATGAAAATGATGAAAAAAATACTCTTTGTTATAATTATTCAACTGGTTAACTATGAAACAAATAAGTAAAACAATAATTTGTGTCCGGTTAAATTAAGTTTGCTGAAAGCTATCCAAAAATTAAAAATGAAACTCTAAAATTAGTTCCAAGTAAAGTTCATAGGGTTTTGTACTATCGAACACCATTAGTAACTGTTTAGTACTGTTAAAATAAATTATTCAACAAATTCTATTTATTTAAAATATTTTTTTTATAAATTTTATAGTTGTTAAATATACTACACTACGCTTTTTCGGAAAGATTAATAGAAGTGTTTCATTATTGATGATAAATTAAAATACCACATTAGTAGGAGATATAGTTTTCTGAACTAAATTAAAAGTTAAAAGGGGACAATACAGAAAAAAAAAATTAAAAAATTTGAAAAAAATTATTGCCTTTTTTTTATAGTTTATCACTTTAAAATTATTTTACTAAAATATTGAATTGATTTTCGTAAAAATGTAAAAGTTACATCATAATGTGTTGATGGATTTGTTTACTCCTTTCAAAAAGCTTTAGTAAAACACTATCATTTAACTATTTTATTTAAATAATTTATTTAAATTGTGTAAGAAAATTAATTAATGGCATCGTCAATATAAATGGTTGAAATTGTGACTTATTCAGCCGAAAAATTTTTTAATGAAGGTTGCAAAGAGTTAATGACAGTTTTGAAACAATTAGAAATAAATGTAGGCCCAACAGCCAATGAATATGCTCAAAATGAAGATGATCGCAGAATTTCGGCTTCTACTCCAAAAATATACGAGGAGTGACAAAGGGTAGATCGACGAGAAAAAGTTCTAAACTAGCACTTGAAAGTGGTGAAAATGATGAAGAAGAAGCATCTTATGGACTTTTTATAGATACAATATAGTTTGGTCCGAAATTTTATATATTTATGTGAATTTTTATTCATAAGACTTTCAACGCAATTTTCTCAAAACTATGCTTCTCTTACTTGCAGTATCTCTAACTAGTGCAATTTTCGCTTATATTTACTTAAAAGTTTGACACAATGTTCATGATAAATATAGTTTTCGTTGCTCGTAGGGATTTTTTAATTGAGTTAAATGGTTTCGTGTAATCTTAGAAAATGTAACTTATATTATGTCATTTTTTGAGTTTCTTTTCACAATACCGCAATTTTCAGAAAAAAATTTTATTTTTTAAAAAATCCTGCGTGCAATGAAAACTACATTCATGTAGTTTAAAAAAACTGAAACAAATTTGGATGATTTTTTTCATCTTATGATTACAGCAAGTTATGGATAATTGAAAAACTAAGATGTATCATAAAAACACAAATTTTTTTTTAGATATTTTTGCATTTGTAATATCATAAAATAAAGATTAAAATAAGTTCAGTATGATAAAAAAATGTATTAAGTTAAATTTATCACAATCGATGCAAAATTCATTCAAATTCATAACAGGCTTCGACTGCGTTGCTCTCTTTTAAAAATATTTACTCTTCAGACAAAAAGTCATTCAAAAATTTCTGTTGCAGCACTGACTTACTTACTAGAAAAGTATACTTCTCCTAAATTTTCCGGTTAATTTACATTTGCGTGCATGCCTATAACACCACTTACGTGACAACGCTTTATTCTCATGTATTAAGATTCAGACACTTAAAAATGTAAACTGTTATGATCAAACAAGCTGGCTATTTAAATGGGGACTATTTACTTAACGTTTTGCTACTTTTCTATCCTAGGAAAGTCTGCGTTACACTTGGCATCTCAAATAAATATTTAACTTCATGAATTTGTAGAAAATTAAAAGCAACTACTTCTACTTACGAATTTTATTCTTAAATTTTGTAACAAAAATTTTAATATTTAGAAATTATAACATTTTAAGCTTCAACATTAGCATTCTTTTGCAGTTTTTACATGAGAGATATATTGAGAATGTTTAATAAATAGTAAGTTATAATTCGAACAAAGCATAATTTAGTTCAATGTACAATTTTATTTTAATTTAATTTAAATACTGATAAGGAAAGAATCAAAATTATTGTAATATAAAAGTGTGACGCGCCTCTTACATTTAATATGCACCCGTAGTGTCCCATGTAAATAAAACTGATTTTTTAAATACTGTTATTATTTATATTCTGAAATAATATCTATAAAACATTTTGCCTATTTTGCATTGGCTTTAGAAAGATAAATTATTGCAAATGTATAACAAGGAAAAATATTTGCAAAGATTTGCAGAAATTTCACGTAATGCTCGACAAATAATATAGTTGAAAAAATCACGTTTGAGATTTGTATAAAAATAATAATTTCAAACGACTTCTCGTTAGAGTTCGAATTCATGAAAAATACTTGTAAAATGTAAAATTACGAAGAAACTTATGAACTCCTTACTTAATACAATAAAATTGTTATTCTAATTTTGCAATTAAATCTTTTAAATTTAGACTTTCAAAATTAATTCCGATTCAGAAAAGTTTTGGAGGGTGTTTTGTAGTCAAGAAATTTCTAAAAAATCGAATTTTTTTTAATTGCATATTTCGACATTTAATACTATGGAGTTTATATGGGCGAAATTGTTTTGCCCGAAAACTATTTGATGTACATAGTTGAAAAAGCCGAATATCGGGCCGGCTGTTCAGCGTCATCGAGATCTTACGGATTGCACTGCAAGCAATCAGGTCTATTTACGAAGACTTGTTAAATAACAATTTATAGGAAAGATGTGTTGCAGTTAAAGCAATTACTATTAGCTTCTTTCACTTATTTGGACGTTTTCTCCTAAACACTTCAATTACGGTAAAGATATGGTCGAAATTGCCAATTATTTGGCTTTGGTGATTTTCTACTAAACAATTTTATGGATATTGAAAGTATGATGATATTCGAATTGGCAACACACACGATCTGCATTGCACCTTTTGCACAACGTTTTGCAGGCGCAATGCACAACGTTTTGCAAAAGGTGCAATGCACAACGTTTTGCAAAAGATGCAATGCAGATCACCTAGAACACTCAGAGCACCACACATCTATCCCCAGCAAAGAGAAGCTATTAGACAATCTAACGTCTTTTAAGACTCATTCTCTTTTTTTGTAGTTAGTCACAATTATAATGCAAGCTTTTAATTCTTTTAAAATTTATTACCTGAACGAAAAAAAGTCGAAAACCATATTTTTCTTAATTTAAAAAAATGCCAAACAGAAGAGTGAGTCATTTAAAGTCGCTGGATTAGAAAATCACGGCAAGCAAACGAAATCTATGAGTTCGAGCTAGGAATACAGAGGTCCAGAGATCGCCGATTAATGGAACGACGGTTAATGGTAATGGAATGGTATGGAAAAATTTTAAACTTGATTTCCAAAAATTATGTTTCTTTTGGGGGGAGGGGGGCGTTTGAAGTACAGAAAAGCTACTCAAATGATTTTGATGTCGGTTTGAAACTTTTTGGAGAATTGATGAAAACCAACAAAAATTGAAACTTTAAAAAATTCAATTCTTTTATAAACATTTAAATGACAAAAAAAAAGTCAATTTTTGTTATATTTTTTTCAATGACCATAGTTTGTTTTTGGTTCTAACATAATTGTTAATTTGTATCAGATTGTACACTGCTAGAAATTTCTCTGAAAAAATGGTTAAATAACAATTTATTTAATTGTTATTTCACCATATTCAAATGAAACAGATGGTATTCAGACTGTTAATTGTGCAAAAAACCGTTTATTAACTGCTTTCACCTAATACGGTTAAGCAACCGGAAATTTATCTCACCTACTAGGTCCGCCTAATGAAGCCCCTTTGTTTCTTGCAGATGAGTACGTAATAGCCGAGAAAGCTAATCTGTCAATCTCATGACCACCAGAAAGGAGGTTCGAGTCCTAGCGTTGACACCGCAATATTTCCTCCATTCCACTCAACACATGAAGAGTTTCCAGTGTCTTGCACTCTCCAATTTGTAACCCTGATATATTAAAATACAATTCTCTCATTCCCGCATAGATTTCAGCTGTTAAACCATCTCAAATGTCCTGTTAAATTGCTTTTTTATGGTTTTGAAACCATACCAGTTGTAAATGGTTAAAAAAATTTACTTACTGTAAACTTTACGGTCAATTTGATGGACAGACTGCTGCTGGTTATTTTACCATAATTTTAGAATGAAAATTCTAACAGTCTACAGTAAGAAGAATGAACTATGTATGTCCATGAGTGCTCGGCGTGCACTGACATCTTCCCCATCACTTTTATATGTAAATTTATAATTATTTCGAGCTGGAAAATTTTACAATGTAACTGAAAGGTGACAAAATAAAACCAAGAAATCATTATATAACTTTTCCTTTTATTTCACTAATCACTAAAAAGTTTTTAAAAATGAGGCTTAAATCGGACCACTAGACCGAAAAACTCTTTTAAGTAACCTATTGAGGCCAACAATGCTCTCCGTCTGCAAAAAATATTGAACTTGGAGACCTTTTAGAGGTAAATATTGCAGTTTTTTAATTATTAATGTCTTGATAATTGCTACAAAAACGTCAAAATAAATTTTGTATACAATTTCGAAACCTATCTGTACTATCTGTAACACAGATTCAGCTTAGTTGATACATATATAAGAAACGAAGTGGTCTTTATATCATACAAAAATCCAATTTAAAACAAGATTACATAGAAAATTTTCTCTATAAAGAAAAGCTTACATAATCCATAAATAGCAACAACAACAAAAAAATAATCAAGGAACAATATTCTTTTATTTTCGTAAAAAATTCCCCCAAAAATCTTTTTGCTATTCCATTTTTCCTAGCTTGAACTTTTACTTGATTCAAAATATCATCCGCTATATTTATATGAAAATGTTTAAAAATAACTTGTAGGGAAATGTCTGTTTCTTGCTTGATAAGAGAATTAGGAACTCTTAGAAATCAATATGAAGAAGAATGTGATATAAAAGTAATTCGAAACGCTCGCGAAATTCTGCAAAATATTTAATATAGAGGATAAACATCGTATATTCTTAGCTTTTTAGAATAACGCAGTAACTGACATTTTGAAGTTTAACAGAAAATCATGTTAGGATATTTTAAAACATATTTTTTTCTATATTGTGTGATGATTTAGTTCTTGGATCCAAAACTAATCAGTTTTTAAGTTGTCAGATCATTCGCCGATTTTGTGAGAAGACAAATTATTAATTTAATACAACTCAGTTTTGCAACAAAAAAAAAAAAACTTAAAAAAAATAAATGTTGCTTAGTTTTTTTTCCTCCAAAATTAGCAGACATAATTAAAATTCAAAGTTCATATACTTTGCTGAATAATCAAGAATTCGATAAGATATGCATACATATCTAGTTTTAAAATTGAAGATAAAGAAAATTATTGTCCACATATAATCATGTGTGTGAAAGTTTTTCCAATAATAATTTTTGAAATGAAGGATGTTTATGAAAAGCATCGATAAAAAAGCATATTTACTAAAATACAGTTCAGAAAAAGTAATGTTTTAAGTATAAAATTAAATATACAAAGTGAAAATTTTTTACTAAGCTGTGCATTGCAAACTAAAATTATTTCATAACTGAATGAAGTATAACTTATTTTATTTCGAATATTAAATCTGCAGATATTTTACAATTCCAAGCTAATTTTGCATTCACATTTTCAGAGATTGATAAAAATCATAATTAAACATAAATTTCAGGTATAGTTTGTTTACGTACAATCAGCATCTCTATGGCAATGGACAATAAATGCAATAAAGAACGGAAAAAATTTCAACAGTTGAATACATTTAAGTAATTAATCCCTAGAAACTGGAGTGGCAATGTATCACTTGATTTAAAACTTCATTCTCTTAAAAAAATATACAAATTGTAAATAACAGTCGACATGTTTCAAGCTCTCGAAACAAGCGCAGAAGTGAGACGAAACAAAAGTGATTTGAAATATAAAACGTAAAGTTGCCAACGAGAAATGGAAAAATAAAGGTGGGCAAATCAGGGTAAAATGCATTTCCACGCGCTATGGAAATATTTTACGATTTATATTTCAAATCACTTTCGTTTCTTCGCATTCACGTCTGGCAAGTCTTGATGCTGTTGTTCATTTACGTCGCATTAGAGCTGCACAATGGACTATTGGCGACGGTCTGGGAAACATCCCTGAGGATGATCCGAAGACATACCATCACAATTTTGATCCTCTGCAGAGGGGATGGCACCCCCGCTTCGGTAGCCCAACGACCTGCACGCGAAGTCGAGCACTTTACGGTAGAACAGTTTAACGAGGACCAATACCGCACACCCTCGGTCCCTACGCAGGCTGATCCAAGTGGTCACCCACCCGCACACTGACCGTAGCCAGTGATGCTTGACATCGGTGACCTGCTGGAAACCGTGTCTTAACGATCAGTTCACTGCGGGACCTGGCAAGTCTTGAAATTGGGCTCTTGTTTTGAGTGCTTGAAACATGTTGACTTTCATTTCCAATTTGTTTACTTTTGAAGGGAATGAAGTTTTTAATCAATTTGAACAGAATGATTGGATTTCATTTAATTTTGAAGAAAGCAATTAAAGAACCTTGTATTAGAAAGCATAAGTATGCAACGTTATCAAATTAATACAGTGCATAGTAATGTAAAAAAAAAAATTGCGAGAAGTTGTTTTGAAAAATTCTGAGACATATATCTCATCGAAACTAACTGAAAGAGAAAAGAAAAACAATGATATTTTAAAATTTTTATAATATAAGTAATGTTATTTTTTTCCTAAACTAATTATGGATGTAGCAACTGTCAAGCGAAAGCGGTAGTATTAACGAGATCTCAATAAACAGTGAAGAGTGTCAGTTATTTTCCCCTACTCCTTTGCTACCTTGAGTTATGATCTACAAATCTCCCACCTGTCGGAAAATAAATTTTATCATCAATTTTTTGAAGGCCTGTTCTTGTCATGATTTGCAACTTAAAGTTGGAGACGAAAAGTAATATTTTTTCCCCTGACGCGTCAACGTTTCTCACTTGACACTGAAAGAACAGAGATTTCTCTCACAACTGAAACGAAAAAAAAAAAAGAAAAAAAAAATTGTAAGATTTTACATTCATATACTCTAAACCAGCGGTTCCCAAGCGGTGTTCCGTGGAGCCCCGGGGTTCCGCGAAAGGGTCTCAGGGATTCCGAGTATTAATAATTTTTTTTTAACTAGTTATAATTTTCGAAGCCATTAATTAAATTTTTAAGTATCCAATTAATAATTTTATGAATATTTCCTTTTATGAATATTTCCTTTTATGAATATTTCCGTTATTTTTATGAAATTCTTTGATTGAAATGCTTGTAATGAAAGAAGTTTCAAAACAATGTTTTTTTTTTCCTTATAGCAATATAATGAAATAATTATGAAAAAGATATATGCATTTGTGATCATTTGTGTGAAAGCAGATCACCGAAGTCAAGCATCACTGGCTACGGTCAGTGTGCGGGTGGGTGACCACTTGGATCAGCCTGCGTAGGGACCGAGGGTGTGCGGTATTGGTCCTCGTTAAACTGTTCTACCGTAAAGTGCTCGACTTCGCGTGCAGGTCGTCGGGCTATCGAAGCGGGGGTGCCATCCCCTCTGCAGAGGATCAAAATTGTGATGGCATGTCTTCGGATCATCCTCAGGGATGTTTCCCAGACCGTCGCCAATAGCCCATTGTGCAGCTCTAGTGCGACGTAAATGAACAACAACAACAGCATTTGTGAAAAATTCCATTAGTATTTTGCATCGAATAAAAATAACCAAATTCAAAACTGACGAAGTATGTTTCCCTAATAACCATTCTACAAACTAATATAACTTTATTGGGAGCAAAAACAAACACATAAATACAAAGAATATAAATTCGTCGTCAAGAGGAAAATCCTGTCCAGGCGACAAAGAAAAGTAATACAATAAATTTAAATTAAAAATTTAAGAAAAAAAAGGGGGTATTACAATCATAAATTATTTTGCTCATCATAAGACATCATATATTGTTGAACACTGTAATAATAGAAAAAAAAAATACATGAAACTATATAAAAAAAAAATAACAAAGGTAACATAAGAAATTCATTTGGATTGGTACAAGACTGGTATAAAAAATCAAATGCTTCCTTTAAAGTGAAAAATAGAGATCTAAATCGTCAATGTTCATCATAAATTGAAATAAAGCACGCTTAAAAGAAGAATATATTCGGATGTTTTGCAACTGGAATGGTAATTTATTATATAATTTAGGTGCTAAGTAATTCTTAACGTTTATTTTCCTCCTTTTTCATTTTTATTTTAATAGAAACCATATTTCGCCACATTCATTTCCAGTTTATGCATGCACTAAAATCAAATTGAGAACTAGACCTGTGAATTCATAAGTATAACGTGAAACCTTATTGTAAGACTTAATAAAACTATAAGATGAAAAAATTTCATTCATTTATTCACTAAATATTTTCCAAATTATTAATGAAATTAAATCATTACATATTTTCAAAATAATTAGTTTCTCGTTAATTAATGTATTCACAATTGCGGATGAAATTTGTTCATTAAATCTCAAATTTTTGCCAAAAGAAGGTCGATCTTTTAGGGTTCCACAACCAAAAAAAATTGAGAATCGCTATTTACGAATAAAATCCCAAACAATTATATTTTAGCTTATTAAAATTTTAAAAAATGAAAGAAATATTAATCTGTAATTTAAAAAAAACTAAGTTTAAACACTATTATCAACTATTCCTTTCTTAATGTGTGAACTGAAAAATATATCAAGAAATAATAACTCAAACTTTTTTAGACTTAATATTTCTTACTATTAACATTCAATTAACTCTCACAACCCAAGTGATATTATTTGAAATCATGATGTTCTCGATTTTATTTTCCCCACAACTTCAAAACTTCAACCAAATAATTTTTATCAACATATTTGCCTGACTTATTGTCAGCTGTTTATAAATTTGAATATTTTCCTTTCTTTTATTATTATATTTCATATCGATTCGATATGGATTAATTCTAGATATCAGCAGTTCGTTAGCGTGCTGTATTAAAGGGAATTTTTTAAATAAACATTATACTTTACATTATTTTATAAAAATACAAATGTAACGTACATACATCTTGTAGTATTGAGTGTTATAGTAGAATACCATATAGTTACAACAAAGGGAAAGGACAGGCAGTGATGAGATCTTAGCTTTACTACACTAAGATGTTAACTTAACTGCACAAAGATGTTAACTTAACTACACTAAGATGTTAACTTTTCAATTTATAAAGTTATGAAAAAATATATAGTAAGTTCAACCAAATAGGCTTCAATTCTTGCTGTAGTTTTTAAAAAATACATTGTTTTAAAATAGCGCATTTTATTTTTTTTAACCACAACCTGATCATTTTACACTTAGTTTAATTTGATCAGGTTAAGGATTAATTCATTTAAGTTTGTATACGTATGCAATATGTATGTATAAATGCATGCATATAAATTATTTATACAACTAAAGGCGAAATAATCCGCATTAGGAATAAGTTTTAAGCATATTAAGTACTTAATCTAGTCTTTGGACTATAAGTATCACTAAAAATACCAAATCTTACATTCAAACTATTTAATTCATATTTTATTGCCATAGGAGTACATAGAACTATCACCGTAGCCACTATGCCTTACTTCGCACCAATACCAAAATGTGATCAAGCATCGACTAATATTACTTAGGGCTTCACTTTTAAAGGCACTGCACATTGATCAAAATAAAATCGTATGGCATTGCATATTGACCAAACAGTACAACAAAAAATATTTATAACATTATTATGTAATTTTAACCAACAAATCAGACATTGCGAGAAAATAATTAAACAGGTTTTAAAAAAAAGAAAAATTAAAAAAACAACTTGCAGATAACACTGACAACATCCTGGGAGCTAATTTAAAAAACTTGCTGCCTTTAACTACTCGTTCCTTTTTTCTTTTCTTTTTGTCTTCTTCTTCTTTTGCAATTTTTCTTTTGACTATAGCTGATTACATTTATAAGGCAAGCTTTTATGTATTTTTAAATTCATTACCTGAAGTAAAAAAATTCAAGAATCAAGTTTTTATTTCTTTAATAAAATGCCGAACTGGAGAGAGGGTCATTAAAGACCGCTGAAATCGCACCCAGGATGACTGATTTTCTCCAAGCATAATGACAGGCAAATGCGTTTATCTCAAAATCAGATTTTTTTCACACTTCATACCACCTTAAGCACGATATCTCATATTGTTTTTAAAATAATTGTTTAAATTTTTCGTGAGTATTTATGATTATAGCACACATATTTTGAACTGTAGAGTAAGAGAAAGTAGAAACTCATTTTTAATGCATATTTTTTGCTAAAACATGTGAGGAAATTCTTAAAAATTTGCTTCTTCGACTACATTGAGCCTTAATTCAGTATGTACACTTACTTTTAAGATAATAGTTCAAAACATAACTCGTAATCTTCTAAATAAAGTCCTCAATGGAATTTTTTGTTTTGGGTGAAGGATTTTTTTTTTTTTACAGTGCTTAGCGTATATGCAAAAAATTGTCTTATATTTACCTAAAAATGGCTATTTAAAAAAAATTTTTTTTTGCTAGTTCTACAAGTTTTTACGCATAATAAAACATATGAACTAATCTTTTTTAAATTTTATATTAATATTTACAAAAAAAAAAGTTGTCAAAACTAGTCGGATACTTTAGGAGAAAATATTTTGGAATAGATCCAACTGTTTTATTAGATAAACACTGTTAAGAAATTAGTTCGTTCTTTTAATATTATGGTTAAGGGAAAAGTAGTATCGCTGATATTATTTTCTTCTCACATAAAAATATGACAGAACAAGATATCATTAAGAGAAAACAGAGAAAAATGCATCCAAACTTTATTGCATCCATCTTTTCTTTTCTTTTCAAGAAAAATTGCTGCTTTTTCTTTCTATAAAACGTAGTTACTTGATAGAAATGTAAATCGATAAACTGCCACAAGGGTTGATTCGTTGTTGGAATTCTTCTCAATCTTTAAGGCTATGAAAACTTATTTAGATAAGATTTTTCGAAGAATAAATTTTTCCTGTCTAGCACGCACGAATCTAGGATAAAGCGAATGTTAATATTTGTTGAGATGGAAATATATATATAATAAATTTTTAACATTTGATTGACGAGTATGATATATTTGTTACTTTACTTCCTATTTTAGGGTTTGTTCATGTCGTTTTTGTCATTGTTGCAATTGTGAATTGATTTTTCTAAGGATTTCGAACCAGTATTAGTCAACTATAATTAAATGTGATAATTACCAATTAGGAGGCTAATTCGTGTGGTAAGATATTTAGTTTCTGTCGTATAACTTCTATTGTGATTTTTTTTAACTCTGTTGCAAGTTTTATTGTGAATTTGCATGAAAAAAAACTACACATAAACTAAAATATGTCTATTATTATGTATAATATTAAGCACAATGATTTTCATGCTTCAGTTTTTTTTTTTTTTTTTGTGTATAAATCTTAGAATGAAAACTATATGATCGAATTTTCCCAGTTCCATACTGGTGTGAATATCTGAACAAGATGAATAGTAAAAGCAGATGTAAATTCTAAATAATTTTTAACAGAGCTCACATCTATGCTTCAATTTCTAAAAAAAAAAAAATGTTTAATGCCCGAGATCTTAAAATGTTGAAATAATTGTATAATTGTAAAAACACTCAGCATTCCAAAATGTCTTAGCTAAGTCACAAGTCAAATGATGAACAGAAAAATAGAGGAACTTCTATTAGAAAGGCTTAATACAAGATACACGAATGTCGATGCGAGAAAAGATTACCTTTAAATACAAGTGTAAGAGGAATATATACTAAAACTATACGATCGAATTTTCCCAGTTCCATAATGATGTAAATATCTGAACAAAATAAATATTGAAAGCATATGTAAATTCTAAATATTTTTTAACTAAACTTATTTTTATGTTTCAATGTCTAAAAGAAATAATGCTTGAGACCTTAAAATGTTGAAATAATTGTATTATTATAAAAACACTCACCATTACTAGATGTCTCACATGGGAGACTAAGGAAGTGTGACTCGCCTATTTTGAAATAAACTAGTGGGATGTATGCCTTAATGAGGAATAATTTTAGGGAGCAACATTCGTCTCAGCCCATAGAAGGTCCTATGAGAGATTAAAAATAATTCAATATATGGAAAAATCGGCATTTTATTACTTCAATGCAGACTATTAGTTATTGTAATTATCTCATACTCCAATTAATTTTGTGGTACTTTCGTGCACTATATAATGCATATTTATTGTCAAAATTGATTTCGAAAATTTTATATATCTGTAGTTTTTCAAAAAAAAACCTGTTAGGTTAATTTAAAAAAAAAATTGGCATCAAAAAAAAAAAAATTTCAAAAAATTTTCGAAAGGAATTGGAGTATGCAATTGCAAATTAATTAATAATTAATTAACCAATTAATTGCAATTTAATTGGAGTAGGAGATAATTACAGTAACTAATAGTCTGCAATGAAGTAATAAAATACCGATTTTTCTATATATTTAGTTATTTTTTATCTCACATAAGATCTCCAATGGGCCGAAACGAATGTTGCTCCCTGAAATTATTCCTCATAAGTCATACATCCCACTAGTATATTTGAATAAAATAATGTCAAAGTAAATTTGATTGAATTAAAATTAAATAAAACTTTTCTTCTGAATTTTTATAACTTTTGAAACTGCAAACTATTAAAGTAGCTTCATTAAAATCTTCATCAATCAATATTGAAAAATGAATAAAATGTTTGAATTAAATATGAATTATATTTCAGAAAAAAAAGAAGAAAAAAACTGTGATGCCTTTAAAGACTTTTTAAAACGATTATGTAATCCCATTAATTTTGAGTCAAATAGATTTTTTTTTTTTTTTAAAGAATATAAGGATTAATAAATTTAGATCAAATTTCAAACATGCTAAAGTTCACTTTTAGGGACTATCCACTAATTACTTGAGTAGTAATTAGTGGATATTGGCAGTAAGGCAATAGACTTAAAACTTAGGCAATAGGCTGACTTAAAAATTCTTGATTTAAGTCATTTTGGTCATCTTTTAAAAAAGAAACCTGTGTCGGGAAATTTGTTTTCTAAATATGTCCGATTGCTAATTGGAAAATATCAAAGTACACATATCAGCATCAATAAACAGTAATTTTTTTTTTTTTTTGCTTGACCCACAGCAAAACTGTTTTAGAACATTATAACATGCCATAATGTTTAGAAAAGAACTTAAAAAAAACTTCACATGCATAAAATAAAGCATTTTTAAGATACAATGCAATAATTTTAACAAATTTAAACAAATTTTGATTACCTTAAAAACTCAAAGCATTTTTAAACTGTGCATAATTTAAAAAAGAAGTTGAGACGCTTACCAGTTGCAATCCTCATATAATAAAATAACTCTCAAAACCTTGGAAGTTAATTAACATAATTAAATTAAATAAATATAAAGGTATAACAAATAAAAAAAAATTCAAAAGGTATGAATTATTTTGTCAAACTAAACAGTTAGTAAAGCATCTTACAATACCCAAGAACCTAAAAGTTTCATTGAAACGTAGAAAAATAGATTTCTGTTGCCTCTAAGTTTTCTTGGTGATAAACTATTCAAATTATTGGTGTATGCATGATAAACAATCACTACTTGCAGGAAGATATTTATTTTAGAAATATATAAGGTAATGTTGCTAATTCTTAGCTTTTTTAATATAATTTTTAAAAAAAGTAAGATTCTCAAGGGCTCCAGGACACTGCCCTAGCTTGCCAATGTGTAAAGACGGTACTACATGTAATATCACCTTATCATGTAACTTTTGTAAAATAATATTGAAAAATATTAAGAAAAACCTATTAAAAACGGTGTGCAACTTAACAATTTCTAAATTATTACTAAACAGCAATTGTGTTATATTTACTTTGATGAGCTTTACATAAAATTATTTCCAGCCAAAACTGTTCATAGGAATTAACTTTACATAATATTACTATCAGGAAGATCATTGGTGTTCTCACTGTGGAAACTGCATCCTCAGTAGACACCTATAATACGTAATGTGTATTGAATCGAATCCTCTATGTAGAGGTTATCTTGAAGAGGAAACTTCACGACATATACTTTGTGATAATGAAGTCCACTCTGCTCAAAGATTTGAGCACTTACGGAAACACTGCATTAAGACCTAAAAACTGCAAGGATGTTCCTGTAACGTGTATGCTGAATTTTATTTCAACCATAAGGCTTTCTTGCTAATCATGATTTAGAGTTTGGGTACAATAGACCTCTGGTCGATGTGCCCTGTTCTTCAGAGCTGCCCAACCTCTAATTCTATCTAATATTACTTAACAATCTGGCGAAAAACATGAACTAATTTTAAAGCAACCAAAAGTTAAATAAAAATTTAAAAAAAAAAACAGTATAAGTTGTAACGTTAACTGAATAAAATGATTATTAAAATCTAAATTTGAATTTAAGGCATTAATAACAGAAAGTTTTGGATCTTTTAACTGAGTAGATTTAAATTTTTATGTAACAATCTGCTTATCCTTAAAAAAGAAAAGCGCAACAATCAAAAATTTTTTAAACAAATTTCACATTGCAACAAAACAAGTTATAGTTACCAAATATGTAATTTTCTTGTTTGAAGCAAATCATACGTACATACTCAGGAATAAAATTTGAAAAAACTTGAAGGCTTTCATCAAAAACCCAATAAACCCCAGGTTTTTTTTTTATGAAAAACCTAGGTCGGCTGAAATGTTTTAAACTCTATATATTACACACCTGTTTAAATTTTAGTACAATCATGAATTTTAAAAAATGCTACTGTTTTCTACAAATTTATAGTTACTTATTACAAATTTATTTAATTCTTTAAGAGTTTTGGAAATAGTTTTCATTATGGATTCTAGTTCAAAAAAATTTTTTGATACATCTTTTCTTAGGGTTTTACTTGATTCCTATAAGCAGATGCATTACTAGTAAAACTGAATTTCTTGAATTCTGTCAATTTTGAAGGTCAGTGTGGGTCCTCTACTTAGGTACCTTAGAATTGTCCCACCTCTCCCCCAAAAAAAGGAAAAACCTTTCCATGCGCAGTAGTTCCCTTGGAGTATCAGTCTAGGCAAAATGCAGAATATATTAATGAAAGAACTAAAATATTAACTAAAGGACATGCTTTATTCCCCCTGCTTGTAGTCCCCTCCCACGCATCCTCTACTTGTCTTCAAGGTGTGATTCTAGATGATAAAAGAACTTTTTGTTTTAGGAACAGAACTGAAAAATTATTCCTATCAACTATAGTGATGCTGAAAAATTAAGACTTAAGAACTTTGTACCAAAATTAAGTACTTTTAAGGGTCCTTACTTTCTAAAATAAAAATTAAGCAGTTTTTAAGGACCATGGGAACCCTGATTTAAAAGTAGACCAGTGCTCAGGAAAAAATTTAAAAATCTGGTAGTAAAGTTTCTAGAAAACTCACAGCTGATGTATATATATATAGATTTCTGTCTGAGAACATTTGATAGGGATTTCGGTTCTCCACATATTAAATTGGAAAGATAAAGCAGTGGATTTTCAAATAACTTTGCAAATTATTTAAAATTTTTACAAAATTATATTAAATTATAATGGCTTGATTGGTACAAGCCCAGGGTTGGGTTTTTGCCCTCAAAAACTGCCATACCAGTGGTAAAAACCGTGTTTTAACCGGTAAAAACCGTCAAAAACCTAGTGTTTTCTTTAATTTATGGCACATAGCAGACAATATATTATTTTCACTTAATTGCCTTTATAAATGAATGTTGTAAATGATTGCTATTGATTTTGCAACTATATACATGTATTCTTATAGAAGGGTATACATTCATACTGAAATATTGTGACATACTTATTGGAAATAGTGATACTTAACCTTTATCATTATACAGTAAAACTTGTGCAAGTTGACTACTTGTGGTGCATTGTTTTAGTGGTCAACTTATAGAGGGGGCGGGTCATTGTTTACTTTTTCGTTTCCTTTATCATGTTTAAATTTTTATATAATATTTAATTTTTTTTTTTACTTGACTTAAAAATTTTATTCAGAAAATATGCAAATGAATATCTTAAATGTGTTTAAACCTGAATGAACTTCAATTTGATACATATAATTCTATTATTTAACTAATTTTTTCTAAAAAAATTATTTTGTTAGTTATGCATGTGAAGTGTTTAATAAGTATAATTTCTTAAAATATCAGAACACGAAAACATGCAATTTGAAAACTTCAACAAAATAAAATTATTTGAATACTTTAAAATTTATTTACTACACTGAAAGATCAAAGACCATAAATAAAATATCAAAGCATATTTCAGAGCATTCATTTATTCAAATGCTCACTATTGCAACTGGAAGAGCAACTTTTCAACTAACACACCTGTTTTCAATGAACGGATGAAAGAAATGGTCAAAAGCTGACCCCTTACAGTTTCCCCTGATGGTCAACTCACAAAAAGGTTTCGATTAGCTTTTTACACTATTTCACCAAACAAGTGAAATTTTAACATACATTGCAAAAATGACAGAAAATTTTCTGAATTTTTTTTCTTCTGGTAAACTTATGAGGGTTTTAGAATAGAATTTCATAATACTCCCAGACAAAATTGACTTATTTCAGTGGTCAAATTACAAGATAGACAGGTGGTCAAGCTACAAAGGTTTTGCTCCTTTATATTATATAGGAAAAATTCCATTCTTGATAATTGAGGTCAACTTATGCAGGTGCCCAACTTACAAGGGTGGTCAACTTGGCAGGTTTCACTGTAGCTTGATTTGCAAAGGATTCAAAATTTTGCATTTCTTAATTGTTAGAAATAAACAAACAAACAAAAATACTTGGAACTATTAATAAATTCAAGAACTAAAAAGAAGAATTTAAAGTTTGGCATTTCTGAAATATTAGAAATAAGCTAAACAAAACTTTCAAAACTTGTAACTACTAACAAACTCTAAGTCAGGAATGACTTGACATTCTTCAGTAATGTAATATGCCAAACAAAATGATGCTTGGAAATGTTGAAAATTTTGTTTAGTATCCTAATATTTTACTTCAAATAGTATGATTTGATATAGTAATCATGTTGGGAAAATGCAAAAATCTGTTCTTAAATATCTTTTAACAACTTTTTTTCTAATTTTATTGCCCGAAAATGAATTAATTTTAAATCATAAACAGTTAAACTCAAATTAAAATACAGTTTTATCAAAACTATGGGTTTTTGATGGTTTTAGACGTTTTTGACAGAGGGTTTTTTGACATGACGGTAAAAACCATGGTATAAATCGGTAAAAACCATCATGAGTCAAAACTTGCCAACCCTGTACAAGCCATTAAAAAAAGTATTTTTTGAAAAATATCTTGCTGAAAAATTTTTTCCAATTGAAATAATTAGCTCACTAATTATATAAAATTAAGATTTCAAACTACATATGCACCACCTTTATGTCCCTTGGATGAGAAATAATTTTTGATATAACAAGGAAATAATTGCCATTATTTAAGAAAAAATAAAAAGTTCATTTATCATACTTTCTAATGGTGGGAGATTGAAAGTCCAGTCAAATTTACAACTAGTTGTAGCATTTGAGGCTAACAGCTGCATTAAAGAATCAGAAAAAATGTGTGAGTTTTGAAATACTAACACTTACCAGAAACACTGTTTATGATAGTTCCACACATGAAATATATATATATTAATGTATTGTTGAAATCAGTTTACTTATATAAGAAGACATTTTTATTTGCCAAGATGCTTACTACTACTAGTATTAAAAGAATAGAACATTTTTATTCAAAAAAGTAAACTTTTAATTTCTTCTACTTACATGGTATAACATATGAAACAGTACATGAAATTAAACAGGGTACAAACACTATGTTAAATTTCTTCGAATAGAGTCTTAACACAGTACAACCAAAACAGAACACTAGTAGGCATTCAAAAAGGAATTAAGCTTTACACCTTTTCCACTTACTAATGGGTAAAATTTTTATTTTTTATAAGTTAATAATTTCTGGTAAGTGAAAGAAGCTTACAACTGTGTAAACACCATGTTAGATTTCTTCCATTTAAGTGGTATATCATAATTCAAAGAACATTTGTAAAAGCCAATTTTGATACACAAAATTTCTGGCAGTTGCACTGGAAATAAGCTCTATTTCTTATAGAGGAAATATAGCAATGTAAGAACAGAATAATAAGAACTTTCAAATACTCTATTTTAAAATCCTTATTATTAATATAAAATATACAATAAATGGTACAAATAATTTGAAAAATTTTATGGTAATTTATACAAAATTTTGACTAAAATAAATATATTTAGTCAAAAAAAAAGTGTCTATAAATGAAGTGAAAAAATTCTGTTAAAATTTCAATTCTAGTCTGTATGAAGACTTGGAAAGGGATTAAATGGAATAGGTATTTCAACAAACACGTTTTTTTAAGGCACAGGTGGTGATGGAGGAGTATGGAAATCTAGAAAGAGGAAAAAAATTGAGCGACTATGATACCGTTGAAAAATAGAAATACAAATGTTATATTTCTAGTGCAAATTTAATTCCTACAATTCTTAGTAATCAGATATTAATACTTTTTCTTATTAACAGACTTGCTCAAAAAAGGTAACATTCTTTCCAGTTTAAATTTAATATTACAAGCCAGGGAAGTTAAGATTTTCTTTTAGGTCACCCGTGAAAACTTTTTACAGAATATTTAATGGCTTGTTCTGCAAATTGAACATTGATGACTTTTTAATGAAATTAAGTGATTAGCATTTCAGAGAAACTAATTCTTTTTCCAAAGAAAGCAGGGGAAAAAAGATTATTAGGATAAAAGTATGAAAATGTGGCAAATTTTCACACTTTAAACAAGCACAATTTTAACCAGAATTTAAAAATTCTTGAATATTTGACATATGAGGAATGTGCTAGACTTATAATGCCTTATTTTCTGGCGCCAGGATTCACACCGTAATTTATAATTTAAGATTTTAATTAATTTAAGAATTAATTAAGAATAATTATTAGGATAATTTAAGAATTTAAGATTTTTTTCAGGGACTTTTCAAAGGTATTATGCAATTTTTAAAAAATTAGTACCAAATTAAAAAAATTTAAAATCTATATTCAATAGATAATTAAAACAATTCAAATAGATAACAACTGAAAAGCATTTTTTTTTTAAAAAAAAAGTTTAAACTTATCATAATTGCGCAAATTGTTATCAATGTTTCAAGATTTGTAAGTACAGCAGTATATTGCGCACAAACCTTTTGTATTAATTTTAAAGATAACAAAAAGTTACATGAAGATTTTACTTGAATTTTTAAAAAAGAAGTAGTCCGAATTTTTATGAAAAAATGTATTTAGAGGCTTATTTGAAATAAGTTTACTATTACGCATATCAATTTAATAGTTAAAAAAGCTAATTATACTAAATTTAAAACTGTGGCCATTACCTAAGAAGCACTTGAAACTTCAAAACTCTTCAATAAAACAAAGCCTTTTTTTGAATCTTTCTCTTTGTTAAAACTTTAAAATAGTACACTAATTACAAATTACTTAAATTTTATTACAAAACCAATCATAAAAAAACAAAATCAGATACAAGAAAGTAAATAACAAAAAATACCAATTAAGTTTCAATTTCCTTGTTTCATTTAATTTTACAACTTTATTTTAGGGCAAAATTTGTAAAACATCTTTAAAATTTTTACTAAAAAATCAAAAATCAGATCCAAGTAAAATTAGATAAAAATTTAAAGATAATAAAAGCAGTTAGTTAAATTATACCAATTTCTAATCAATAGTAGGCAAGTTCAAATAATTAGGAGATAAAATTATTTTTTTCAGAATTTAGGAAAAAAACATATTTCAGGGTTGCTACAGTAAAAAATGATAAAAAATAGTTGCTTTTAGTAGCCTCAAGCATAAAAATAGTCGCCTAAAACTATGAAAATAGTCGCCTAAACAGGAACACAAATTTATCAAAATTAGTAGCCAAATAACTAAAACTATAGCTTAATTGTCAAATACCACAATTAAGATTGGGTGATATCAGAAATTTATCAAAATTAGTAGCCAAATAACTAAAACTATAGCTTAATTGTCAAATGCCACAATTAAGATTGGGTGATATCAGAAATTTTAAATCATGATGCATCGTCTCCTAGACGTCGCGATATAGCGATGTATCGCGATTTAGCATATGTTGAAAAATTACCTATGGAAAATCTTTAAATCAATCAAAAATAAATAAAAAGGAATAAATATCACAAAAGAAAATATTAATTCTAAACATATTCTACTATAACATCAATCTCATTGCTTAATTTTTCAATCAAAATAGTAAAGAAGTCAAAGTAAAAGCAAACCCAAGCTTTATTTCATTTTTCTTAAATAAAAAATAATTTAAGATTTATTGGTTTAAAAATAATAATACTGTAACAATATATTTTACATACATGCATTAAAAATTAAAAGAAAAAAAAGCGAAAGTAGAAAACAAATCAAAGAAATTTTCACTTTAGAAAAAAAAATATATACTTTAAAAAAAAAGAAAGCTGCTATCTGCTTCATAAAATAATTGCCTGCTTTTATTAACAAATAATTATATGCTTAAATTAATCAACAATCTTCTCCTTTTATTTTATTTTTATAAAAAGACCATTTTTAACGAAAGCAGATGTGATTTCACATCAAGAAAACTTAATGATACCGCATTTCTAAAAAATCCTAATTTATTCAACAAAAAAAAAATTGTTTTGTTAATCGATGGCAAATAGATGATTATAACTGGTGATTAAAAAACGTTTTGCTCATAATAAATAATGTATTATCGGAAATAATAAAGCAATTCATCATAATAAATCAAGGATAACTGAGTAACTAAAGTGGATTTAAAATAAATCTCACGTGTCAACACTCTTAGCTAGAAGTTTCAAGTTCCTTAATTCGGACATTCATTGATATGCGTGTGTAACACATTTTCCCCACCCCATCGTAAATCAAAGAGAAAACGAAATCAGCATACCACTCCTTTAAGTTTGATTGACAGCAGCTTATCAGAAAAACAACCGACACACAGGAGAAAATAAACACATTTGTCCCTTCCCTAACCCCTCTGGATCTAATTCCACTTTCTTTTACTTTTCATAATCGTTATACTTCAAAATAGCGGGAAAACCAAGCAAAATTCTTCCCGGTTTTCTGGATTATTAAATACCGCTACTTTTAATATATCCCTTAACTTAGTATAAATTTTTTTAAATAGTGTTTTTTTTTTAATTAATAGACTAAATCTAAAAAACATTAGCCTTTTTCGTATTTATTGGAAGAAAAAAAAATATGTGCAGTACCGAAAGTAAAAATAAAAATAAATTTTGCTTTATTTATCCTTATTTTAATAAAATCAATGAAATAAAAAAAGGAAATTTTATAAAAAATTAAAACAATAAATTTAAAAATTATTAAAAAAATGCCACTTTAAAAACGACAAAATATCACTTAATTTTTTATTTATTTAAGAAAATAATTAATCATTTTAAATATAAAAAAACTCAAACTACGTTTCTTACCTATGCATGTTAACTAAAGCTCACTTACCTAAAATGTGTTATGAAGAGGACACTGGTATGGTAGAAAAAATCATCATATAGATATACAATTAAAAATAAACTTGACTTCACTAACTTCACTTCCACTTGAACGAACAAATAATGAAGGAACACAGATTTTTTTTTTCTTCAATGAGGTGAAATAACAAGGGAGGAATTAGCGTGATGACGTCACTGAACACAGGCACGTGGTAGGCGGCATTACGTACGTGTTAGTGAGGGGACTGGAAAGTAATGTTCATTTTTGCGAAAAAACTTCACCAAAAGTAAAAAAGTCTCCCAATAGTCGCTTATTCCTGAAAATAGTTGCTTTTTTTAGCCTTTTCAGGCAAAAAAAAGTCGCCATAGTCGCCTAAGGTCGAAAATAGTAGCAAATAGTTGCATTTTAGTCGCCTGTGGCAACCCTGTTTCGTGTAATTTGTAAATTGTTTAATACATTTCATGACATTTTAAGACAAATTTTCAATAATTTCCTCTACTAAGCATCAAGTGTTTCAGAAAGCAAATGTATGAAAGGTGCATAAGTGGATGCTTCAAATTTAGGAGTACAAAATCAGATCCGCACATTGAAAAATATATTTAATTTTTAAAAATGAATATGATTGATCTAATATCCCTTATTTCTTCTATTTTTCTATATTTAAATGTCTGTTCACATTAATTATAAAAGAGTATGTATTCTTGATTAAGGTTTTCTTTTTTAAAACTAGCATACTTTAACTTAATGTTCTTCAAACAAAACATCAGCTCATTTAACATTTTCAATTTTAATTTAATTTTCCAATGCTTTAAGATTGTGAAGTGCAAATATGCTATAGTTCACGAGCAGGAATATATATAACTATGTACAAATTTTAAGATTACAGTACTAAAATAAAAGTATAGGTAACATTTGATTACCTGCATGCAAGTAAATTCATTATTTTATTTTATTTAATGTTTTTGGATAGAGACATTTTGTTTTATAAAAAGAAATAAATAAAAAACTGGAATAAATAATAATAAAAATTCTTGAATTTACTAGTGCTTTTCTAGCCGATAATAACCTTAAAAAAATTATTTAAAATCTCTATTTGTTTTGCTTAAAATTATTTTAAGTTATGAAGATAACATCATTAAAATAAAAGTAGGCATATGTAGAGGCTGTTGGTTGCGACTGCGACAGCTCAGATAGCATGAAAAGCTGAGGTAGAAGGATCGAGGATTGGATCGAAGACCGAAGGTAGGAGGAAGAACCGAAATATTTCCTGCGCGGATGAATACCGGGGGAGGAGCATCAACCGGCGGCCAAGGCAGGGAGTGAAAAGGCTGATGTCCAGTACTTAAGCAGATGACAGTTTGCCTTCGAGAGACTTGTTGTGCAGCGTCCCAGAACTTCGTACCAATATTCCATTTCCATCCGGTGACTCCCACCTGCAGTATGATATATTTACAACCGAAAGTTTAAGTTTTAATTGTTCTTTTAATAACAACTTTTAAATGTTTTTTTAATGAATAACCTATTAATTTGAGTTTGTGAAGTTTCATTGGTTGCCATATTGTTTCATTTGACGTCTTACACTCCCATCACCGAAACATATACAGCATATTTCAATTAGCTGTGTCCAACAAAAGTAAATTTTTTATTTTAATATTTTGAGTTATAGCCATTTTGTTTTATGTAATACAGGGTGCATAGCCAAATTATTCAACAAAAAATAAGCACCTTCTAGACACTTTTCAAGCACTCAATAAATATTTTTAAGCATTTTAAAAAAATATAATTAGGCAGGTTTGGAAAGCTTTTGACAATTGATGGTTTTATCTTGTTTTAACCGTCATGTCAGAAAAAAAAAGCTTTTGTCATTGTTTTTGACAATTGTCATAAATCATGAAATTTTGAATCATGTAAAACGAATGGCGTTTTCATACGCTACGGATGAACAATACACCAAAATAGATTGGGGTTGAATGAATTGTGAAATTGTTAAATCGAACAATGTGAACTGTGTCTTTTTGCATAATTTGTAGCCAAAATTAACATGATAAAGAAAAATCTCATTTTGAAAAAATTAAATACTTTTTAAAAACGCCCAATGAAAAAAAGCACCTTTAAGGGCTTTTAAAAAATGAAAATTGAAAATAAGCACCTTTAAGCACTTTTTAAAAACATTACCCACACTGTAATATAAATAAATTGTGAAGATTATTTGCAACCACCTAATCAAAAATTACCTAAAGAATTTATATCAAATTAATTAAGAATCTTTTTTTATCTAAGCTAAAAATTACCAGAAAAATCTAAAGTGAAGTTTAGTATGGCTTCCTTTTCCGCAGTCTCATTAATAATTCTTCCTACATAACTGGTTCCATCGAAGAAATCAAGTTCATCTCTAGGTAATCCTAAATCTTCTGGTATAATATCTTCACCCTCATCTAAATACAATGCAAATTATTAACAAACAGTCAAAAGAAATAAAATGAGCACAAACAAATAAGGAAAACTAAGTGTTTATCATCCATATTCCATTTTAATACACAATAACTTTTTTCTTCATCAATTACAAAGTTAAAATTAAATTAATTTATCATTTTTCACTTTTAAGAACCTTTTCACTAATTAAGAATCTTTTTACATCTAAGTTTAAAATTACCAGTACCATCAACACGAAATTCCAGTATGTAATTCTCAGTCCTATCAAATCTTTCTAAACATCCGGTTCCATCGTAGATATCAAGTTCATCTTTAGTTAACCCTAAATCTTCTGGTATATCCTCTTCATACTCATCTAAATACAATGCAAGTTATCAATAAACAGTCAAACGAAATACAATGAGCACAAACAAGTAAGGAAAACTAAGTGTTTATCATTCATGTTCCATTTTAGTACACAATAACTTTATTCTTTATCAATTACAAAGTTGAAATTAAATTAATTTATCATTTTTCACTCGAAAAAAAGATTTCAGCAAACTGTTACCAGCAAGTTCTAATTTGTTTATTATTAATATGTATATTATTTTAAAGAAATTAGTTGATTGAGAAAAGAGAGTCATTGGAAATAATAGATCTAAGATGAAATACATTTTTCAATTTAGGATGTTTGAACTAAAATTCACAGATACTTTCCTTATAAGATAAATGAAATAACTTCAGAAAAAATATTAAAGAGAAAACTATAAAGATACAATGGCTTTGAACAAATTAAAATTGTTTATAACATACCTTTTGGTCCCTTATAAATATACATATTTTCAATTTCAGGGCACACTTTTACATCTTCAGATTTCTTCGTCTCCTAAAAGAAAAACAATATTGTAGTAAACATTCATAGCAAATACTTTGGCAGACACCTGGCGTAACTGAAAATAAAGAAAACAAATAATAATACTGAAATGGCATGAAAATCCTAATTTGTCTGCCAGTTTTGGAATATAAATGATTAAGCAAGATACTGAAAACTCTCACTGAATAAAGTAAACACTGAATAAAGTAAAAATGCTAAATAAAATATGTTTGTTTAGGAAACAGATAAAGAAATATTTAAGGAATTAATTTATATAAACATGATGCGGTTGTTTTCTTCTCATAAATATATCAACCTACTCTTGTTAATTTTCCAATTTCTTTGAATTTCTTTCTTTCTTCAGAAAAAATTTATTACAACAGTTCTTTGAGTACCATACAAGGAAAATAACGATATGCTTGTTTAGAGTATATTTTACAAAAATATATATGATTTTGGAGGATAAAAATGCATCTGAGAGTTAAGGACTGTTGAAAGAACTCGTACAATAAAATAATAAATTTTTAACATATTTGAATTAGTTTATGTGATTAGGTCTGTAATTGATTATAATATCAGGAATTGGAATGAATAAAATAAAAGTAAATATGAATGTACCCATTAAGTAGCTGAACAGTAGCCAGTCCTGAGTTGCAAAGGAAAAAATAGTTTCTCTTTAGCTAATAAGTTAAGCCTTTTTAAATTTAACACCTATCTAATATTAAATTAAACATAAATGAATATTAAAACAGATGGAAAGGCAACTAACCTTCAATACATCTTCTTGATTCTTTACTTCAATTTCTGGACAACTTTTCATAGTAGGAGAAGACTCTTTTTTACTTTTTTCTACAGAATCAGGATTTGACTTTGTTTCACAGTAAATATTTGTTGATATTGTCAGATCAGCATTTTTATGATTATCAGCAGAGTCTAGTAAGGAAAAAATTTTACATTTTCAAAAGCTGATACATGGTGTATTATTAAAATTAGATTAATAAAATAAATGGTAATACATTATAGCTTGGAAAAGCTGGTCTGCTGATATTAGGTACTAGATATTACTAGATATTAGGTACTTTATTAAATCTAATATAGATGTTGAAGTTACTTACCTAAAAGTATATACATATATGTAGGTAATGTTGGAAATAAATAAGAGTTGAAATTATTTAAGTATTAAATCTCATTATCCAAAATAAGCAGCCTCTAAAAACATAAAGTGCGCAATCATTTACAATCTTTTTCAAAGAAATGATATAACATTAAATCTTATAAATATGCATTAACAAATGTATTACGACATTTGCTTTCAACATTGAATTTTTTTCTTCTATAGCTGAACTTTGAAAATATTAATTACTTTACATCTTGAAAGACTCCAGTCCTATTCTTTATAAAAAGGTGTTTTAAATTTATAAGTGCATTTTATTAAATATCCCTCATCCATAACAATAAAATATACCGTATATTCCGGCGCATAACGCGCCCCGGCGTGTAATGCGCACCCATAATTTCTATTAACTTTCTTTAAATTTTAAGATATAATCTTCGTATAACGTGCACGAAAATTTGGATTGTACATGTGCAATATCTCGTCTAGTATCAATAGATAACCAGAAAGCCTTTTAGTGTGGGACATGTTTAGGTCCCACCTTACAGATAATACAAAAAAATTGTTGAAAGAATGTAATACCGATATGGCAGTTATTCCGGGCGGAATGACACTATTAGTTCAGCCATTGGACGTATGCTTAAACAAACCATTTAAAGCCAATTTAAAAAATACAGTGGAACACTTGGATGTTGGAGGGCAAGAAAACCTTTACGAAAGGAGGACATATGCGTCATACAAGTTTGGAAACAGTGTGCGAATTGATACTAAAAGCATGGGATGAAATTAAGCCTAAGATGGTTAGAAAATCATTCAAAAAATGCAGTATTTCAAATAATCTGGTCGGATCAGAAGATGGCTGTTTATTTTTGGATAAGGGTAACACAGATGATGAAGATTAAACAGATTGTGATGACGTGCCTGAAGAAATAACGGAAGACGAATATAATGAACTATTTATGTAATAACGAAAATCAATAAAGTATATAGGTAAAGGTATGTTATTTCTTTAAAATAAAAGTATTTTTCTATAGTATTTAAATTTTTTTAATCTATAATTTTTTATATTTGGCGTATACCGCGCACCCGTAAATTCCAATGTTATTTTTTGTATTAAAAGTGCGCGTTATACGCCGGAATATACGATATTTAATATGCTCTTAAAGCATTACAGGCGAATCTGGCAGGATGTTAATGTTTATAAAATAAAGTTTTGGAGAATTTATTAGATTAAAGAACTTTATATTTGAAAATTTTCTTTGCCATATTAAATCATCACCAGTTTTGAATGGAGAAAATGAATTTAACATGTGTGTAAATTAGGACAGGTAGAAGTCTGTCTTTTTTTAATAAAAACATAAAGCTGTGAAATTAAAGTATTAAAATCTTGAAAGGAAAAACAAAAAATATTCTTGCCAACATTAATTTTCACTTTTTTGTGAGGGTTGGGAAACATTTTCAAGCAAGATGAAGTTTTTCAACAGGAAATGAAAACAAAATATATAATTGCAAAGCAACATTATGTATACCCCGCTAATAATGGAAAAGAATGGAAGAATGAATTTTGGTCATTTGGTTGCCCAACTTGATACCTGTACTTGTACAGTACAAATCAAAAAAAAAAAAAAANAAAAAAAAAAAAAAAAAAAAAAAAAAAAAAAAAAAAAAAAAAAAACGAATTTCATTTTCCTCCTAAGCACATATAAATATTTGTTTTATGTATATATTCTAAGCTCGTACATCATTTAACGTGTTTCCCATAGATGAATTGTCTTTGCCAGCTTTTAGAGTAAAAGGAGAAATAGTTTTGGAAATATCATCTGTGGAATGTAAGCAATATTTACGAACTTTCAACGTTGTGATTAATACAAAATTCAAATTTTGAATTATTAATCAAATATTTACCAACAAAGCGTAGAATTAAATGTTAAAATCTAATTGGTGATCTGTAAAAGAACTTTTTTTTAAAATTAAATTTGTTATTAAAGGTGAAAATAAAATCCAGAAAATTAGCATCAATGCAACAATTGTAATGATTTTGCAGAGAAAAAAATAATTCATTGCTAACAAAAAATAATACGAAAGCTTTCAGAAAAAAATTACAAGAAAAAATCTATTATTAAATTACAACAAATTATTCCTTGGAGAATTTTATAAAGATAAAAATACTAAAACATTTTGTTAAAAGAAAAATTGCCCCCAAAGCATCCGAACAAACTTGAAAGATAAAGGAATTCAGCCCACGGACTAGAAGAAAATTTTAAAAAAAACTTTTATAAAGAGAAGCAAATATCCTAACCCTTTCTTCCACCTCCACCACAATCTTTACCTTTCCAAAACTGCATAGTCCCATAAAGAGGTCAAAAGTTTCCCCATTCATTTAGCAACCACAGGAGAGTTTCATATGGCATTCAGTTTAGCAGGGTGATAATGTAGAGAATTTTAATAAAAGCAAAGTATTGCCAAATTGATAATATTTCAATTGTTTGACGATAAATTTCCATCTAAATAAGGTGGGTATAATGGATGGTAAAATAATTTAATTTGAAGAAAAATTCCAGCCTTTTTTTTAAATTCCCTGATTTTTCCAGTACAAAAAAATCCTTGATAATTCCAGGTTTTCAAGGTGCGTAGCCACCCTGAGAGATTCATTGTCAGTAGCGAAATTCTCTGTCAGCATGGCTAGGAATTTTGCTACTTCACAAATCGTAACTTAACAAATCTGTCAGTGAATATATGCAGCAGACAGATTTTTTGCAGATTAAAAATGCACCACTGACCGTTTCTCCTGCGTGGCAGGCTATTTATAAAATTAGAACATTTTAAAGACATAGAACTGACAGTACAATTTCCCTACACAACTGAAACTGAGCAAAGTGGTTCCCAAGGAATCCCAAGACACGACACAAGCTCTCGTTGTGATGCACGCTTTACCTATTAGCGTACACAACAAAACGGATCTTACTTGAAAAACAACCCTCGTAAATACTAAAAGAAAAATAATAATAAATAAAAATTACTCCATATCACATGCAAAATCTGGGCATGTTACAGGAAATATAATTTTCAAGCTCTGCTGTAAACTATCATTATATAAAATCTAAAGGAACATATTTTTATAACAATTCATACATCATTTGAATAATGTTTTCAAAATATACTTCAAAAATAAAAGAACATTATAAGATTTATGCATTTTAGTGGTAAGAAAATCCAAGTCATGTATGTTATACAATCCAAGTCATCTAAAATTTGATATAATACAAACAGAAAAATTGTCTTTGCTATTCAGTAAATAACAAATTAATATAAATATGACGAAAATAAAAAAAAATTGTTTTATATACAAATACTATCAATGGCAAGACATGTATGCACCTATGCTGTGTAGACAAAGACACAGTAACATCAGATAATACATAATTCAGCAAGTACCAGGATTTATTATCAAATAAAAGATCTTTATCAGTTTTTAAAAAATACAAATTAAGGACTCACTTTTACTTTGAGAAATATTTCAGAAAAATAAAAATATATTAATGTAAGGTAAGATTCCTTACGCAAGATTTGAAGCAACTGCATATGTTTTTTTAGATACTACAAATCTTTGCGTTTTCTTGGTTCGCTTTTACAAAGTTACAGGCACACTGACATAGCATGTTGCAGGAATATAGACATGCTAGATAGATCAATAAGAACGAAATACAAAATGAAGAGGTTTCGTTATTACAAAATGTTAAAACAAATCATGCGATTTTATAAGAATTTATGATTTAGTAAAAAAATTTATTTTATTAGTTTTTGTTTAACATTTTTGCTATTTAATTGTACTGGGTCCATAAGAAACAAAATATTTAACCAAAAAAAGTTTAACTTTTATATTATTCACATCAAATGGAAATATTTTTTAAGTTTTATTTTGTGGTCAAAGTTAAGATGCAATTTTATTACATTATTCTTAATTTACGGGTTTTTGTAAAATTTCTTATTTTCATTCGTTTGATATTTTTCCTCAGACACGAGCATTTTACCAAAATTAATGCTTGTACATATCTAATTAATTACTTCAAATCTTACGTATAACCTTAAGTGAAAAATCTCCTAAATGTAATTTATTGCCTCTTTACATACTTAGTTTTCTATCTTTGGCCACAGAAGTCAAAACATTCTCTTTGGAATCTCTGAATATCTGATGAGCAGACAGCATTTTAAATAAAATCTGTTAAAAAAATATTTAATCAGTATAATAAGATTTTTTTCTAATATTGTAAATAAAAAAACATATTCTGCATGATTGGAGTTATGAAATATATTTGGAAGTGATTGAATTGTTGGGCACTAATCATAATTTCCCTTGCATTGTAAATAAAATCTAAGGAGCTGTTACAGTAGGGAACCGATTATCCGGAACGATCGGGACCATCGTTATTCCGGATAACTGATTTTTCCGGTTTTCTGAATCGCTACAAAAAGCCGTTTTTTTATTGCCAAACTCAACTAAAAAAAAATTATTTGGAAATAATCTTAAAAAGAAGAAAAAACAATGAAGTAAGACACTAATGACTATTTCCAAAATGATGGTAAGGTAAACATCTTTCAAAAAAGAAAGAAAAATCCTGAAATCTTATGAGGAAAAAAAAATTTTTTTTTCCTAAAATGGAGGGAAAATTTATCGAATTTCATTCCGGTTATTTGGTTTTCTGATTTCCGGATAACGGGTTCTGTACTGTACTATATTAAAGAAAAAATTAAATACAGTAGAACCTCATCAAGACAAAATATGAGGGTAGTGAAAAAACAACTGAATGTTAAAGAAAAAAAAGTATACTGATACATTAAAAGTAAAAAGCAAACTGATACATTACTGATAAAACAGTAAAAAGCATTTATGGTGATTTTAAATACAAATCACTAAAGCATATAACAGGGGTGGCCAAGCTTCCCGATAGTCGAGTAATTTTTCAAAATTCGAAATTTTTTGCGAGCCACAATTTAAATACGTATTTAAAAGGTATGTAAAAAAGATATTAAATAATTTTTTTTACAGAAATCATATTTATTGAAAACATGTAAATAAAAGTACTTTGATTCTGGTACAAATTTCCAAAATTCAGTAATCGACGTCCAATTATATTTTAATTGTAGAACTTGATCTTCTTGCATCTCTATTAATTTTAATTCTCCAGATCCTTTTTAGGTCATAATTATACTGGAAATGGAAAACTCACCTTGAATTAAGTCAATTTCAAATGGATTCCGAAAAAAATGAAGAGACGATTTAAATATTTCAAATCTTGAAATCCATTTTGGAATTCCGTCAATATTCCATCGAGCTTACTTTTCTTAGAAAAAAGGAATAAATTATTGGTAGATCGTGTTAATCGGTCTGGAGTCAGTCGATTACGCCACTGTTTATGTTTGTTGCCGCAGTTTTTGATTAGTCATATCATTCTTAACTTGGACAAAAATGAAATTTGTTACAATGTTGCACTTAGTTTTTCATATTTGTTGTCAGTAATTTAAAAGACATTTTGAAACACATACGGAGCAACAACAGTTTTTTAAAATATAATAACATTAAAATGAAAAGAGAACTCGGGTACATTTATCGAGAGCCACAAATAATCCTTTTAAGAGCCGCAATTTGGCCACCCCTGGCATATAACTTTCTACAGATATCAATTATTCTTTGATATCTGTAGAAAATTATATGCAAGAAATTTGAAATTTTGCAAGATTGCTGGCTAATATTTCCCTTTTGCTGCAATCTCCATCTTTTTTTTTTTAAATCCTATCACTAACAAATGTAAAATCTTTATATTAGTTCAGAGCACTTCAATATAATTAGGACAATAATGTGTTAGAAAACTAAAATGCTCATTAAAAAATTTAACCATCAGCAGAAAAAAACAATTCTCTTTCCCAAGAGTAATCACCAAAGTTAGTGCCACAGCACACTTTGTAGTCAAATATCCAAGATCACTAAAATGTTCAGTTGTCAATAAAAAATTGGAGATAGACATGAATAAAAGGCATTTTCCTTTCCCCGCTAAAGTTCCAGGTAGAAACCCATTATCCTCATTACACTGTTTAGGATTGGTTATAAACTAGTTTTAATGAAGTGTCGCAGTAAAGGTCAAAATGAGGAATTAATTTTTATTAGGTGCAACATTTATTTGTCTTGAAAGGGAGATATATGTTTTTGTGTTCCTTTTAAACAATTGAAATATTATTGTTTTCAAAGATAAATTGATTGAAAAACTTTTCCTTCATCTCAAAAAAAATCATATTATGTATTTATCTTAATGCTGTTTTTCGTAGCTCTGTTGTTGCCAAGGGAAATGACAAAGCCATAGTTTAAGTGTCTTACACTTGAAGCAATGCAATTATTCCAAACTATATATATATATACATAAAGAGGTCAAAAGTTTCCCCATTCA
>NC_092210.1:42406875-42451984 GCF_043381705.1 Parasteatoda tepidariorum | reverse complement strand
TATATATATATACATAATCTTTTCCTGAAGAATTATCTGGGTTTCAAAACAGACAAATAACTTATCGCCAATTTTCTAACCTTTTTCCACCTACGTGAAAATTACCAAAATCATTGCCTTATGCTAAATTTTTGCAGCTTTTGAGGTAATGCAGCATTGGAGTAAATTTTTAAATATTAAAAAATTAGACCATAAATTCTTTGCATTTTCATAAAATTGTGGCTTTTCTCCATGGTGTTTTACGCTACTTTCAAAATAAACGCAGATAGGTAACAGTCTTGAGTAACAGTTGCAAATTTACAACAGTTATAAAAATAAAATATTCACAAAAATTTTTAAAAAAAACCCATTTCATATTATAACAGAGCCTGCGAAAAACAGCCTTAATCAGGTTCGAATGCATTTCATGACCAGTTCAAACATAAAATAGAAATTTTATTATGGAACACAACGAGTTAGCAGCTTTTATTTAGTAAAACTGCTTACAAAAAAGCATGCATAAGACATAAACGAGAAGGGAAAAAAAACAGAGAAATAAAAACATGCTTTTGAAATATGATTAAGACTTTTTGCACAGTTAATTTATTGACCAATTCAATTTAATTGCTGCCTCATAGGACGAAAGTTTCAAATTTAATGCTTTATAATAATAAAATAGTATATAACAATTTTACTTTAATTTTTTACAAGATCATAGGTAGGTATACATCACATTAACAGATTGACTTGTCTGAAAATATAACTAAAAAAAGTTCATAGCCAATTTTTAATAATATAAAATAGAGATATTTCTACATTAATACATGTTTGCGCCAAATACAATTATCAAAGTATTTCTGTACTTGCAAAGATGTAGCAGTTTAACTGGGAGTATTTAAAACTTGCACTTTTTATGAATTTATTTTTGTTTTGTTCTTTTACAAAATTTTCTACAAAAATTCAAATAGGGAACTCTTTAGTGTTGGTACTAATACAGAAATTTTTTCTATAAGATTAAATTTTCTTGATATAACTAATCAGAAATAATTCTGTATCTATAGCTGCACCACGAAAAAACCAAAAAGCTGGCAACAACTTGACAGTGCTATGTTAAAAAATGAAAAAGAAAAAAAAATTACAGAAGGGGGTTAGTTAGAAAATATAATATAAATTGTAACCCCACCAGGCAGATAATTAAAAAAAAAAATGTTTTTAATTTTAAAGGTAAAAAAACCAACTCGGGTGATTTGGTGAGTGCGGTTGGCAGGAACGGGTATTATTATGGAAATATCAATGGTTATCAGCATTAACATGAAATACTTGGGTAGCAAAATTGACAATAGAAACCTCGATTTAATTGACAGTATGTTTTATGAACTTCTTCTTTTCTCTTATTTTGTAACTACACTAACAAAAGATAAAATAAACGTAGAAATTTTTTTACATATATAAATATTTAACATAGAAATAAAGAAAGGGAAAAAATATCAGCGAAAAGATATCTTGTCATCAGTTCACATTGATTATATTTACGAAGATGGTGCTTTCTGACACTGTATAAATGTAGCTAAAGCAAAACATATCAATTTAATAGTGTAAGAAGCATCAAAAGGGGGGAGGGGGGAGAGATAGTAAGAAATCGTAGATATTTCATTTTGTAAATATTTTTACTTTCCTGAGCATGAAACCCTCCTTTTTTTACCTCATGGTCTGAACATAGTAATTTATTACAAGTGTATGCTATTTTAACTTATTAAACAGTAAATGCATTCTTTTTGAAAATTCATGTTACTAAGCATAAAGTTAAAAAAAATAGTGCGTGGAGTCCCTCCGCGCGGAAGAGGTGAAACTTCGTAACGTGGAAATGAAAATAGGAAGTGGTAGAAATTGATTTTTAGTGAAATCATACTGTTTCTTTAAGACAAACTTTATTAACAATGCTTACAACTCACAATTGATCGCATCTTTTAATTATCATTTTCGAGTGGAGAAATATCCAAATCTATAACATTTACAATGGGATTATGATAACTAAAGTAAGATACGAAATGTTTGAGTTCCATTTTTTTCAATATTTCTTGCAAAAACTGCATCAATGGTAGTTCCCCCTTTGGTTGTTGGATCTTTCCTACCATTTATCATTTCCAATCCAAATTTGTCTTTAAGGAAGGTTAATAATGTTTCAGCTTCAGGTAACGAGAAATTCACATTAAAATCTCCTGCAAGGATCACAGGCCGCTCATAATAAACAATTTCTTCACCTGTAACGTCTGCCAGAACTTGCGAACCTGCAGTGAATAGTGGCAAAAAAGATTTTGCAATAAATAATTTAATATCCCAAATATAAATGGCAATTAGAAAAGTCCCTAGAAAAGAGAAAACCTATGACTTTTATTATTTTTATGCTAGTGAGAACCAAAACAAAACAATATGGAAATGAATGAGGGAAAACTGGATCCTACCACGTGATTTCCCGGCCAATAAAAATGTAGCGTTAAACGTTTGGAAGTCGCAAAAGAAGTATCACTTCAAAAATAAAGTTTATGTTAAGAAAAAGCAGAATTTTCTAAAAACTTACATACTTACAGAACTACAAATTTGTAACAATATATGTAAACAATATATTAGGCTAATGAGTAGAAGGAAAAGAATGTTTTTGATGAAAGTTAAACTTTTCAAAGCAAACCAGCAGATATATCTTCTCAGTCAAGTTTTTAATCTGGCAGTGGCTATTAAACCGATCATCGGTAAGATATTCTCGCTATCTCGCCGACGTTGACAACAGCGCCACTTTACAGAAACTAATTTATCCGTAACTAACTCTTGTCATTTGGCAGCCTATGACAAGGTTGTCATTGTTTGGTGGATTAAAAAAATTAAAAAAATAATTTAAGAAGAAAAAATCTTTAGATTTTTTCCTTTAAAATGTATGAAATTTTTCATAGAATGTATAAAAAAATCCTTTATTAAGATTATACTTAATTTATTCACATATTAATTGCTTCTTTTGACCTATAATTAGCTTTCATTTAAATTTTAATTAATGAGTTAATTAATAATTTAAATTAATTCTTTAATGAAAGGGTGCGATGCAACTTTTTATTATTGGCGATCGCAACACTCGAATACGCCATCTGGGTAGAGACCATAGAGTTGAAATAGTAGAACTCTATGGGAGAGTCCGGTTACATATGCCTTTAGCCCTTCTCCCTTCCCTCTCCTCCTCTTTTAAAGAAAAAAACGTATGGGCTGATTTGATAACACCGCCTCCATCTTGGGTGTTCAACTGAACATTACATTTTGTTTTGGTGCGCAAGAATTATTGATTTTAGAAACTTGAAATTATTATATAAGTCTTTTAAAAAAACTTATTTTTTAGTAATTTTTGCCATTCATCTATATAATTATTAAAAAAAATGTATTCAAATTAAATAAGGAAGTCCATAAATAAATTTTTAAATGAATTATTTTTATTTTCATTTTAAATTTATGAGATGTTAGAATTGTATTAACTGTCTTAAAATAATTTTTTCTTAATAACAGTTGTGCTTAAGCACAACTGCACTTTGTAAGGAAACTTGCACTTTGTAAGGAAAAACAATTGTTTTCCCTTTATAAACGCACTTTACAAAGTTTATTCCCCTTCTTCACACGATTAACACTTATTCTACTTAATGTGTTTTAAAAGTTAAGTTGCATTAAAATACATATTAAAATAAAAATACTCAATTAAAAAAAAAGCCAAAATATTAAAGGTTGTAATTTTTTTCTGTAAAGTTTTATAACATATACATTCAATTTTGTATAATTTTAATGCACTTTTCATTGTCGCAATTATGTATTCTTTAAATCAAACTTAATAAAACGAAACAGTATAAACTTGATACAGTGAGCGATGTATATCGAGTGATGCTCGATCGACATATTACCCAATATTTACGGTACGAATACAGTTTGTTTAAAAGAATCAAAAATTAATAGCTTTCCTCGATATTGAAAAAATTTCTCTTGAGGAAAATAATTTTTGTGTTATTTAAATAAACAAAGTTACACGAAAAAGGACAAAAGAGAAAATGTTTTTATTTATGTCTAATATTAATGTAGAAAAACTACATGATATCTCCTTATTTTCCTATTCTAATCTTAATCCTATATTATAAATTAAACGCACGTTAGGTAACAACCAGCTAAGTTATCTTCCTGTTTACAAGAGAAAAAATCTTTTGCGTTAACTTATCTCGACTTCATCTTTTATTGGCTACTTATTCCCCTTTTTGATAACTAATTATTAAAATCAACATTCTATGTTGTCAAGGATGTTACACCCGTTTCTTTTATTGTTATTTTAACATTAATAAGTGTAGTTGCTTATAGTTGCAAACTCGCTATAATAGCAGTCTCTTCTGCTGTCGTATATTGTAGTTATGCGTCCAATTTAAAATAGTAGAAAAAAAAGATAGTAATTTTAAATTTCATGTTTTAAAAAATTAAAAAATCACTTTTATATTATTTTAATAAGTATATTTGTTCAGGCTATTTAACAACTGGAACAACATATTTCTAGAATAACAACAATACCTTCATTAATCTCAAACTTTGCAGAGTGTCTGCAGTATAAAAATAAGAGTATATAACATTAAATTATTTATTTCAAAAAGCTTATCATTTTAAATTTAAAATAAAATTCAAAGAAATATAATACGCTTGCTCTTAACGCGTTTTTTTTTTAAATTTTATTATTATTTTTTATGCGCTAATAGTTAAAAGTTATAGATATTTAAAAACCAATTATCTAAACAGTTATTATAATTACATATCCGAATGATAAACATTGCTTTAAAAGTACTGGAAGTTTTTATATACGAATAATTCTTGTGTTATGAGAATGAGAAGCGTGAAAATTTTCTGAAAGAGCATTCTTTGACTGTGACAGTAACTTTACTTAATTACAACGAAGAAATTTTTCAAGCCTACAATATGTGGTCTCTAGCACCATACTATTCGAAATACATGGATAAAAAATTAATAAATAAACGAATAAAAAAAGTGATTAAGATTTACATTAAAATGCATCTTAGCATTATGGTATCAAAATTATTGTTTTTATTTTCTATCTTTCTTAGAAGCACGTTTTTCCATTTTAACTTTCTAACAATTAATAAAAATATTTCTGGCAATTTTAAAAATAATAAACTGGAAATTTTTGAAATTTGAAGTTTTAATGCAAATGCTTTCTCAAAAACTGTTTGCCTAGATTCATTTGCTCAGAGATTTTTGATTTCAAAAATTTCCAGCTTATTCTTTTTATGATTAGAGTCGTAATTATTCAGTGGTTAAGACACCGCACAGTCCCAGTGAAGGATTAGGGTTCGATTAATAGTGCGTGGCATGAAACCCACTTAGACAAATAATATTTTTTAAAATTTGTCTGTCCCGCAGTGGACTGATCGTTAAGGCACGGTTCCCAGAAGTCAAGCATCACTGGCTACGGTCAGTGTGCGGGTGGGTGACCTGTTGGATTAGTCTGCGTAGGGACCGAGGGTGTGCGGTATTGGTCTTCGTTAAACTGTGCTACAGTAAACTGCTCGACTTCGCGCGCAGGTCGTCGGGCTACCGAAGCGGGGGTGCCATTCCCTCTGCAGAGGATCAAAATTGTGATGGCATGTCTTCGGATCATCCTCAAGAATCCTTCCCAGACCGTCGCCAATAGCCCATTGTGCAGCTCTAGTGCGACGTAAATTAACAACAATATCAATAACAATTAAAATTTGTCTATGAAATATAATTTATTATTTTGTAAAATTAACTTTTTATTTGCAAATAACAGATTGTTGTTGTTGTAGTACATTTACGTCGCACTAGAGCTGCCCAATGGGCTATTGGCGACAGTCTGGGAAACATCCCTGAGGATGATCCGAAGACATGCCATCACAATTTTGATCCTCTGCAGAGGGGATGGCACCCCCGCTTCGGTAGCCCGACGACCTGCGCGCGAAGTCGTGCATTTTACGGTAGAACAGTTTAACGAGGAACAATACAGCACACCCTTGGTCCTTATGCAGACTAATCCAAGTAGCTACTAACCCGCACACTGACCGCAGTCAGTGGTGCTGCTTTTAATTTTTAATTTGAATAACCTATTTTATCTTTGATACATCTCATATATCAAAGATGTCGGTCATATCTTATTTAAACATTTATACGTCACATTAGGAAAATACGATTAACATTAGAAAAATACTTTTACGAAATTTGATGTCCACCCAGGAATGGGAATAAAACAAATATGTAAGCTATAAGCTTATCACGTTTAAATGATGAAATAATTCAAACCTGCTCTCAGTCTGACCGGACAATAACAAACAAATAGTGATAAGAAAAGTTCTACCATAATGACGAAATGTATTTTATTAGTTTATTCTAAAACTAGAACATTTTTTAAATAATTTATTCTTATAGTTTTTATTTCAATCTAAATTATGACTTCCAACAAGTCATTAAGACCTTCTACGGTAAGGAAAATAGTAAATTCATTTTGAAGTGAAACTTGTACATCTTTTGATTGTCATGTATCTCAAACATTTTAATTATTAATTAATAATATTTCTCTGTTTGAATTAAATATGCATTTTTGAGTTTATACTTTTTGTTTGGAATCTGTTGTGAACAATTTGATTTTTCATTTTTTGAAAAAGTTGTTTATTTTGATAGTAGGGAAAGTTTTTTTCTTTTTTGATGTTTTCAAGTGGTAAACGTGACTTTTTTTTAAATATTTTATAATATTTTAAAAGCATTAATTTTTTATCTTGTTGCAATTTGTTGAAACTTCAAGTTTATTGTACTTCTTGCACTCTTCTTTTGTAAATAATAAATTCCTTTATAATTTTTATTTTTTTTCTTATATTGTAAATAAAATGTATTCTCTTCTTTTCTGATTTTTCGAACATAATGTTGAAATTAATAAGATGACAAAGTTATTCTATTAATTGCTTGCAAAAGAAACATTTTTCATTGACAATAAGTCAATCAATAGCAAAATTCTAAAGGAAATGTTTGAAACTGCTAATATTTTTTTTTTATGTTTCAGTAGACTCTCGATGAACTCTTTTGTTGGGAAATGCTTCGTCCGGGATAAGCGAATATCCCTAATAGCCTAGTTTTGATGAAAAATGTTAGACAATGTAAAATTATTATACAGTAAAAGAATATTAATTAAATTAATTCGAAAGGTAAATTTTTGGAAATTCTTCAACATGCCTTATTTTTTCTGACACAAAACTTACGACACAATATCCAATGTTGATTCTTTGTTAATCCATTGTTCCACTGCTTCTTCGTCTAGATTTTTAGAACAGGCCAACATTCTCAAATCATCTAAGATATTTCTTCATTTTTGAAAAAACTGTGGCTTCTGACAGTTCCAATAATTGACAAGTTTAAAATAAAATGTGAGCTTATTCTTCTTTCTTTTTTTGTTGAGTGGTTGTTGCGGATAATTCACAACCCGGATAATCTGGTCTCGGTTTATTCAGAGTCCCAATGTATCTCTCATTATTCATGAAGCATCTTGAATTCTTTATCATTGAATCACGGGACAAACTATTCTTATCCTAGGTAATATCTGTCTGGAACATAATTGCTTAGTGAAATATCAATTATTATTTATTCAGAGTTAAAAATGTTTATTGTATTATTGTGAGGAAGCATTTCAAAGGGTTTAATAAATTTATCAATCATATTTTTCTTGTTTTAAAAGTTTTTTATCCTTTTTTGGAATGTTGAAATCAGTGAGTTATTTTAGCGTTAAAACACCAAGTAGTTACTATCATTTTGTTTTTGATTTTATTTGATTGCTTAGATTTTGAGATACTCCAGTTATGTGTTAGTTAGTGAAAATGGCTACTATTTAGCTGCTTAAAATGGCTCATACTTAAAACAAAAATGTAAATTTTAAAGAAAGCAAATAAAAAATGTCAAAATCAGAAATTGTTAAAAACAAAAGTTAAAAATGCTATTTGATTACTTTGGAAAGAACTGGTCCTGTAAGTTCCCTCCTCCTTAAATGTTGTTCTTAAATATAAACATCAAAATAAGAAAGACAAGCTGTATTATCGTATGTTTTGAGATGCAATTTGCTTAATTTAAATGTATTATATATAATAGTATTTTTATTTACATAAAACACTTTGTTATCATGAATTCTTCTGTCATTTTGGTTGCTTTTGTTATAATAAGTTCAGTATTTAGTACTTCGTAAAGGTTTTCAGGAGTTTTGCATATTTATGATATTACCTTATTATATTGTTTGTTTTATTCTGGATCCTCAGGACATTATATCAAGCATCGATTATATTATATATATTTTTGTAAATATAAATATGCAAATTAGATCAATTTCTAATAATGGCTCAACTTTATTTCTATCCCAGGAACAATCCGACTAAGAATTATGAATTTCATCCACATCAATGCTATTTCTAAACAATCTTGTCTGACATATTTAGATCTCTGTATGAGAAAATTGCTGCGTTATTTTAAAAAAAAGCTCAATTATTTTATTAATTGATGAGCTTGGGGTAAGAGAGTATCTAGGGGCATTAGGATTTAAAAATATGCTTGTTATCGTCAGCTGTATATTAAGAACTTTTTTTTTGTTAAGTCATTAAAAGAGCCTTCTTTTTATGAGGAAAATGTCTTTTGTAAATACCTTTTCATTCTTGCTATATTTTCAATATCTGATGTTTCTCAAATCACTAGGTTGAAGAGTCCTCGTTCATCGCCAAAGAGGTCTATGTTGTTATGCAAAACAATTACAGAATTTCAAGAAACATTAGAGCTCAATGGTTTTTTAGGAATTTGAACAAGACCCTAAAGTTTAAATGGAAAACAAGTGAGGTATTGAAATTTATTCTGTATTGTAGTATAACATTATTGTTCAGTATAATAAGTGCTGAAATATAACTATACTATTACAATCATTGCTTTAACATATAACGTGTTCAAGATGGGAGACACCTCAATTCGAAATATATGAAATAATCCCGGATAATTTTGTATACCTGGATATAAATTAAGTTTTAATTAGGTATCTTCATTGCCACATGTGTGCTCATGTAGAGTCATAGATTAAATTAAATCTAATAAATTTGTAGTTCCATTTTTAAAAAATTCATTTTCATAATATATCAAATGTTTAGTGTACTTTCATGTCTGTAATATATGTATTTCAGACATTTAAAATTAGGGTCTGTAGTTTTGGACACTCTGCTTAAAACATGTAGATAATAAAAAAATTTCATTTTTTTTTATCTATTCATTTTTTTTAAAGGAAGAAAAATAAACTGTATATTACTTTTGTGTAAAGCATTTTGAGCATGTATTAGCTTTTAAAATTTTTAAGACCAATGCAGTATTAGCTCAACTATGGGTGAGTTTTCACATTCTTTGTTTGAATTACAGCTTTCTACTCATGTAAAAAACTACCTCTCTCATTGTGAAGTAAAGTACTTCTTTCTGAAAAAGTGTAAGTTTTACAAATGTAATAAAAACCATTTGAGAAATTGTAATATTTCGGAAAGAAAAAGTCAGGCTTTGTAAAGTTAATAGTTATTTTTTAAATTAAATATTGAAAAACAAAATGTTACTTTTTGAGCTCTTAAAATTTTGTTGAAACTTTATCAGAATTTTTAATAAAAAAAAATTAAAACTGTTGCAGTGTCATTTTGATCTTTGTATATGAAACAGTAGACAGAAAATTTAACTTTCATCTAAAAAGTTAAAATCATCAGTTTGCATAATTTAATATCAATTTTTATTTTTTTTTGTGTATGCTTAAAAATCTTTTGTGTGTTATATAAACAAATTAGCAAATAAATATTTTTAATTGGAAATTGTTATCAAAATACTAATGTGGTGTATGATTTATTATGATGCAACAATTTTCAATATCTATGCCACTGATATCGCTAATTGGAATTTAACCATTATTCTCTACAAGTTACAGTGTAACTTCTCATTTTTGAAATAAGTTTAGTTCATCAAAATGCTTTTATTTCAAGAAATTAAAGTTTTCAATTTTTGCTTAAAATGTCCATATTTCTTAAGTGTTAATTGTCAGTTTTGAACCTAGTACAGAATAAATTTTTTTTTTTGCTTTCATGCACTGTCTTCCATGTGTCATTCAATAGAGGTAGTGTGCGTGACAGGAGAATTTTTGTATAAATTTGCTTAAAACTGTGAATCAGTTAAAATGTCAGTTATTAAAAGCACTTAACTGCAACTAAAATGTGGAAAGTCTACAAATAAATAAAAAAAAAATTAAAAATAAAACATTAGTTTTTTGATTTAATAAATTTCCAAATTAAAGAGAACCAGGTTTAATATATCCTAACTAACATGGTAACTTTTAAATTATCACTATCAAAAACAGCAGTGCATATATAGAGTATGTTTTCTGAAACAAAATATAAATATTCTTATATTTTTATGAAAAATTTCTCCCTGTTCTGTATCATAGAATTTGTTGGGGTACAATACTACCATCTAGAATTTGCTGGGATACAATGGGACAATACTACCTATATTATTTAAAAGCCTATCACTACCTATTTGTCTATATTATTTATTTATATTGTAATATATTATTTTGAAGCTATCTGAGAATAGCGACATCTAATCTAGTAATAAGTTTTTTAATATATCTTTTCAGAATTAATAATTACAACCTTCCATAAAGCTTAAAGTTCATTTTAATTATTGATCTGCAAAAGCAGGTGATTATAAATCTTGCACAGTGATTATGAAACTTTTCAGATTTTAACTGTTGTTAGTTTGTGAATTGTAAAGTTTTTTTTAATTTTGATTGTTGAGAAAGTATTTCTAAGCAAATTCTGTAATGAACTGGTAAATATTCTGAATTAGTGTTCCTCAAATTTATACGAAATTTTACTGAAACATATTTTTAAATGTTTGGGAAACAATCAAAGGTAAAATAATTTTTTTATTTAAAATGCAGTTACTTTTTTTAAAGTTTTTAACTGAATTTTTGTTTTAAAATTTTTTAGTTAAAAAAGTGTAACTCTTTGACTTTTTAAAGTAAAGTAGAATTTACTTCTATCACTAAAATTTTGCTTTCATTATTTTTTCTTCTTCAAAAAACCTGTTAATTTTTTATTTTAATAAAAATTTAAACCCTGCATATTTTTGCAATGAGAATTTAACAAGTATCTTACAAGCTATTAAAGGTAAAACAATCAGTTTTATTTTAATTTTTAATGAACCTTTTTTTTTTTTAAAAAAAAAGGAAGTCCTTAAATATGAAGAATGCGATGTTTTTTTTATGGAATCCTCAATCACTCATTTTTGCATTGAAAAGTATGCAATCTATAATCTATGCTTTGAATCAAATTCAGGGTCATCGATTAAAACGTTAAAAGATTAAAATTTGCAAAATGAAATTTTTATTGTATTCAATTAATTTTATTGTTTAAATTTTATTGTATTTAATTAAATGTGAAAGTTTTTAGAGTTTATATTTGAGAGTTTTTACAACTACGACTACGAGCTACTTTAAAAAACATAACTGCTTTAAAAAATCTTTCTTGACTAACTAATTTTTTATTTGTCGCGAATAAATTTTTATTTTGAATAAGAATTTTTTTAAAAATATAATTTAGGAAAAATCCACAGAAGAAATAGAAGTAATTTCAGCTATACCAAGGAATGAAGAAACTTATGAGATTGATAAAAACGATGGCTACATGATTGTCAAAATTACGCCGGAAACAGAGATAAAGTTCCTGTCAACAAAATACCGTTTTGCTTTTTGTTTGGATCTTAGTGCTTCAGTTTCAACTGTCGTAAGTCAATTTTTTACTAATTTGCTTATTTGTTATGTAATATATATGCACAATATTGTTTATTTTCTTAATTTTTTGTCAAATATTTTAAGATAAGTTTAGGATTACTGTTTCAAAATTAATAAAAATATGGATAATAGGGAATATTTTGGAAATTGAGGAATCATTGTCTTGATTGGATAATGTCATTGAGTAATTGAAAACTTCAGATATTTTGAGGCAGTTGTGTTTTTGAACTAATTTTATAAAGCAATATATTTTTTTTAAAGCTATGATTGTGCTTTTAAGGAGAGAAAAATCTAATTTTTTTAAATGTTTTTATGCAACTTTGGTACTTTTTTAGGATGTTTTTATGAGCTACTAATAAAAATCTCAAAACATTACAAAACATAACCGAGAAAATGATTGTGAATTTGATTTTCGTTTCAACTTTTAAGATCTTTTATTTTGTGTTTACCTTTTCTTACTAATTTAATCTTATAATATAAATTTTTTTAATTTACGTATTTTTACATAGTATTTTTAAATGCCTATTGAAATGTATGTGTTTTCCAGTACTTTAATCAAGGGTCTGTACCGGGCAAATTTACTAACGTTTAGCACTACCGTCGAAAATTCAACTTTAGGAAAAACAGTAGTTTCATTGAACGCTTTTAAAAAAGCAAGTTCTTAGATTTTCTTCCCCGCTTCTTAAAATTCCGCATATATGAATAGGTATCATGTGCTTGGTCAGATAGTGCAGTGTGGTAATCCTAACCGGTTGCTTACACCCTATAGTGAGCTTTTTTTTTCGCAGAATTTTTTTAAAAATTAAACAACGAGGCGTTCCCTCTGTAAACATTACAGGAAGTTGAAATTCGAACATTATTCTAAACATTTGACCATTGTTCTAAATTTATTCTAACAGACTTTTATTTTTTATGAAAAATTTTTTTCTCTGTGAAACTTTTTTCTATATGACCCAGTGGGAAATGTTATCATAACGACAATAACTTTTAGTGCAAGTACTGTTAAATGAGTGTTTTTTTTTTTCGAAATTCAAGTTGAAATTTAAAAATGGATGATTTTTATGGATTTTTAAATATAGATACAATTTTATGCCCAAAATTTTTCAATAGCAAAATTATTTTTGTACATTAAGCCCAAAACTTTTCAATAGCAAAATTGTTTTTGTACATATGGGGAAAAATATATAAAAACTTACCAGTCGTAAATGATTTTTATTTGTAGTGACAATTTTTGAAAATATCTCTTTACTTTACCATATTTTTGTGTTGATTTTTTAATATAATTTTTAATTTTCACAAATTATGTTTAACTTTTCACGAAATAGGTACCTCTCATAAAAACCTAGACAGACCCTTGTTATTTAACTTCTATTTTTTCTGACATCTTACTAACAGGCTATTCCAAAATCTCAAAGCATAATCAAAAATATGATTTCAAACATCATTTTCTTCTAAAACTACCCTTATTTTATCTTTGTCTTTTCTTATCCATTCAACCCTTATTATAGAAATGTAATTTTATTAAAATTTTTTTTTTACTTTGTACTTAAGATTTATACTTTTAATTAATTTGTATTTAACTTATATTTATAAAACCAATCAGTTTTTTCTTATAATTCTTTTTGCATGTTTTCCGAGTGGAATTTTTTAAAATTTTTTATGCAACCATATCAGCCTTTAAAAATAACAAATAGTTTTGATTACTTATTTGAATACTTATTTTTTAGTTCAATCTTTTGGCTGGAATTTAACAATTGTTGTGTGTTTTGAACTTATAATTTAAGTCTATGATTATGCAGTCAAACCTTGATATTACAAGCTTGAATTTTAAGATGTCAAACATTTGGGATGTTAAAAGTCTAATATTATAATAGAATTTCAAATATTTTAATAATTCAGTCAAAATAGGATTTTTTTTTCTTATTAGCAACTTACCAGCATAGCAAATGCATTGTGAATTTATATTTTTCTTTGTGTAAAAAAATATGTTATCAAAGATCATGCTATCAATGTTCGACTAGATATAAATTTTTTTTAAAAAATTTAAATGTAATTTTCTTGTGGAGATATAATGCTGTTTACTTGCAATTTAATTTAATTACCATTTGTTGTTGATTCTTAATTTAGTTTGTTTTTTTCCAATTTTATAGGACATTCAGCATGACTCCATATTTTTTGAAGAAGGATTTTTAGCTTTAAAACAGAGTTTAACTTATATCAGTCAACCGGTAAGTCTTTTTTTTCTCTTTTGATATTTTTTTTATTATAATGAAATATGCATGTTTTGATTGTTGGTTTTATTTCATTTTTAAATCAATATTAATATGTCATAAATTTTATAGATAATTTTTAAAAATGCAACACAAATTTGTTTAAATACTGTATTGATAAACATAATGTTTATGAGTATTACAGGAAGCAGCTCAAACTAATTTGCCTACTTAATTAATTATTATTATTTTTTTTTTTGCAATTGCAGAATATTTAGTTTTTTTCTAATAATAATCTTAATTTAAAAAAAAAAAAAAAATAGATGATGTAGAAATAAAATTCTGAAAATAGTTTGAACTTTTTATTTTATTCTTTCTATGTTTCTGGGGACAAAACTATTGTGTAAAAGTGAAGACAAAAGCAGCAACTTTCCAGTCAGTTGCTATTTAGATCATTTACTGAGTTTTATTTCTTCCCAGCATCAGAAAAACCCTGTTTTAGTAACCATATTTTTAATACCCAAAACTAAATTTGAGAAAAGAATTGGAGTTCATTTTCCTTTTGTTAATGTGTAATGTGATTTTAATTAAACATAATTTATGGTTTCATTACTTTTATAATTACTGCTTTCGTTGAAGAGGAGTATAAAAGTTCAAAATCCCTTTTCACATTTTTTTAAAAACATTTCCCTGTGGAAGAATCAAATTACCTGTGCAATTTTTCAAAGATAAACATATAGATGTGTACGTGTTAAAAGGTGCTGCATCTATTTTTTGACATTTAAAAGGCTATGGTTAATGTTTCGTACAGTAGCCTAGGCTTCTATCCATACCACATTGGTGAAAAGGTGTTGTTTCAAGGAAAGGAATTATGCTATTTTAGTATATCATAAAAGCTAATTTTTTGTTCTACATAACACAGTCAAAGGTTGGCTTATAAAGCACTGAAAGTAATAAAAAAAATTAACAGTTAAGAATTATTTTGCTACTATTGTTTGATATTTAAAAAAAATTTACTTGTTCTTCAGTTTTGTATTTCTTAAAGCGAAAATTAAGGCTGAACTGAAAATTTCCTAGTTATCTCTCATGTATGAATCTTCTGCAGATGTTGGGCTAATTGTGCTTTGAATGCCCCTCCACTAGAAAATATTTAATAAATCAATGTAATTTTTTATATACTTTTCAGATGTCTTAGTTTTCTCCGAAATACAATCAAAATTTCTTGGATTGTAATCTTTTTTGCATCCCTTCATTTTCAATTCTTGGCTAATATAGAATAAACTAAGCAGAACCTGTCCCTCATATGGTAAATTGTTTATGAGTAATGGATCGGATACATAATTAGACAAATATTCTCTTTCTGTTTTTAAGTCACATTTAAAGCTGAAGCAATCTAAACTTCTCTTTAAAATATTTTTTTAAATATGCATGCATTATATTTTATTTAATTTTAAATGATATATTTTTTGTACCAAGCAAATTATTCTTGAAAAAGTTAACAAGGTTTCAATACAAAAACTACATCATATGAGCATTGTTATCATTGTGTTTAATATAGTAGGAAAAATTTATAAAGTAATTAAGATATTTTATAGCAATATACTACTTGAGTTTATCTTAGAGTATTTGCCTACAGATATTTGGAATTTTAACTTTAACTCATTGAAACTAGTTGAACATAGTGTGAAATAATGACTAAAAGAGATATTGTATTCTTTACATTTTATTCTTTACTATTTTTGAATTATTGTTTTAATATTCCAACACTAATATCTTTAAACAATCAAGATAAAACTTTTGAATTCCTTTTTTACGCTTTTGTTTGATCATTTCATGATAAATTCAAAATTTTACTTTTTTATGCTATTCTCCAAGGCATTACACAGAAAGAAGATTTTCAACAATTTGGCAAGAAAAGATTATACTGACATTAATGATAATTCTTTCTCAAAAGTTTACATTGACAGAAATTATATTTACTGCACTTGGTTTTCATATGGAGACAAATAAAAAGGGGATTATTAATAAATTGCAATAATTTATTTCATTTATATCAATCATGTTTGACTTTCTTCATAATACTAAATCCAAGTGGTTTCTAAAAGACCCATTTATAACAGAGATAATACATTGGAAAAATCAATTTGACTTAATTCACTTCTTTTTTGTCAATTTCTAATATTTTTTTACCGATACAGTAACAAAATCTTTACTATCTATGTTACTTGAGCTATATTACGATAATTATAAAACGTGGGCATTTTTTTTCTTCAATACTCTCTAAAAATTGATTTTACTTGTAAATATAACGAAGTAATTATTAAGTTGTTCAAGTATATTATTAACTACTGTTACAAATAAATTCCAAAAGCAGGGATGTGATTCTTCCGCGGATTTCCGCTTTTTTTCAGATTTTTCCATTTCTCTCGCTAATTTCTGGGGGAATTTTTTTTTGCGCAAGTTAAAATATTATGAGGAATTTAATTTTCCGCAGAGCGAAAGTATTGAAGTCCTCATTCCTTCCTCTGAAGTTTCCCTAAAAATAATTTCCTTGGGATAAAACTGGTTGACCTTTATTATCGGGATGAGATTTTTCCGCTTTTTAGAGGATTTTCGCTTTTGTCTCTCGAATTTCAGCCTTTTTATCAAAAACTCCGATTCTCTAAAAGTTTTGGTTTATTTTTTTATTTTTTTTTAAATATCCCGCTTTTTTTGTGAAAATTCAGTCATTGAAATAAAACAATTATATTTATCTACGATTTTCAAAGATAAGCAGAAAATTCAAACTATTTCCTAGCTGCTAACCCATCCACCTTTTATTTATTTTAGGTATTTTCTCCTATTTTATGCACAGAAAATAAGATTTTCTGTATTTTTATCAGTCGCCTGATAGCTCGTATTTTCGTAATTCAGACGTTGCCGCTTCCTGTTTTTTGGCGTGAATGCAAACGGAAAAAAAAGAGGTGGATTTGCGGTGAAAATATTTATTTGCTTATTCAATTAATCTTGTAAATTTTTATTTATTATGTCTCTAAAAACAATACAAACAAGCCTTTTAGAAATCGCTAATCCAGACTCCGCAAATATCTTGATTCTTATTCACGCGATTTTAATATCGATAATCTATTTTCGTATTTACTTGATTTAAAAGTTGCGCATTGTGATTCATAAATATCGTACATTATGATTCTTATTTACGAGATTTAAAAATCCAATATCGTGCTTTGTATTTACGCGCTTTTAAAAGCTTATGTAGCGATTCGTATTCACGCGAGCTTAAAATCCAATATCGTCATTCGTTTTTACGGTTGTAATATCGAACATCGATTTTCGTATTGATGCATGCTTTAAAAATTAGACATGTTCGCGCAATTTAAAAATTATGCATCGTAATTCGTATTTACGTGATCTAAAAATTACGCATCATGATTTATTCTGTCAATTTAAAATCATGCATGTGATGCATATTCATATATTCATACAATTTTAAAATTAACCAACGGGATTTATAATCACATGATTTACAAGTTTAAAAATCGCACTTTTTTGTCAAATTTTTGGATTTTGAATATATATATATATATTTTCTTGGATTTCCTCTTTTTCACTTTTTGACTACTCTCATCCCTGCAAAAGAATAATCTAAAACTTGATTATAAACCCATTGCCATTATTCGTTAAAACCCTAGGTAGTTAAATAAATATGCGCATAATTTATAAAGCACATCTTTTAAGCACACAATTGAGAATAAGTTATGTATTCCTTTCTCTACCAATTTGTAAATAAATATCTTCATTTGTAATTATCAGCCTTTTTATTTTAAGGAACTCGTCATATGGTCGTAACAATATAATATAATAACTGAAATGATTTGAGCTAAAGTTGTGACTAAATTATTAGAATGATATTGATATTTTGCTTAGCATTGTATGACAGAAAATGTATACAAAATTTAGAAGTTTGATTTTGAAATCCATTGAAATATTTCATTAGTTATTCATGCATCACTTATTTCAAATAAATGTTATGTAGGGGAAAGTTGGACAATTAACTGAAAGCAAAATTTCTAAAAATTTATTTATGGGATTTTATTGCTTCTAACATTTTTATATAGACTGTTGTTTTATAATTAATTACACAAAAATTATGATGCTAAATATGTTCTTAAAGATTTTATGAGTTTTCAAACATGAACGCTTATTCCATAATTTTCACTGTCGAGATGTGTCTCCCTCCCTTAAGAGGGATTTCTTAGCAGTCCTTTCTTCAATTCTCTAGCTTCATTCTTGTAGTTTAATCATTCTTTCTTTTTCTTCCATTTATAATTCACTTTTACATGGATATGATGTTAATACTACAGTTTCCTATTATCAGCTATTGTTTCTGGGAGCGGTCCTTTTGCTTGAGGTACAGGTAGGACACACTTTGGAAGGATGGAAGAGGGTAGCTTAGGTCGATAACAAGAGAGTAATAATCCTAAAACTGCACACATCAGTCTGGTGTGCAACACCTGGAGGTTCTTGCTGTTAGATCAGTGGTGACAGACAATGCAAACAGGTGATCTGAGATGACGTCAGGATTGTAAGGACTGATATCAGTTTCGCTAAGCCCTTTAATGGTAGTTTCTGCAACGGCTGCCCGTGAGTAGGCTGCATTGAACAGTTTTGTAACCTTGTAAATTGTAGCGCACCTACCTGGATAGTTGAACAGCCACTTTCGAACTTCTTGTTCATAATACGGGCTCAATGGAGCCATGAAGCTGACATCCAGGGGCTGAAGGCGATGAGTTGTATGTGAGGGGAAGGTTAGGATGATTACATTATTTTTTCTTGCCAAACTTGCGAGTTTCAAACTTTTGGTGTGACTGTTGTGTCCATCAAGCAGCAACAACACTGGCTTCTTATGCCTAGGGTTGGAAAATTCTATGAACTTTTAAAACCAAACAATGAAGGTTTTCTTAGTGATCCAGCCGGTCTTGTGATACACTGCAAACGACCCTGGGAAAGCATCATCCATGAGTCTTGGGTTTTCCTTCACTCGAGGAAATACAGAAATAGGACGGAGGAATACCCCAGCTGCTCTGATGCACGTTTCAACAGTAACCAAAACTCCTCATTCGGCTGAAGACAAGCCACCAAAAAACTGCTTAACTGCAGTGCGATTAAGCCCTTTTGTTCGGGCCCTACTCATGGGTTTTGGATTTTGGAGGCTAAGTTCATTATGTCTGCTGAGAAATGATTACAGCCAACACTTTCCAGCCATTTTTTCCCGTGTTAAAATTATGCTTAATATTGTTTCTCTCAACTAACTCAAATGCTAGCATTCGTATGTCCGTTAGAGTTATTCCAAATAATCTCTCTTCTAGAGCCAATACATGCTCATGCGTTTTTTCTTGTTCAGCATTGAATACTGTCTCATATCTGTCCAACTTTTTCACTCCTGCCAATTCAGGGTGAATGTATTTGTACGAGCCTTTTTTACCTTTCTTTCAATATAGTAATAATAATATAGTAGAAGTTTTAGGCCAGCAAATAAATCGGTGGATAAAATGGGACATAAAAAAACTATCCCGTTTTATCCAACTCATAGGTGTCCCGTTTTGTCAAACTCAGACACTTTTCAAGACAAACATGACTGCTGCCTAAACGGAAAGGAAAAATTAGATTGACTAGACATGAGAATACTCGTTAATAAATGCCTCATCAAATGTAATACTTACCGGAATTGTAATTCCATATATATATATATAGGCAGTGCAATGTGAAAAGCAACGCACGTAAATGTAGAAAAGGGAGTAAAAAGGTTCTGAGACCTACAACTTTCTATCAAGTAGTGATCTTGGGACGGGACACACTGAAAATGATATAATCACAGTCAAATAACAAGTTTCTGTCGTCGTCTGCTAGATAGCTGCAATAGTCTGGTCCATAGGCGACGTATCCCGTTTTGTCCAACTATCCCGTTTTATCCAACTTTCCCCTACCACTTATTTAAAATATAAATTATTACTTAAAATAGTATTTATTTAACTAGTCTTACAACTTTTTTTTAAAAATAAAATTATGTGTTTTTTGTTTTGTTTTAGTTTTATATTCCTGGCAGTAAATATTATTTTGCACCTCAAATATATGTCACTGTTATTGCATACATTCCTAGTTGCTCTGTTACTCTGCCTCAAGTAAGCTAATTTTGAATAAAGTTTTCTAACTACTAATTTTGATTTGTTTGTTATTTCCTATTTGTAATAATTATCTTATAGCTTGATTTCTTTTAATGATTATTTTTACTGTGGTTTCTTTTTGAGACTCTAAAATCATTTGCTATGTTATAAAACTTTAGTTTTAGGCTTATCAGAGATTACAATACCAATACTTTTACCAGAATTTCTTAAAATGTTACTGTCCAATTGCTTCGCTTCGGGGTACTTTTTTTTTCATGCCTCATCTAATCCCTATGTATTGAACATCATTCTTGAGTACTAAATACTGGCCTATAATCCTGTAATCAATATGTTATAATAATTGCTGTAAAAAATTTATTGCTGAATGTTGTAATAAATGGTGGTACACATTTCTAGAGAAGAACATTCATAGAATTAAAAACATATAAAAGAATAAAAGCAATAATAAAAAATTAAAATGGTTTTGAAATAGGTATCAATCTCATTTTAAGGTTTTTTATAAATGCTTTTTTCTTATTGAGATGCATTAATTTTTTTTCTTTTTTTAGAACCATAATAGCAATATCAAGTTCTGTCTTGTAAAGTTTTATTTTAAAGCCCAGTAGAATATTAAATTTATTTTTATAATTTGTTTTTATATATAACAGTATCAACTTGTTCACATAAATATGTTTTGCAGAGCTTATTTAAATCTTGGAGTGCTTTGTTTGCAATTACAGGGTAATTAGATCTGAAAATTTACCAAATGCTTGTTAGTTCATTTTTGTTGATTGTAGTTGGAACGACCTATTGCATGATAATTCCCTGAGAATATCTTGTTGAAGTGTAAATAAATGTTTAACATTGGTAACTTCCATGTTAAATAGATCTTTATTCTAGTTGTAGCCAGAATCAACGCTGGGAAAATGTTTTCCTAGTAGTGCTTTGGCTTCTGTTCATTTTATTTTTCTTTCAAATAAGTCTTTTAAAAATATTTATATTGAATTTTTAAAAGATTTAATTTAAATATCTATTAAAATATTAATATTAACCTTTTTGGAATGTGCTAAATAAAATATATGTTAGCTTTGATTTACTGTGTATTTAATGTTAAATATTATGATTTTAGGTTTTAATACAGGGTTGGATTTTGACAAAGGAAAATGTAAATAATTTGTTGGACATTCTTCACAAAAAATTGATTCTTATGTGTAATTTAGTTGTCAAAGCTTCTGTTGCTCTTCAAGAGGAGGAGTTGAAATTTATGGTAAGCCTATTAATTTTTACATTTATATTAAAATTATTTAATATTTTATTGAAATTTTTTAAAAAGTTCAAGTTACTGTAATATGAAAGAAAAAGAATTTTTAATGTGAACGTTTGTATTGATTATATAAGCGTAATGTTATAGATTATTTATTTTTTTTGTCAAAATTAAAAGATAAAATACTGCTGAATGATTTAGCTACTACGGTCATCCCTTCTAATTGCATATCAGATAATTAACGTTCGTTAAGTGTTGAATGAAATTTAGTGGAACCAAATTATTCTGTATGAAGCCAATGTTTTATTCCCTCCCTTAAATGATTATTTATGGTTGCTGTTCGTAATTTAATTGCACCCTAATGAAAATTTTATTTTTTAGAAGAATTGAGCTAAGCTTGTTACTTTAAAATAGAATAGAATTTATGTTTTTCAGTTAGGAGGAGAATACAGTATGTGGTCACTTCAATAAGTTCTTTCCTGCTCTAAACAAGTGTCAGGGGTTCATTTGATAATTCATGAAGTATTTTTAACAGTTATTTAATAAACAAGATGAAATTAACCTTCTTATTTGCACTTCACTCGTACACTATTTAGAATGTGGGAAGGTCAGAAGCAGGGTTCGGGATTTTTTTTATTTAGAAAAACAAATCTGATTTTTTTTATATTTATATCAGATTTTTTTAAAATTTAAATCAGATTTTTCTGATTATTATTCAAATACCCTGTAAGAACTTTAATTTATGGTTAAAAAAATTTTATAAATGTTTAATCAAAATTAAATTAATATTAAAACTATATTATAACAATATTTTAGAAGCTCTAACTTACTAAAATAATTTTTCATTATAATATATATCTTTGAATGCATAGCAACCATTTTGAAACAAATGCATGATTGAAATTTAAAGATTAGATGAAATAGAGAATTTAAAGAATACTTCAGGGATCTGTCTAGGTTTTTCTGAGAGGTACTTATTTTGCGAAAATTTAGACATAATTTGTGAAAATTAGAAATTATATTAAAAAATCAACACAAATATTGTAAAAATATAGATTTATCGTTTCTTACGAGACACAAAAATAAAATTTTAAGAAAAAAGTATTTTGTGAAATTATTTTACTGCTTTTCCTAAAGTTGAATTTGTGAAGGTACCTCTAAGCGGTAGTAAATTTGGCTTGAACACATTCCTGTACTTAAACTATTAAAACAAAGTTTCAATTAGCAAACCATAATTTTAATTTAAAATTGTGATTCCATTTTTTTTTCTCTTGATTTTTAAAATGACAAAATAAATGTAACAGATTGTGTTTATAATGCAGTCATTCATCAAAAAATAAATAAATATTTAATCTATATATTTTTATATTAAAATATTCATTTTTAATTCTATCAAAATAGATAAGTTAAGCTAAAAATAAATTTAAAAAGATCTATGTACTCATTGGTATTTTTTTCCACAAAATTTCTTTATAGAAAATCAGATGTCAAAGATACTGTAAACATATTATGAGAAAACAATACCAGTTAATAATGCTAGTGCTTCAAATAGACTTTTGAAAGGGAAGAATGACATTATATTAGGAAAAAAGTATCTGAATTCATCAGCGTTCCCCCCCTTTTTTTTGGCATATTACGGCAATTTCTTTTTAATATAACCTCAAGCATTAAAAATATACATTTTCCACCAATAAAATATAATGTAGATTTTAATTCAAGCTCTTTCATTCGAAAGGTAGAATTTTAATTAACATTATTTGTATTATTTTTTTGAAAAGAATTCATGTTTAAAATTACTTTCTACAGCTAGGCAAGTCTATATTAAGGCAGCATTAAATGTTTACTTTAATCTGCACTTTTAATCTCAAGAATCAAAAGATTTTTAAAAATGTAATTTCAAATATGTGGGAATTTAACCCACACCAAGAAAGAAAACAATATTGTCAACTAAAATTAATTAATGCAGCAATTTATTTAAAATAAATTTTGAAACTAAGAAAAGAAAATAATAAAAGTATCAATAATTTAAAACACTGTTTTTTAACTTTTATAATCAATATATATATATAAAAATTTGTTGATTTAAATCATGATTTAAATCGTGATTTAAATCAAGCTGATTTGAATCAACAAACCCTGGTAAGAAGTGGAGAAATTTTCTGTTGTTTATATGTCAAAGCAGTATTTCATCAGAAAAAAATAAGTAGTATTGTAATGTGCATACTCACTATACTTTTAATTAGCATTAATTTTATTTTATATAAATTTAAATATTAAACACTGATAGCTCTAATTATACTTGTTTATTGACCATTAAAATGACTTTATTCCCCCAAAGCATTTTACTATATATTACATAAAATTTTAAATAAAAATTTTGTTAAAACTTAGCTTTTAAGATTGACTTATGTAATTACTCTCCCTATAATCGAATAATCAGCTTATTTAAATACAATTTGCTGGAACAATGGCATTCCTTTAAGTGATGCTAATGCAACCAGCATTTTTCTGACAAAGTATTGAACTTGTTTTAATTAATTTGTACATGCAGATATTAAATAGAGGAAAATGATAAGAAAACTTAAAGGAATAGCACTTAAAAATATATTTAATTAAGTTTCTTATTAAAAAATAAATTTAAATTTGCTTTGAAATTTTTAATACTTCATGATGTTACAAAATTACTATTTATATCGATCTCATAACATACTTTCTCTGTTCATGCTGTTCATGAATCTATTTGATTATTTTTCAATGATTTAGAGTCTTTATAAGAAATTTATGTTAGTAAAATTAAGGCTTTTGATTAATTTTAAATGCAACCATAAGAATTTGACATTTATTTTTACATGGATAAAAGATAGTAATATTTAAGTACTGTGCACAATGTATCAATAGTTAGTTTTATTCAAGAAACTAAAATTAGTAAATTCACAAGTTTTGCTGAAATTTTCCAATATGAATATTTTTGTTGTGAATCTTCTTCATAAATCTATCGAAAATCAATTTAAGTTGTATCTTTAAATTTTATATCCTGACCTGTAAATGTTTTTTATTAAATTTTAATTTTTATTTGAATTTAATTTATTGTGTGATTTAAAATCATGTTACAAACATAATTATTATTTTTTTTATAATAGATAATTTTTTAATTGAATTCTCTGATTATTTAAATTTTTTAGATGCCACAAGATGCCAATGGTTCTATTATTGATGGAGCGATTGATAGTAACAAGATGATTAAAAAAATTCTTGATTTATCTGCTGATGTCAGTAGTATAAAATTAATCCAATATGGTATTCTTGCCTTACAGCTGCTCCCAGAAAACAGTAGTGCTGGTAAAAATTAAATAATTTTTTAATAAGCCTTTGTGATCTGAAATGTATCTAGTTTTTTTTATAGCATAAAAAAATAAAATATGTCCATCAAACTTTGCTGATTAGAATGTCAGTTTTGCAAAAAAATCTTTTTTTTCTTTAATTCCCTCTGCATTTAAAGTTGAAAAAAAATTTTTTTTTTTCCTGAATCATTTGTTGATTTATTACTGAATCTTTTGTTTATTTATTATTATTATTTTTTTGTCTCTTACCTCAATAACTTGGTTTTTTCCCACAAATGTTATATAATTTTTTTTTATCTAAAATAAAAGGAAAAGGGAAAAAAACCATTGACCACTTAGGTAAAATTTATACACTTCTCTTAGATAAACAACAAGAGAATAATGTTGAATGAAATTTTTAAATAATGTTTTCTTGAGCATCTTGATTAATTTTTTTTTAAAAATAGAAAAAAGAACTTTTTAGAAAGATACATTAAAAAAAATTTTTTTTTTTAAATTCTACTGCTGATTTAAAGATATCTGATTTTAGATGTTTTGAAGTTTTTGATCTCCCTCTTCAAGTTTGAGCTATTATGATTCGATGATATACTAATATGTTCAATTCTATCCCCTTTATGCATATTAAAATTGTACTATTACATTTGAGTTTATGTACTTTTATTATTCTTTTTTAGGAATCATTGTTGTTACTGACGGTGTTTTAAATTTTCCGAATTGCAAAAGTTTAGATTCTCTTTTATCTCAGTTACGAAACAGCACCATTGCGTGTTCTTTTTTGCAGTTGGGGAGCCCATTTCATCCTTTTTCTTGCTTTGGACGAATTCCCTACATTGAGCTGATGGAATTCATAGCAACTGCAACTTGTGGTGCATATTTCCCATCAACTAAAGATTATGTATGTGTAATATGTAACATTCGTTGTTTTATTTTATTTAAGTTTTTTTCTTCCTTATTTTTGGATTCAATAAAATAGATGTGTGAAAATGTGTGCATTAAATTTTATTTTTATAAATTTTTCTAGCATTAATTGATTACTACTTTAAAATTTCTATTTTATGTTTGTGTAAAACTTTCTCAAACTGTATGTAAGAAACTCTCTTTACAAGAAGCACTTATTATATAATCATCTAAGGCAGGGTTTTTTAACCTATGGTTCATGAACCCCTAAGGGGTCCATGAGTTATATTTTGGGGGTCCGCTGACTACTCCTAATTTTTAAAACGTTTGGAAGCCTACCCATTGCTTGTAAAGCGAGTTATGGCAGCTATAATTCCGTTTTGCTACAGTGTTCCACAATTGTGACAATAAAAATATAACATCGAAATCGATTGAATGTTAAACATGATATGCCCGTTTGCTTTGTTGAAAACCATCCCCAATTCAATTTTTTAAGTAAGGAAAAGCAGCAGCAACCTTCACATTAAAAATTTTAATTTTAAAAATTTTGTATACTATTAAAATAATAAAATTAAATATTTTCTAATAATTGACGTTTTTGCAATTATTTTTTTCACAGGGGGGTGGTCCATGACTTCTTAAAATTTTTTAAAAGGGGTCCATTATATCAAAAAGGTTAAGGAACACTGATCTAAGGCTTCATCTGAGAGAAGAAATGCATGAAATTTTTACTAAATAAATTTTTAAAAGCATTCACTTTGCTTTAACATCTTGATGGTCTCATAACTTTGAGGAAAACACTCATAAAAGTGCCTATTTTTTTATTTGGGAAAATTATCTAAGACTAAATATATGTGCAATATTCATTTTTAATTTTTGTGTTAATGTCTTGCTTGCATGTTTGAATTCTGACATCTAGTTTAAATTAAACTATCTCTAAATACATTCCAAAATAGCAATTTGGTGTATAGATTGAGAAATAAACATGATTTCGCGCATAAGAACTAGATTCTTTAAATTCTTTTTGGCACTTTGCACTCCAGCCTGAAAATGTCACAGGAAATAGGGAAAGAAGAAATTATATCTATTAATAAGGTTTGCTGTAATCTTTGATATATGTTTAATTTTTTTTCCTTTCATTTAATAAATTATATTCAATCAATTTAAGAGACTTCATAATATATACTTATGTTTATTTTGTTATAGGAAGTAAAACTTACTGATTCGTCAGAGATGAACTCGTATCAAAGGGCTTTACTTTTCTGGAGTTTTCAAAAAACTACAACATCATCATTTGTTGAAGCTTTTGTGCCATCTAAAGTTAATAAGAAGTTTTGGCATGTGGAGTAAGATTTTCTTATAGTTTTTTTTATATCTTTTTACCATCCATCATTCTGCAGAAAGCTATTGAAGATAATGAGTATTAGTGCTCATTTAGGTAAAGCAATTTGTTCAATATTTGTAAAACTCACGGTTTAATTGGTCTAATTTTATAAATATTTAACTCAGTTTTTTCAATCCATTCTTCAATATCCATTACTGCTTGAGAATGTTAAAATGCATCATTAAAATTCTATAATAAAGTGGTTTCATTATAGCAGAGAATATAGTAGCTATAACAAACTTCTTGTAATAAATGAATACAAGTCTTAGTCCTGCAAAGTGTTAATAAATAAAATGGAATGTATCATAATTCCTTTTTTAAATTGATATGTTTTTATTAAAATACATATCTAAATAAAATGGTTAGTTACATAATATATATCTCTATTTTATGAAATAGAGCAATTTAATAGAAGGAATACAGGAAAGCTTGAGAAACCTTAAAATTGTCGACCTGTATTTAACACTTAGAGAGAAATTTTTTAAATTAATTATTGAAGGGGTGTTTTTATTCCACGACGTTTATTCTCGGTTGTTTTTATTCCTTAGAGAAAGAAATCACTTTTCATAGGTGAGGGAAATTAAAGTGTGCAAAATATGATAATATTTCATTTAAAGAGAATTCCAAACTTTCATGATTCTTTGATTCACCATGACAGAAACCTCTTTAAATAAGTTAGCTATTTTATTCATTTTTTTCTCTCTACAAAATGCCAAATAAGGTGTCTATTAACTTTCCCCCAATTCCTTTTTTTTTTTGCTTCAATTTTCATTGTCTTTTCCTAAATAAGTAAAATTATCTCTACCACTCCACTTCATTAAATCAAACAAAAAAATGAAATGTGAAAACACTTCCACTTCACTTTTCCATTGATTTAAACAAAACTTGCATTAACCTTTGAACTGCTAAAGCTATCTATTTTTCATGAGACTAAATTCTAGTCAACTTCCACAACTCATTGGAAGTGGACAACGCAAAAGTAGAATTCTTTAAAAATTAAGAATGTGAGAAAAAATGTCCATTTCGATCTTTCCTACATAATTACTTTGTTAAAAAAATAATCACGTGTGAGCTTTGTGACATGAAGTCAGTGAAGCACACTATAAATAGCTTCAACTTTTGCTGACTCTCACTTTTCACCCAATCCAGGTTAAAGCATCCACATGACATATTTTTTTGTAATATTTGGTAATAATTCTTTTTTTAAATAATGATAAAGAATCTATAACATGGAATTTGCTTGAAAAAGAAAAAAAATTGTGTGAGCTTTGTGACAAAGTCAGTGAAGCACACTATAAATAGCTTCAACTTTTGCTGACTATCACTTGTCACCCAATCCAGGTTAAAGCATCCACATGACATATTTTCTTGTAATATTTGGTAATAATTCTTTTTTTTAATAATGTTAAAGAATCTATAACATGGAATTTGCTTCAAAAAAGAAGGAAAAAAAAAGAATTGTATGAGCTTTGTGACAAAGTCATTGAAGCACACTATAAATAACTTCAACTATTGCTGACTGTCCCTTTTCAACCAATGCAGGTTAAAGCATCCACATGACATATTTTTTAGTCATAATTCTTTTTTCAATATTTAAATATTCTGTGAGGGAAAATTTGATTTATCACTTTTAGAAATTTAGATATAAGAGCATTCATGCCAAATATGGCTTGATTTGTCTGCTAAATTGCAAATAATCATATCCTTAATTTTGTAATTATATTTATTTCAAAATACAGGTTGGTGTTTTTCAGTATCAATAATTTCATTGAACACTAAATTGTTTATTTGCATAATAAGAGAGAAAGGTGGGTATTTCAACTCTCTGATACTTGAACTGCTTGTAAATTCTCCACTTTTCAGGCTTTGCAAAAATTTGGTGCCATGTTAAAGAGCTCATAATATGTAGTTTGCTTCAAATAGTTAGTGACATTTGAAGCAAATTGGTCAGTGAATTAGTTAATTTTTCAATATTTCTAATTCATTGTGAAAAATTTATAATGACATATTATATTGGGGATTATTGTGATATTATAGTTGGAATTATACATTATAATTTTATTTTTAACATTAGCTTATTGATGCGACTGTATGTTTAACATTAGCTTATTGATGTGGCTGTATTTTCAGCATTTGTTTATTTACAATACCTCTCAAATCTTTCGCAAGAACACTATTCTTGTACTATGCCTTGTTACGCTATTTATTTCAAATTATTGCCTTGTACTAATTTATGAATAAATTGTTTTTTGAATGAATATAATTTTCTGGCATAAATTATTTTCAAGTAAGAATTTAGTTACATTGCTGTTAATTGAAAATCTGCAGTTGTTAAAATTCAGGTATAAGCGTAGCAAACTTATAAAATTTTTTTCATAAATTTCATTTACATTTTTCTGTTTCAGAAACCCACATTTTTACACAGTTCATCACCAATCAAGAGTAAGAAAAAAACACACTGAAGGAACATTAAAAGTTAGCTTAGAAAATCTGTTATCCTGTCGTCTGAGAGAAGGTTACAGTGTAAAAAGTGTTTCTATTGATGAAGGTATGATGTAAAAAAACATTTAATACCTACTTTACAGGTGATTTAGCTATGTTTTTGTGAAATAATATAATTTAAAAAAATTATTTCATTAAAATCTTTACTTTTAATTCTTACTTTTTCCCAGAATCTTATATTATTTATCTTAATTTTAGGTGCATTTAGCAAATCAATTAGTTTTATTAATATATATAATATATTTTCGTAACTTATCTAAATGAAAATTTTTCAAAATATGTGTGTGTTATAGATAAGTTAGTTGGTAAGGATTTTGTAGATATGATATAACACTTTTAACAACTCTTATATTTTTTTATTTGTTTTTGCTAGGCATTGAATAGAGAACTGTGATGTAATTAATTCTTTCATTAAATATACTTGCAATGAGTGTTTTAAGTATTTTTTGGAAACTGTAAAACAATTTTTTTCAATCTTTCAAAAAGCTTATTAACCAGTACAAATTGTTTTTTTATATGAAATATTAATTCTACAGTGCTATTTTTAATTTTTTTTCATTATAACATTAATAAATTAAGCCTATCAACTTCAAAGGTCTTCATTAAGTGTATGGAATTGAAAACAGAAATTAAATGCTTTTTCTTGCTTATTATACTAAAAAAACATTTTAATCTAATTTTTTTACAGCTTTTTTATAATTTGCATTAAATAGAAATTTTGTAAAACTGAATTTTAACAAATTGTCAATATTTTAAACAAAAAATTGATACTTAGAAGCATTTATTTTTGACAGAATAAAGCAATAGATAAAAAGAATTTTCCAATATGATGCTAAGAAATAGTGTATGTATATGAAAAAAAAGAATTAATATGAGGGATCAATTATCTTTCTTAATTATTGTGTATTTGTATATTCAAAAATGACCGACAATTTGAAGAATAAGGAAACAGGCTGGTGAAAGGAAAGTACAGAATGCAGCATTTTCAGTTGGAAGCAAAAAAAAAAAAATTTACCTCAAAGAACTTTCATAATTAGTTACGAATTTCATCAATAAATGGGATAGCCAACTGAGAAATATTATAAAAACAGTGTTTTTAAAATAACCAATGCAACAACGTGATGCAATTTGAGAAAAAAATTAACAAACCTCTGTGCAAACATCATAGTTGGAATAGTGTGGAATACATTGTTTTCTACTTTTTCCTATCAACATTGCTGTCTATTAACTAATTTTGAAATTTAATCACAATAAAATTGTTTTCTTAAGCAGAATGCAGCTGTACATTTCATATCTCCTTCCCGTTTTCTTTATTGAATTTTTCAAATCATTGGCCCACCTCATATGTTTAATAAGTTGAGTGTAACGTTTTTCAAATTACAAAAACTTAAATTTAATTTATTTTCTTTGATGTATAATCACACCGGAAAAAATAAAATTGTTAATTTTTTTTCTTAGGTAAGAACACAGCTGAAGTAAAATTGACTCTTCCTTGGATGTTAAGCACCAGCATTGAATATATAATCACTTGCAGTCCTGGCAGGTATTCAAACTGAATTGTTTTTGCTATTTTACGTTTTTTTTTTTTTTTTTAATATTCTGCTTTTAAGTGAAGTGATTGACTTCTATTTATACTAGAGTTTAAAAATTTTTAAATTTAAGAAGTAACTTATTTTTATTATGATTGTTTCATTCCTTTAGGAAAAACAGTTCTGATATGCTGAATTGTCATTTCGAAGTAATTGTTGATGGATGCTATGAATTTCTACATGATGTAACTTGTTCTGATAAACAGCCTATTAAAAGTATTTATAGGAAAACTGTCATCGCTCAGTTTTGGAATTACATAAAAAAGTAAGAATATTAGTTACATTCTAGTTCTTTATTATTTTAATTTCTCTTAATTTGTGTTTAATTTATATTTTTTATAGCCTATCAAATACTGACCACATCTTAACCCAGCTGCATTCCTTTGCTCATAATCCTGTCTATTACACCATTCCTGAAAGTATTAAAAATGGAGTGCCTTTATTTTATTTCCCAACAAATTCTTCTTTGCCAGCTCTTTCTTCAAAGTAAGTGTTAGATTTAGTTTTCAAAATAGTTTAATTGTAAAGTGTATACTTGGTTTGTTATACAGTCTATGTTCTTTAGTAGCCCCCACCTCCATTGCTGCGACCTATTCATTATAACAACGGATGCACGAAGTCTCGTTTTTTATCCCATAGAGGCGATGTCATTTTAACACCCATTAGAGCTTTCAAACTAAATCGTTCATTCCAATATTGCGACTGAAATTTAGTTAATTTTTTTTATTCTAAGAAATTCACTCTAAAACAAGTGTGTAAACTAAACGTATTTGCGTTTTTGAAGCGAACATATTTCCATTGACAATAGATCAGTGGATAACAAGAAGTTTCGAGGAAATGATCGAAATTGCTTTTTTTTTAATGTTGCCGCACAGTAAACGTGAAACATGTATGGAGAAAAAGAGTGACAGGACCATCTATTTTTTTCATAGATGGTCCTAGGCCTAATCTATAGTCAAGAAGGTGGTGAAATATCAATTACTTTTCATTATTGAGGTCTAAAGTGTATACTGCATCCTGGTGTAAAAATTGGAGTTTGTATGTATTTATTACCTATATAAATATTTTTACGAGCGGTTCTATAAATTCATCAGTTATAATTTTCTTGTTTGAAAAATCACTCTTAAAGTGAAGTGTTGTAATAGGTGACTTATTTTGGAGTTGAAACACATGTTATTCACAATTTTTTTGATTTTATTTTTGCTTAGACTTTGCAGTTCTCTTGATGTATGTTAATAATGAAAATGGCTGTTCAGAGCTAGCATAAAGCCATACTTCTATGAAGGGAATTAAAAATTTTGTAAGAAATGGATAGAAGAATAAAGTTTTTATCATAATATTTGACAGCATTATGAGTTTAGAGTAAATTTTTGCTGAAATTTTGCTTAGTCACAATATATTAAACTTATGTTATAAGGTTCATTTTCATTTTGACTACAGGGTTTATCATATTGAGTGTCAACTACTGTATTTATAACTTTTAAAATATTCTTTAGCCAAATAAATTGATAAATTTTGAAGTATTTCTTTGGTTAAATTTTGATTCCAGCTTATAATCATAAAAAGTTATTAAAAGCTGGAGAAAAAAACAGTTTCCCAAAAGTTGAGTAGAGTGGCATGCTAAAAATCTTATTCAATCCCAAATAAACAGCTCATAACATATATGAACTGCAGTACAAAGTCTCTTATCCAGAAATCCGAAAATATCTATAATCCAGATTTTAACTTTCTCCCAAAAAAAATTATGTTCATGATCTGTTTTAAAATCATAAGTATAAGGAGGAATTTTTTTTTTCATTTACTCTTGTTGTATTTAGGATAACTAACATTTAAAAAATAACATAATATCTTAAAAGATACACCAGCAGACAGATTTTGTGCTGGTTTAAATTATAAATGTTTTCATTAAAAAATCTACTCAATTTTGTTCCTTATCTAGCATTTTTTTATTATTAAATAGGATTGATTTTCTTTTTCAATATGTAGCTTATTTATAATGTTATATTTATCTGAATATCTGTGTTGTTTATTCTTTACATCAAATAATTATAATAAAAAAGTGAACCTGCTTTCATTTGCACAGGAAGTTTAGCTTATCCCCTTTTTACTTTTTCATTTTTTTAAAAATGTCTTATTAATGACATTTATTTTATAGAATGAAACATTTTTAGGTAATCAAAGGTCATTTATTTAATAACATAATGTTATTGTATAAAAACTGATGTTGATTGTTATTTAGTTATAATTTTTTTAGTGGATAACTTGTGTTTAGATCTCTGTTTATTTTGAAGACCTGGAAAAATCTATTTTCTGGGCTTGCTGAAATCCCATTGATTTTGGATACAGAGTCATTCTATATTCAGCCTTTCCACTGTATAATTCATGTACGAAACTAGATTGTTATAAAATCCATGGATTTCTTCAGTTATTAAAAAATATGGTTGTAAAGCAGTATATTATTTGTGATTCAAGAAAAATGTACTTGTATCATGAAGATTTGTTTTTTCTATTACTTTATTCTATTATTGTTACATATTATTTTTTGTACTTTAAGTAAGAATATATGTAAACTTTCAAAGTTTTAATCTAGACTCTGAACTTGTTTATTTTAGAAATTTAGCAAAGGAATTTATGCAGTTTACACAATATTGGAAAACTTTATGCATGCTGGATATAAACATTTGGTAAGATCTCTGTATTTATATTTAAATCTTTTAATGTGCATAGACCTTTCTAGCAGCATATATTTCCTTATGTCACTAAGTATTTTCTTATCCTTTGTGATTCTGTTATTCATTTCTTCACCAGTATAACCTTAAATAAAAAAAAAAAACATGATATAATTGATAAATACTATTAATTTGCAGAATTTAAGACATATTTGTAAATTGTACTATTTTTTTCAACTACTATATTTCTATACTTGATAAAAAAAAATAAGGTAATTAATGCAAAAATATCATATGGGATACGTAATCATACTGTATACATTTTATTATTTAACATTTTGCTCTAGTTTTGCATACATTTTTTAAAGCTTTAATTAGACTAAAATATTTATCATTTTTTTCACATTTTAATATTAAAATGAATCATGTTAATATTTTTCAATTGTAATTTATAAGGTTCACACCAGCAATAAAAATTTAGTGACTCAATAGGACCACCTGGGTATTCATTTAGTGGTCCAAAAACTTAATATGGTAGGCTAATTTCAGAAGAAAAAAATCACATTTAACAATTATATAATTCATGTGCATTAAAAATTATTAATTGATATTTATATCTCCCTAAAACTAATTAGGTTTATTAGCTCATAATGATTGAAGATCAGTATTTATTAAGATTAAATGAAAAAAAAGTCAAAATAATATTAGTAAATGGGTTTAACATAGAGATTGAAATGCTGAAACCAAATAAATCAATAAATGAAGAAACAGAGAAGTAAGAACTAACGAAATATTACATTAGAAAATAATTATCAAAATGTATAAAATTTTAAATAAAGTCAGTTCTAAATGAGCAAAAAATATTATTTCATTTATGAACAATTATACTGTCAGTATGTGAATGCAAAACACAACACATGTAGATTTAAAATTTCAACTTTTAAATTTACAAGCTTTTATACCAGTCAATTTCAGTTATTCTATTTGAATCGAATTATAATTTATCGTCCATGTGTATGATTTAGCAACATTCGTAGAGCATTTGGCCACAGTTGTCACCATATTGGCGTGGATCCTAATACTTCATTTTATTTATGTTATTTTACAGGCAAAAATGGATGCATGCCCATAGAATTGGTATTATTCTGCAACATGACCCTCTACCCAAAAATCTCCACCTTCCTAATGCCAGCGGACGGTATACACACATTCAATGTCGACAGGCAAATACTGCTTTAAATTCACTACTCAGTGAGGATAGCTCATTTGTGCTTGTTGAAAATCATTCCTACATTAAACTCTTGTTTGAGTATGTTACATATATTTCTATTCCATTCCAATTATAATTTGATCTTTATTTTATAATATTTCCTCAGCATTTTACTTTATTTCAGAAAACTTGTTTTATATTTGTTTTCTTACATTCATTCTAAAATTATAAATGATATATTGAGCTTGATTACAAACATTTTAGGTAAAAAAAAAAAAACTTCCAAAATGTCTTGCAAATTAATTAAAGTAGTTTTTTATTATCACACTGTAGTGTTGCTATATAATGCTGAAGAATATGAAAAAAATTGTTTACTGGTTTTAGATTTGGTTTTAAATGCTGATATATTTAAATTGTTTCATAGTTAAAATGTTATTTTTTTTGGCAAACACATACAGACAGGTTGATCATTTGTGTAAGCTCTGTAGAAACATTTTGTAGTTTATTAAATTGTGAAGTAAATTTTTTTTTTAAAATTGAATTTTAATTTTTGGTTTATATGCCAAAAAGAAATCTGTTCTATTCATAAATAAGTAGAAACCTCTATAATTATTGCGTGTAATTTCTATGTAAAAAATATGTATTTGAAGTACTTATTTAATTAAAATAATTTTTTTCTGTCTGATTCATTAGATATAATTTAAACTTGTACTCTCAGTTTTAATTAATGTTTTATTGAAAAAGTTATGCCAAGATTAATAAATTTGTTGAATCTTTTTGTTTCCATTGTTGTAAAAATAAAATATCTTTGCTATACATTTAACTCACTTTCATTATTAAACTCGATAAAGGGGAAAGAGAGACATAATGCTTCAGTGATAAGTCTAGATTCAGTAAAAAACTCAAAACAAAATTGAGCAAAACATTGAAATGATTTCAAATTCAAATGGATAATGTGTGAAAGCTACACATTCTCTTTTATCTAATCAAATATTGCCGTAAGTATTTGTTTAAGTAAGTACTCCTACAACTGCTAGTTGTTGGCCTAAGGGCCATGCAAGTTAAGGTTTTACAATTTCATGGTCAACATTCAGCTATATGGTCGGAATTCAGTGCGCAAAACTAACCATATTGCCACCGTCCTGTATTTAACAAACAAGTTGTTATCCTTAGATCAGAAGTTAGGACAGGTTCTATCAACCAGGGATTGAACTTTTGCTTTCATTAAGGTAGGTCAGTACATTAAGCAATGTGCCATTCCTAATTGCATATATTAGTAGTTTTGTGTAATATTTAGGTTATAAATTTCATTATAAAATATAGATATTAATATAATAATATAAAACAAGAAAATTAAATGTTTTCTACTAATCAATTGAAAGAAAATTATAGTCAATTGTATCTATACATCATTCATGTAATTGAATAATTGTCAACTAAACCAGTAGCCAATTTAAAAAACTTTATTTAAGATGAAATAAGTAAAATTTTAGTGCTGAATGAAATAGAAAATTTTTATTGCTTCTATTCTTGCATGATTTTTCTTTAGAGATGAGTGTCAGTTCTTCAATAAGTTACAAAATATTTAAACTTTTTGTTGTTATTGCAAAAAATTATCTTCTTGTTCTATAGTAATTTCTTAAATAATTAAATATCAACCAAATTTAATTTCAATTTTTAAATTTCATATTTTCCCTCTTTTTTTTTTGGTTTTTAGTGATCCAGATAAGCCACCAACATCTTTTTATGTCATTAGAGTTACAAGCAAGCCACCTTGTGTTGTTATAAGGCTTGCATTTTTGGGAGGTTTACCTGGGAACCAAAGGTTTGAGGTAAGTAATTTATTATATTTATGTAAATGTTTTCTATCGATTCATTTCATTTTGATATTACTTAGCATTATTACTACCAGTATGTAAATGTTAGGGAAAAAAAATTAATTTTAAAAAATGACGTTTTTGTTGTAGATCTAAAATGCTCTAGTTATATTGTTCTTTTTTCTATTCATCAATAATCAGTCATAATAATTTCAGTTTTAAGTGATATGTGATTCATGCTTGTTATATTTCACTTACTTCTATATTCATTTACTGCAAATAGAGGCAAATTTTATAACTTTTTTATAATTATGTCCCTTTTATATGTATGATTTGTACATTTCCAAATAAATTCAACATAATTGTTTTGACATGAATTCCTATGATTCCTATCTGTAAATTTCTATTTTAACTACAATAATCATTTACATTGGTATTTTTCTATGCATTGTTTCGGAATTTAACCTGCATGATAACTAGCACAATTTTATAGACACAATATAATAATGCATTTGATTAATAACGTTAACTTCAGAATCCAATTTTATGCTAAAATTAAAGTGTTATAATTTCTGTTCAATTAAAATTAATTACTAACACTTGACAGTAGTATTCATTATAGAGAACTATAATATTTCTTTAGGAATTTAGTATTATAGTACTTTGAAGTCTTCTGTGCTAACCAATTTTATATTTAAGATTTAGAATTATTTTTGAATTTGGTATTTGTGAGACATGTTTGTACTTTGATTAAAAATTTCTGAAAGCTGATACATTTTTTAGCAGATTTTTAGATTGTAAAATTCAATAATTAAATTAAAGCTCAGAATAAAGAGTTTGTGGGATTTAGGACTTAATTAGAACAAATTTTAGAAGACTGTAAACAAGTGTGTTAGGGAGCTATCGTTTGATAAGGGGTTAGAATGAAAGGTTGTGAGGAAGAATTGAAACTGCAGTTTCCGATAAACAGTAATGAGAAATTCATCGCAATTACAAGTAATAACATTTAAGAAAGGTTGTTACTTAAAGTACAGTCAAATTCAATGAAAAAGGTTAAGTCCAGACATTTAAATTAGCAAGATGAAACCCAATGAAATGTTTTAGAAAGATCTAAGATAGCCTTATACTTTATTTTAGACAATAATGTCTATTTTTATTGTTGTATTTTAATATCATTTATTTTATTTTCATATTTGATGTTGATATTTCATTGAAAGTCATATTTGATATTTTGTTTATTGGTTTACAGATTGTTAATAAGCTGCGAGAAAAAATAATGAATTTGAAGTTGAGCAAAAGAACATCCACTAAAGATTATTCTCCTCAGTTTTTGAAAGGTTCAAATTCTAGTTCCTCCGAGTTGCCCTGTTGTTTGTTTTTGAAGAAACCTGTTGAAAAAATATTAATTAGGTATTTTGTTGTTGTTTTTCCAATAATATATTATATTTTCTTTAATTTTTATATGACTTAAGTCGTTTCATTGATCGATGTGGAAAAAAAATACTATATAGTTTTTATTTGTGTTAACATACTAGTTAACAATAAAGTGTTTTTATTGGTAGTAAGTTTTAATTAACCGACCAAGCGTTTTACATATGAGCATTTTTTTTCATTGAGTTATAAAGGGAGACTTTTTTTTGCTGGTAAAATACCATATTAAAATATATGTCTTTAGGTATTATAGCTCAGTTAAATGTGTAAATATTATAATGATTTTTTATGATGAAGTAAGTAGAATTTATGCATTGTCAGCTACCAATGCAAGCTTTTTGATTGTCACATAAAAGATAAATCAACAAATTTTTTCTTTTAAATAGTTATAGAGCGTTTCTACATATTTAGTTATTACGTTACATAAGCAATTATTGTAAGTAAGCAATCATTACATTTACATTTATGAGACAAAACGATTAAAAGAAAATGCATTTAAAATATATGTGAAAAAATACATAATCACCTATGTAGAAATGTTTCATTTATCCCTATTGTTGATGAATCATGGTTAGCAAATTTAACTATGTTGCTAATACCAATAAATGTAATTAATTAGTCTACAATAATTATTAAGATAATCAATTTTTGATTTTTATAGCTTTTGAAAAATATACAAATAATTATGCAGCAACATTTTTAAATAAAAATTGTTTCCTTATTGTGACATTGGATCACCGAGTTTTTTTAAAGTTGAATTTGTGCACGATTTTCAAAATGTATACTTCTGTTGCTTTTGTCAGTAGTTTTCTTCTTGATGATTGTGATTGTGTTATAAATCAACTTGAAGGATTAAACCCTATTGGTGGTTCAAGTGCAGGTTGTAGCCTCAATTTTAATTTATAGGTATTGTTAAATGTGTTCTAAAAGAATGGATGTTTTATAACAGTAGGATATTTCAAAAAACAATGTGCGCCACTGTAATCTAAACTAGCTTCTTTAGTTTTTTTATTACTGTAGTTAATGTAATTATCATGTCTCTTGCTTTATTTATTTATTTATTATTTTTTTAAATTTTTTTAAAAAATTTTTTTCATCTCTTTGTCACATAACTTTATTTATTCTAATAAGTTTTTAATTATTTTCTAGGTATGAAAAATTACCCTCCAATTTTCTGATATCTGTTTCTGAAAGCTTGAATTTCACTAAAGGAGTTTCATATAATCAAAAGCAAATAGATTCATGCATATATACAGATGCTTTAATAACTCTAAGCAAGTATTTGTTGCATCAAAGATGGGTTTGGACTTTACAATATGAGATGAATGCTTCATTAGATTTGAATTCTGCCTCAAAAATTTTGTATGCTCTAACGAGGTAATCAAATAATATTTTAACTTTTTTTGCTTAGTTCATATTTTTATAGTTTTACAATTAAAAGTAAATACACACTTTTAATGTTGAGAATTTATGAAATTGATCATTAATAAATTAAATTATAAGTAATTTTAATGTCAAATCTATTCCCTTCAGTTATAATGGCATTTCCTTAGTTTCGACAGATATCTTGCATAGTAGCAAAGGTAATGTCTCAATGTTTTAATAAGCTATAATTAAGGAATTTTGTTCACCAATATATATAAATAATTTAAATTAATATATAAAAAGTCTGATGCCAAAATAATCATGCTCTTGCAAAATAAAAATAAAAATATATATATTTATTAAAATAAACTTAAATTTTGATAAAATGGTATATTAAATATTAGAGTGCATGAAAATGGTTCACAGTTCATATATCCATTGTTTATTTATCAATGGTTTATTTTGAACTTGAAATATGAAAGATTTTGTAAATTTTTTATGATTAATTTTTACAAAAGTATCTTTTTTTTCATTTTTACATAGTTACTGATGCCCAAAATTTAAATAAATATTATTATATTAGTAGTTAGTTTTAAACTAAATATTATACTGTGGTTATTAAAATTGACAAAATAATCTTGTTTTATTATTTTAAAGAATTTATCTTATTTAGCCTTACATAATATCTGAAATAAAGGCATTTTTCAATATTGTTAATAAGATAGACACTTCTGATGCTATGAAATAGGCTGTTATGGGGTTTAAAATATTTTTATGTTCTTAAAGTAAAGAAAAAAATTGGTTTAATAAATTTTAAATACTGAAAATTAATATAAACTCTAACTATTTAAAAATTTTAATAATATTATTAATGTTATTCTTTTTATATATATTTTAATAATCAATGAAGATAGTTGCTAAAATGTTACTTTTTTGTGTGATTTATGTGCTCAGTTTTCAAAAGAATAATTGAACAAATTGAATACAATGCAAACTCATACATTTATTCACAATACAGTTTTGTATGTAATCGATCAATAGTGTATAAAACATATTTCTTCTCTTCATATAAATTATTTTCAGTAAATACTATAAATGCTTAAATAAAAAAATCTATGCTTCTTTGGCTATTCATTTAGTTAAAATACCTTTTGAATTTGAATATTCAGTGTATATTTTTAGTGCTCAAATGATATTTTTTGTCAAAAAGCACTCAACTTTCTTTGTATGCCCAACGTGTGTAAACTATTTGTTGTATGGCTGCCTTTGGGTAGGGATTATCATTCCTTACAAGATTTACTCAAAAAACGTATGTATGTAATCGGTCTTTAATATGTTGGTCTTAATACTTCTAAATATTTTTTAGTGCTACAACTTTAAATTATTTATCTTTGAAGTTATAAACATACATCATTTGTGTCAGCAGAGAATTAAAAAATTGCCTCAGCTTATGTATATTATGCAATTTATGATGATGACTCTTGAATTTAGCATTGAAATAGCTTTATGCGTTCTAAATATTTATTCATGAAATTATTACATTATTTTATTTATAGAAGAGCAGGTCATTTAATGTTCATTTTTTTGTTAACTTATTGTATTTTTATAAATTTCAGTGTCAGACTCCAAGAAGGATTCCACTTCACTCATTCTGGGCTAGGTATTATTTATATGGTTCAAGAAATGCCGATTGAGGTATCCTAAACTTTCCCTTTATATAATCATTTTTTTTAATGTTACAATTCCTTAAAATTTTTCGAGCATATGAACTTTAAGTGAAAAATCATGTTTAATTATTAAATTCTTCAATTAAATTTTATGCTTTTAATTATTACTCTTGAATCTTTTTAACTGAATCTCAAAACTTTTCAATCTTTATAATTTAATGTAAAATCTGGCGAAATTTTTTATTGAGAATGATGCTTCATGTCATGATGTAATATCATGCTACATGGTGAGTAATCATGTTTAATTATTAATCTCTTCAAATAAATTTTCATTACATAGTGAATTCAGTTAAATTTTTTCTATGAATAATTTCATGAGGTAATTTTTGAATGTAAGTTGGGTATTTTAACGAAAACTAAATTAGTATTTCAAATATATTTGTGGATTATTTGTAAATACAAACAAAACTGTTTTCAATAAGTTTAAAATTATTCAGAAATAAAATATGTAATTGGCTTATTTTTTTTTAAAAAATTATTAACAATACTGTTTGCTCAAAAATGTTTTTTTCCTCCAAATTTTTTAAAGAATTCAAATTAATTTCTTTTAGGTTTTAAGTATTGTTTTTGTTCCTTTTTTTTTAAGAAATATATATCTTTTCTACTTCAGGTTCCATATGACAATTCTTTGAATGCTGACTCTAGTATTAAAAAAGAAGAAAATAGCTGCACAATTCAATACATAATTTTCCCCCCTCATACGAATACTACAGTGAAAGATAGGTGAGTAATTTTGACTTTAGCTTGTGAAAAGTTTTTATAACATCAGTTTTGTTTGAAAAGTTTTTCAGAACATGCATGTTCTGAAATATCATCAGCAAGTTTTAAACTTCGCTTTATTTTTCATTTGCCTGCAATTATAATATTGTTTCTTTCTAATGTTGAAACCTCAGGTGATTTGTAAGTTATTTGACCTGTAAATTGTTCACTCTAAACAGTATTATACTTTATTGCAATTTGTGTTACTAAAAATTATATTGTTTATTGAAAGTAAGCATGTACAGCATTATAATGTTGATTATCAATATTTTCAACAAAATGTTCATTAGTGGGTTTTAAAAGAAAGCCTAAGTTAAGATGAGGACACTCAGTCTGATATCAAGGCATTAGCAGGATATAGCAAAATAAATTGTGAAAAGCAGTTTTATACTAGGCCACATAATTGCCTTTATTGCCTGATTGTTGCCTAATTATTGCCTAAAGTATGTGGATGATAAACTGTTGTTGGCAATAAAAAGAGAATGAAGACATAGAAACATGGCTATATTAATGGTACCATGCCATTGTGCAGTTACCATGATAGACTATAACTCATTTTTCTCTCTACATCTTGAAAAATTTAAAAACCTAAGTTTTTTCTAAAAACCCAGTAAAGTTAAATAAATTATCCTTTGTAAAATGTTTGTCACAAAGGGCAGAACATGATAAAAGATAGTCCAAGTTCATAAAGCTCCTCTCTGATTATTTAGGTTAGTTTGGGGAAGAGGAGACACATATGTGGTGTAGGTGTCCTCTAAAAAGTCATGTGATCTCAAGAGTTAGGCATAGCCAGTGTTTAGCCTAAGAGAAGATAATAAGCTGCTTTGCTTCAGAGATCTTTCCTCTGTCCTGAGTCACAAAATAATTTTTAATCACACTTTTAATCTTTCACTTTACATTATTAAAGACATTAGAATTAAGGTAATTACAACATGACTAAGATAAGGAGCAGCCAGCTTTAGTTAGCCTGTCAGCTTGCTCATTATGAGAAATATCACAGTGGCTGCAATTCTATTGGCTCATTGCTTAAAAGTTTGTCAAGATGCATTTGAATTGCGTACTTCTAATATTATAATTTATCTAAAAGAATTCAAACATTTTGATGATAACCTAAGTGACTATAAGGAAAACAGCCTAATGATTGAGGCAGCTTGACTGATGGCCTCAATTTTGACGCCAAAGTTAGTTGTTCTTGAACCAATTGCAGCAAAATTACCTTATATTTTAGCAGCAACCTGAATCTCAGTTGCCTCCGACAAATAGTGTACGATCATTGTGAATATGAAGCCAATCATTTAAGATATGTAAGTGCAGTCAGCCAGCCTTAGGAAAGTAGGACTAATGGCATACTTTAAGACACAATATCATACCATGAAAATATGACTAAAAAAATTTTTTTGTGTTGGTTCAAAATATTCTAGAAAGAATGTTCTTAGTCATAAATGCAATGCAAAGTTTTCTTTGATATTTAAATGTACCCTGAAACTTAATTTTCTTAAACAAAAGTTTTGTACATTGGGGCTCCTCAAGTATTGATAAATTTCAATTTATGTGGTAAAATGCCCCCATAACTACCAAAATCATCAATATTTCAATTAGTTTATTAACGCCAAATATTAAAAATGCATTCTAATTTTTAAAAAAATTCCTGCACATTTCTTGTAAGAATTCTAAAAAAGCATTTATGAATTTGCCCAAATTGTTTTGACATAAATTATTTTGAAATGTTTTTAAATCATTTGTAGCACCTTTTAATTTTTTTAAATTTATGTAAAATTTTTTTTCTTAAAAAATGTCGCGAAAGAAACTTTTGGTAATGACCCCCCCCCCAAAAAAAAAAACTATTTCCATGTCTACTCATTAACAATTTATTTTAAACAAGTAAAAAAAATTTTTTTTTTGTAACTCACATGATTTTAGACATTTTTTTTTAAAATTTTGCATTGGGTTCCAAAACTTTAAAAATGTTTGACTTTTTTGAAATAAAGCCAAAAATTTTCATGCAAGATTTTAGTTCGTTTCATATTGATTGTACAGCACTTTATAACTCAACACAAAATCTTATTAAACAAATGTAACTGTAGAAATAATGGGTTTGATTAAATTTTCTTTTTTTTTTTCTTCATGAAGTATATCAGAAGAAGATGATACTGAACTAACTGAAGCTGATGGGGAATTACAGTTGATTACCGAGTGTTGGATAGAGCCTCAATGTGGTATTACAAAATTCTCATCTCATCCAAGCTATTTGAATAAGCTCAAATTTGAAGAAATTCCTAAAGCTGTAAGTTTTTGCATTTGGGTTTAGGGATGACAGATTATTTTATGTTTTATTCTGTTATATCATTTCTATTTTGTCTTGTTTAAAAATATTTAATTATAAATGTTCCTTTTATGTTTATAAGCTACATTTTTTTATATTTCTTAATGAGTGCTTTCTTTCTCGCCAACTGAGGGAAACAGTTCTTAATATTGCATGCAAATATGTATATATATATATATATATATATATATTGTGAAAAGTGACCAATCAAATTTGAAATTCACGCAGACTAATATATTAAATATCAAGGAGAATTTCGTTGGAAGTGACCGTTGAAAAGGTGATCAAGAAACAAAATAGGCTTACAATGGAATCTGTGCAAATTGAGGGCATTAAAAAGTGATGACTCGAACTTGCAATTCAATTTTTATTTTTATTTTTTAAGAATAAAAATTCTTTGTGTTCAGAAGCTCCCACGGACAGCAGGTTGTCAACCCACCTTGTGCTGGAGTGTTTTGCAATTCTTGTGGGTAATAAAAGAACAACCTACATCGATAAAATTACTGTGATCTGTGCCACCGTGGAACAACTCTGGTATGCTTTCTAGACAAGCTCACATATGTTGTCATTTTTTCTAAATATGTCACAGAAGTACTTGTATAAACTTTTAATCTA
>NC_092210.1:42380792-42405283 GCF_043381705.1 Parasteatoda tepidariorum | reverse complement strand
TATATATATATATATTTAACTCTCTGCTTAAAGTTATATCAGATATAAATTGAATGATTTTTAAATAAAATTAGAAAGAAATGCTATCTGGTACCTTTTAGAGAAGAGATGGGCTAAGTTTGAGTCTACCACCAATTCGATAGTTGAAGGTTCTTTTCTCACTTGGCTTATAAAAAGGTTTTCATAGCAATTTCAACTCTTGTTTTTTTCTTCTTTTGTATTTTATGCAGGCAATCACTATTTTTTTATTTTGATTATTGAAAGTTAAGTGACTGTTGCTGATTTTGATCTTGTCTGTAGACGAGTATGAAAAAAATTCAGAGTCCAGACAATTTCAATTAAAATTCTGTGTATTTTAGACTTAATGTCTTTGTACTGAGTTAAATTTATTTCTAGTGCTTTAAAAATAACTTAATTTTCTGTATTAAAAACGTCCATATTACCGGGGCTATTAGAGCAGTCTTACACAGGGTACGTAGCGTTTTTAAAAAGTGCTTAAAGGTGCTTATTTTTTACTTTCTTTTTTTAAAAGCCCTTAAAGGTGCTTTTTTCATTAGCCTTTTTTAAAAAGTGCTCGATTTTCCCTTTTCCAAAGTGTGATTTTTTCTTTACCGTGTAATTTTTTGCTTCAAATTACTCAAAAAGCGTGGTTTTCACATTGTTCTATTCAACGTTTTCAAAATTCATTCAACCACAATCTACCCAATCATTCGAAAACTGAGATGGATGGCTGGATTCGGTGGGAAGGTTTCATCCATTCTCATGAGCAGTCTGCTGCATTTTGCAAGAGAGATAATCTTTTTAAATAACAGTTAAATTAATTATTTATAATTTTGAATAAATTTTTTTTGCATAATTGTGTAAAGTTATTATAAATTTAAAAAGTTGAATAATTCATTTATGAATGTATTGAAAATAGTGAAATTGTTTTTATGGTGGCTAATATAATCACAAAAAGAATTCTTTGTCAGAGCTTGTTATTTTGTCATGTAACTTAAGAACTATTTTGCATTTTGTTAACATATATATGTGAAGAACTTAATATGAGGGAAAAAAATTATTAGTGCGCATATCCTAGTTATAGTATCTTTTTAAAGTGCTTAAAAATATTTTTTAGTGCTTAAAAAGTACTTAAAAGGTGCTTATTTTTTGTTGTAAAATTTGGCTACGCACCCTGTTACATATTTGATGAATTTTTTTTTTATCCAATTGTTGAATTTAGCTGAAAAAATATTGAAAATGGAACAAAATTACCATCATTATTTTTCAGATTTTTAAATTTTTAAATATAATGTTTAATCATCTTTTATATTTAATATTTTAACATAATTCTCAATTTTTAGATTCACTGCAGAGATATTGACATTGTTACAGTGCTAACTACTTTTGAACATCTTTGCAACCTTTGTAAGAAAACTACAAACAAGTCAGATACTATTGAGGTTTCAGCAGAAAGCAATAATTCCTTCCATATTAATGTCCAATCTGTTGCCAAAAGCGGAAAACCATCTGACTCAAATATGAGTGGAACTCATGTTATACCATATGCATTTTCTATCATAAGTCTTTTGCCCAAAAGTCCCCAGACTGAAATCACTTTTTCTTCTCTCCATACAAGTAAGCTTTAAGTTTTTATATGTAAGGGTTGCCCAAGTAAAAAGTGGACTCTCAAGATCAAAGTGGCGCTATCAGTGTCACCCTTCTTGGTATGAAATTAATGTTAAAAGGGTGAACCATAATTGGATATCATTGGTCTTAATAGATCCTCTATTAATGCACATCTTTCAGGCACCTTTTCTACAGTTATTTGTCCTTAACAGTGCTTGCCATATACTGCAAACATTTGATAGCGATGTACAAGCATTCAACAATTTATTTGTGATGCTATTATGCATGTCATTTTTTAATTTGGACTACCCTTTATAATATTTTTTACTTGTTTTGTTCAACTGTTTTTTTTAACAAAATTTAGAAATCATAGTCTTCTAAACTAGAAAAATGAATCTGTCAAATAAACTAATTGAATCAGTTCAAAACGAAATTTATAGACTTTAGACTTCTTATATTAATATTGAAATAATTTTAGAGGCAAATGTAAAATAAATTATGAAATTTAGAATATAAAATAAATTTAGGTGTACATTGTTTTTAGGACAACTTTAATTTGATATAGAGATATGATCTAGTACCTTAATTTTGATTTCCAATTTGCTGATGGATAATTTGCTCTCACTTGATAATAAATGTGAGATTCACAACTTTTTCTTTTCTTTAATTTTTGGGAGTTTATCATTAACTGTAAATTTTCAATATATTTAGTTCTATGTCCAATTCACAACTGTCAAAGTAAAATTATTTATGAAATGAATCAGATAAACTAAAACCACTTTGCATTCTGGAAAACCAACACATGAAACCCTAAACTCATTTTGAGTATTAAAGTAGGGATTAAAGGTTGTGCCACACAGATTTGGTAAGTGAGTAGTATTGTGTTTGTGTTAATTACTCTTTTTTTAGAAAAAAACTGGAACTGAAAAGATAGCCATTTTATAAATCGCTTGTATATTTTACTTTTATGAGAAATATATTATCCCATGGTGGAAAAATAACAGAACTTGCAAGATTTCAATTCGTGGAATTCCTTTTATTTAAATAGCTAAATTAAATGCTAAGTTTTGGTAACTTTTTATTTACTAAGTTTTGGTAATTTTTCTTTTTTAATGGTTTTTTTTTCTTGCTGTTTTAAGTGTAATTTCTTGTAAATAATATTCAGTATTACATCACTAAGTTTTCACTTACCATAATAAATGGTTACTCAATGCTTAAGTTTTTACCTTCAAAAATTATTAGTTCATTGGAATTTTATTACCATATTTGCTTATTTTTAAATTTTGGTTTTTTAGTTTGATTTAGGATCTTTTGTTCAAAAAAATTATTTTAATTTCTAAAAAAAGAGTATTTTATGATCGTTTGAAATTGTTTTCATTTTATATAACTAGGTCAGAATGCTTTGATTGAAGAAGCAAGTGATCCTAACTGTGTGTTTTATGAGTTCCTTTTGGGTAACATTCGCAAAGTGCATGATAGGGAGATATTGCTCAATGCAGAAGATTCTCTTGCATTACTCTTTCAAGTACACCATAGAGAGAGAAATGAAATTTTAAACCCCCCTGTACCGTTTCGACACCCAGACTTCTGCTTCTCAACAGTTAAGCCTAACCAAGGTTTTATTCCTGATTTAACTGAGTGTGAGTTTTGTTTTTGTCCCATTCCTGATCCGGCCGAACCTAAATCACCAACCTTGACTAACCAAATTTACGATAATATACCGCAATGGAAGTGCTATATAAAAGGGACTTCTTCATCTCATATCTTGATTACTTTAATGCCGCATAATTTCCAAAGTATTAAGAAACTTTACCAGCCACTGAATGCACAGAATGCTTCTTTAAATCTTGATCAGCAAGATGATAATGAACTATCAGATGTTCCAGAAGCTGAGCAAGAGGAAGAAGATGGACACCAACAAGATGCTGGCACATCATATGAACATTCTGTCTGCATTCCATTCTATGTGTATAGCTGTGCTTCAATCTCCATCCTAAATCAACTTATTTACAATGATCTGGAGATGAACATGAGTGATAATTTTGAACAATGCTTCTTTGAATGTGAGTGCTGTATTAAAAAACATTCAAGTATTTCTTCAGAACAATCAGACACAATCAATAAACGTGTCTCTGAATCATCTGACTGCAATAAAAGATCCATTAAAGCAATGGAAGCCTTAGTTTTAAAGGAACACTGTATTCTTATGGAAAAGTCGTTTTCAAAGGCATTTGCTTATGGAGTTTATAGGTATTGTAAGCTTTTTTTTCCCTTCTTAAATTTAACTACTACAATTTTATTTAATTGATTTCTTATACATTATTCTTATCTAAAATGGAAAAGATAGTGTAATCATTTTTGGCTATTAAATAAATTTAAAATGTATTACTTAATTGTGTTCTTATAAATTCTTTTTCATATGTAAATAGTATTTATAACTTTATCAGTAATGTGGGTAATAATAATAATTACAATGCTTGCTTTCTTTTCGTAATAAAACTTTGAAGTTTCAGCTCAAAATTCTAGAAATTAAAGTTGGTTTAAATGTATGATTAAAATGTATTACATTTATGCTACACATTTCTATTATGTATACATCGTTTAAAACTAAGATATGGTCAATGCATTTTTGGACGTCCTAAACTGGTTTTGGACAGGACACGTAGGTTTTACTGTCTTAAACTGTCCTAAACTGGATAAAACTGTCCTAAACTGGATAAAACTGTCTTAAACTGGATAAAACTGTCTTAAAGTGGCCAAAACCTTGAACTTTGGTAAAAGGTAAAAATTCTATAGGTGTAACCATTGTGCACATAATAATTACATGTATCAATAAATATTTGATATTTTTTATACAATTTACTCTAACTTATTAAAGGAAAATAATATAATATAATAGGAAAAGGTTTATAATTTTTGAAGCTCCACAGTTCATTGAACAAGAAAAGTGAATACCTAATCCTTTAAATATAAATATGCTTTTAATGCTGATAAATAATGTTTTTGTATAAAGATAAATAATGCAATATTAAGAAAAAAATTTAAAAAAAAAAAATAAATAAATAAATTTGTTTAAAAATTAACCTTTTATTTTTCACAATATTTTTTTAAAAAAATGTTATAATTTCTGCATCACAGGATGATAAAAAAGATATCTATTTTTAAAAAAAATTGTTTTTAAATATAAATATATTAGTTTAAATTGGAAATACAAAATAACTGAAAAATGTATTAACAGTTTTTAAGGGCATAACATCAGTTTCAGTTACTGACACTGGTGATGTATCACCACTATGCTAAAAGAATCGAACATGAATGAAATAAAAGTATTCTTGAATAGTACTATAGATAAATAAACTTGTTTATGACTGACCAAGCACTTAGTCCGAAATAGCTTAACTTGTATGGCAAGGTCAAACTTCAGTTATGTACTATTGAATGAGAGGACCAATTGAACTTGATTACTGATTTATCTTCCTTTGTTTAATGTTTAAATTGAAGAGTCAAACAATATTAATAAAACATTATACTTTTAAAAACAAATATTCTCTAGTAGATTTAATTATCAATATGTTATTAGTTCTATGTTTATTTTACTTTTTAAATATTGTTCAAATAAAATTGTAACATAATTTGAGTAAAAGGGTTTTGGACAGTTTTGGACAGGACGGTTTAAACCAGGGTTTAAACCGTGGATCAATTCATTCTGTCCTAAACCTTGCCAACCCTGGTTCCAGTAATAAACACAGTGAAAACAATCTTAAAGTAAATATTACTTCCAATTAGAAAAGCAATTAATTAATGAAGTCTTTGTTTTTTGACAGACTTTTTTGCTGTTGTACATATTTATTTAAACCACTTTCTTTTTCAGATCATTGGTGTCTGGTTTAAATGTGAACAAGCATGATGCAATTGCTGCCATTGATGAGATCTGTGAAGAAACTTTGCTAGAAATTGATATTACTGAGTTTGTTTTTATGATATGTGGCCATGTTAAAGATTTCATTGCTAAGCAATGTGTACGTCAGTTGCGACTTTCTCAAGAAAGTTATGAGGACAAAGTTGTTAGTGAATGTAAAATGAGTGAAGAAAGTGAAGTTGCCACAGAAGATATTCAAAATGAAACCGAGAGGTACATTATATGTTGCAAATTTTTTTTAGAGAAATTTTTTACATAAAAGTGAAAGTGAGATTTTGGGGAATTTGCTTTAAAAAACAGTCTTTATTAACCGAATGGTTCTAGCAGCATTGGAAAAATATGAACTTAATAAAAGAAGGAGATACAAATTATAATTACTAAAAAAATAATACAAACTTTAAAAGTTTGTAGCTATTATTTTATTGTGATTTAATTTGAAATTATTTCAAATGTAACACATTTTAATTTGATCTTTTGCAATCCGTTATTTTTTATTGCCTTAATTACCTTCATTTTTTTAAACTTTTCTTGGCAAAGTATGTAAGATTAAATTCATTAAAAATTATTATAACTTTAAAACTATTATATCAAACAGTGAGATTTGGAGCTATAAAAAGGGAAAAATGAAACTTCTGACAGGGAAAACTATTAGACTTTTCCCTCAAAAGGGAAAAACAAAGAAGTTTTTTTTATTTATTTATTTTTTTAAAAAAGAATTTTAGTAGGAAAGTGCATAGAATGTGTTCGTATTGAAATGTTGTGTTCGTAATTATTTTAACTTTTTGTTTTTATTCTCATAATTAAATTTGCGTGTTACTGAAGAAAGTATTTTCAATGATCTGTTTTAATTATAAACACATCAAAATCTTTACTCACACTTTTTTCATTTGCTTATCTTCCATTGTTTGATTTTTTCCTCTTTCTGTAGAGCTTTGGAAAATATCCTATTCCCGTTCAGTGTCTTAGAGAAACATCAACCTTGTGAGAACTTGCAACAGAAGCATTTGAGCATAAAAGAAAGATTTTTATCTATCATTATGAGTTTCTTCAAAACAATTCCTCAAAGACCTGACTATTATTTCTTCAATCCTGTTGAAGAGGAATCAGATGTGAGTAATGAAATTGCTACCAATTTAATAAAATTTGTTAACAATAACAAGGTATACTGGCATAGGCATCAACTTTATAACTGTGTCATTGTTTGTTTTGACTTCGTTAAAAAGGAAAAAAATACTTATCTCTGTGTGTATGCAATGTGTACATTTTTTATTAGGTGGCATGTTTTTTTTTACCTTTAAACATCAAAAATATCATGACACTTTATACAGTGAAACCTCCAGGAAAGACTACTTTTACTTAGTGACCTCCTCTATTTATGACCACTTTTGTGAGGCATAAACATTTTTTCCATAGGCTTTGTATTGAAGATAACATTTAGGAGAGACCATCAAAATCTCTCCTAGCGACTGAGCAAACCTCTGCAGCAAGTGCGGTAAAGGCCAAATAAGGAAACGGGAAAAAATATATATATAAAAAAAATATTAACGAAACAAATAAGTAGATTAAAATGTTTTCATAATATTTGTGTGAGGCTCTTATTTAGAGATTTCTTTTTGACGATTTCAAAAGGAGATCTACAACCTCATGTTGCAGTCAGAGTGCACTAAAGATATTGCTATCAATGCTTTATTTTTAGCGTTAAAAGTTAAATTAGAAATATATAAAAATAAAAAATATTAACGAAACAAATACGTAGATTAAAATGTTTTCATAATATTTGTGTGAGGCTTTTATTTAGAGATTTCTTTTTGACGATTTCAAAATGAGATCTACAACCTCACGTTGCAGTCAGAATGCACTAAAGACATTGCTATCAATGCTTTATTTTTAGCGTTAAAAGTTAAATTAGAAATATATATATAAAGAAAATATTATCGAAACAAATAAGTAGATTAAAATGTTTTCATAATATTTGTGTGAGGCTCTTATTTAGAGATTTCTTTTTGAAGATTTCAAAAGGAGATCTACAACCTCATGTTGCAGTCAGAGTGCACTAAAGACATTGCTATCAATGCTTTATTTTTAGCGTTAAAAGTTAAATTAGAAAAAAAAAATTAAAAAATAAACATTTTAAGCAAACAAGCCTCTTCTAAAGATAAATAATTTTTATGATATAAAATTAAATGCAAACATGAACAAAAAACATAGTTGATTATTTATGCGAAATAGTTCAATCATTCATAATTAGTAAATTTGTTTTTACTCATAATTACATCAGTAGGGATTAATTTTATTGACGCTACATTTTATTCATCGATCCAGTTCTCATGATGCTGACACAAGTAGCATTTCCACACTAAGAAAATGACACTAACTAAAATTAAAATTGTTTGCGCAAAACTCATTTACTGAGTATCCGTGCACCTGGAAAGTCATGGAAATTCATTGATTTTCAGTGATAAATGCTAAACAATCATGGAAACTCCCAGTTTGTCATGGTTTTGGAGTATGGAAGCCCTTAATCTTGTTGGGCGATTTGAAAATCTCGCATCGCGATTTGTATTTACTCGATTTAAAAATAGCACATCGTGATCTGCATTCGCGTGCTTGTTTGTGATTATCAAACCTTGTGATCCGTATTTGTGTGAATTTGTAATCACTCATCTCAATTTGTATTTGCATGATTTATAAAATACACATTGCGATTGAAAAATCTCACATCATGATCCGCATTTGTGTAACTTAAAAAGATCAAATATCAGGAAGAAAGTTGCACTCATTACAACCTTCTTTTGACCATATTGAGTTATAAAAGTATTAACCTGCGTAAGTCATGGAAAGTGTTTGGTAGAAAAATAATAGAGTGTCATGGATTTAAAAACCCTAGATTTAGCAGATACCCTGCTTGTACCTTCGGTTATATTTTGAAATTAATAGAGCTACCCTCTAAGAATGACCAACCTCCATTAATGACCATTTTACTGTGGTGCAGAAAGTGGTGGTTCTTGGGAGGTTTCGCAGAATTATTTAATTTAAATGTAAAATTTTCTACTCTCTGAGGGTTAATCATAAGAAAAATTCGGTAAAATATTTTTGCTACATATTCCTCAGTTGCCTTGTTTTTTCTTAAACGACATGGTATAACGAGAAGAGGTAAACTGAATTCAATGCTAAAGCTGTGCATGTTGGAAATGGTTGCATTATTTTTAGACTGAATAGCATTAGTACAAAAAGGATTTTAATATATCTTAGCATAACAGTCAGTGTAAGACTATGAGGATTAATATTGTCATAAAGTATTGTGAAATTATTAAGAAGAGTATAATGTTTTTGTTTAAATTATTTTAATATTTTAAAGTTATGGACATATTGTTGGAAATTGAGAATTTTTTTAACTTTATTAGACAAATATGTTTTGCTCCATTGTAATACTGAATTAAAGAAAAAAAATTATTGAAATTTTTTTGAAGTTCAAAAGTTTTCAAAATATCTCTGTAAAAAGAAATTGTATTAAAATAAAAAGGAAACTTTTAATGGTGCTAGAAGTTATAAAAGCACACTAAAGCATTTATTTATCAAAATATTTTACTTTCATCTTATGTTTATTTAAAAGCAATAAAATATTTTTAATACCCGAAGAAAGTTTTACCTTTAGTTTTATTCAATGCATCCTAAATTATTATGACAAACCAAAAGGAATATACATATATGTTTATCATACATGCTAACTTATACAATTCAGTTAAATTTTTTTTATTAAAATAATAATTTTATACTGAAATTTAAGTTTAAGCATATTATCTTCTTCCTTTTTTAAAGTAGTGTTTGATTAGTATGGCATGGTTTAATCAAAGTACTTCTGCAATTTTCTTTAATATTGGAATTTAAATATTATGATATACTTCACCCTCCTAACAATGCCATACTTTATTTAGATGTGTTTTTAAACCCAAAACAAGCTTTTATCATTTTCTTCTTTGCAATAGACTTAAAATACTTATTGTTTCAGTATTTTTGAAAATTTCAGTCAATAGAGTGTTTTTTTTATTTCAGATATTTTTCTTTGAGGTGAGTTATGCTTAAAATCCATTCTTGATAGAAAAAAATAGCCTCCTAAGCTTATAAACTATCTTTAAGTTTTAAAAAGTAGCTGTTTAAATGTAGGATTCAGTTTACTGATAAAAACATTTAAATAAATCATTTATTTTTTTTTCTAATTTTAGTTTGACACGAAACAATTACATTTTGAAAAATACATTGCTAATAGATCAATCAATTCATTTGATATCTATTATTAAATTTTCTTGAAAAACACTTATTTCGAACTTCTTTCCTAGTCTTTTAACAGTGCATATTTTTATGTAACTTTCCTGTTTATTTTTTGTAAGTTTGATTTTATGTAGCCTTCCTGTTTATTTTTTGTAAATTTGATTTTTTGTAGCCTTCCTGTTTATTTTTTGTAAGTTTGATTGATTTATTTGTCTAGGGTTTCATTAACTTGGGTCTCCAATCTAAAATGGAATCATATAATTTTGATGGAACTTTAGCTAGAAATCTTTATTGAGACTCATTTTAAAGAATTTCTAATTTTATTCTCTAAAAAATATTATGCAATAATTATTTTTCTCCATTTTTATCTATAAATAAATCTATGTCTATGTAGTTAGATGTTTATGCTCTATTTACTAAGAGTCCCGAGGGAAAAAGTTTAGAAGTCATTTGAAGTAAAGAAGTGTACACATGTGTACTTTTAGTAATAATAATATTGTGTGACTTTTTAGTAATAATGATATTTTAAATAAAATATTTTTGTTATGGATAGGAGAACTCTTTGAATGATGCAAATGAAAGTCAGGATGACATTGTATTTGAAAAAGATGCTTCTGCAGATGGAGAAACTCTTGGTATATCTTATTTTGTCTTTAAATTTAAGAAAATGTTTGCCTCTTCATTATTTTTTTTGTGCTATTATGCTGAAAACAATGAGGTAAATATTTATCTCCTTGTTTTCAAGATCATATTTATTCTTTAAAAACAATTATTCTAAATAGTTAAAGTATTTTAGTCTTATTGCATCTTTAAATGTTAAACTCTTCTAAACCTACTTTAAGCTTCACATTTTGCTTGTTTATGGCAAAGAAAATTTATAAATAAATTTCAGCGACAAAATAAAATTGAAAATTCCTGAATTAATTTAAACGAACAATTATTTCACTAATATGTCAATCAGAGTAAATCTGCTTCCTGTTTAATAACACTATACTATAAATTTAGAGATTTACAATGGCCGAAAGCATACTCAGTTTTTGCACCCACTGGCGTATCTGATATATATATATTTCTATAGTTGATATAATATCAGACAGAAGCGAGCTTTTAGCTTCCATCTAAGGCTCCACCCAGCAACACGCGTCCCTGCCGCTCTCCCTGCTAGCTATACCAGTGAATAAATGATTTAGGTTTCTTTTAGCTTTGCACTGCCAATCATCTTTTCAGCAAGTTCCTAACGGAAAACTTTATAATAAGATTCTGTATAAAACCTAAACATATTTATGTAATATCATACATAAAAGAGCATTTTAGGCAGTAAGAATAAATGATAATTTTCTTGATGTAAATGTTTAGTACTTATCTCTTTCTAAAACTATATTTTCTTTATATGCTGTTTTAGTATTTTTTTCAAAGTGTTATGTTGTGACTTTAAATGTTCCTATTTTTGTGCAGGTGATGGAGATACAGAAAAAAATACCAATTTATGTGAGGATGAATTAAATAGCAATCAAAGCTTTTTGCATACTGAATCATCAGTTTCTTCTCTTGAAAAGGATTCAGAAATTTGTTCTGTTAAAGAAAACGAAAATTACCCTCCTTTATTTGTGCACTTTTCATGTTCAGTTCGTATAGCGAAACAAGAGATGAAAAGTTATCCTTTGACAGCGCTCCCAACTTGTCTTAGTATGTTATTTATTGTATTATTAGTATGTAAATGATTTTCCTGAGAACTTTTTTTTAAAACCATATTAAATGGAATTATTCGGCATAAAAAGTAATAAAAAACATTATAGCTCTCTGTAACTGTGTTATAATGAAGTGTTAAAATATAAATATTCATCGTATTATTTTTTATTTTATTAGATGAAGTAATAAAATGTTTAGATCCTGAAAGAAGTGAAGTAAACTTGGATGACATGAGAATTACTTTAGATATGTTTTGTTTGACTGTTCCTGATGATATTGAAAACCCAGAGGCCACTAGACATCGTGTGTATTCCACATCTTACAGCAGTAATTCTCCAATACCAGAAGCAGAGTTATATGCAAAACAGCCCATTCAAGATGATGTGGAAAGCACCTGCTCAGAGTAATTGATGTTTTAGATGCATATTATATTTACTGTACTATACTTCATTATTTTACCCTTTGCAGAATTTTTATTATTTTTCATACTTTTTTTTTAATTTAGCATTTTAATAATTTTTGGTTATGAAATACAGCATGAAGCACCAATCTCCTTTTTGTGTTAATGATAAAATCTTTCAAGTTTGGCTCTCTTCCAAATAATAATTTTCCATATTTGCAATTATTTAGATCCTAGAGAAACAGTAATTCATCACTGAAATTCTTTTAATGTACTAAATTAATTAATCATAAAATTTTAATATGAATGAAAATGATTTTCAAACTACTATTTTTTGGATTTTATATTTTAGTGCAAATATAATTCCAATAATCTAAAAAAAATTTTTAGTAACAGATTGTTCTTTATATTTAAAAAAAAAATATCAAAATATATTTTTGCTTAAAATTAGAACTGCATAATATATATATATATATATATATATATATATATACAAGGGAATCCAGTGTCTCATCTGCATCAAAAGGTTAATGTTATATATTTCTATAAATTTAAAAATCCACTCATCTACATTATATATTTATTATTCTTCGTACATTTAGAAGTTGGGATCACAGATAATTGGACTACGCACATAGAGATGTTAACTTACTCCGTACAGCAAATATATATTCTAAAGTGATAGTTTATCAATTGTGTTCCTTGGTTTAATAAATTCATTTTAGTAGATTTTTATCCACCACTATTTCTAAATAATTTGTAGGCTTATATAATTCACCACTTTTTAGTAATTATTTCATGCTATACCTTTTAAAAAACTAGCAAAAATAGTCAAGTTATTGCAAAATTTACTTTGTGGTTATTTACCGCTTTTTTTAAAATTATTTTGGTGTCTCCGGAACAGTTGGCACACAAAAGACATTAAGTTACAACTTACATTGGCTAAATATGTGAAACACGTAAAATTGGTTTCAGTTTCTTAATCTGTAAGAAAATTACTTTTTTTGCTTACGAATAGTGTATATAATTATTCCAATTTTATAATTTAAAAAAAAAGTTTATATTTATAATCTGATGATTTAACAAACAAAGTAGGCACCAATCTAGTTCACGTGCTTGTTGTAAAATCAATTGGTCATTGTAAATTTGATAAGATCTTCTATTGTTAATGGAAATTTAGTTTTGTATGTAACTTTGCTAAGACATTTATTTGTTCATGTTTAAACTGTTTCTAATGATTTTATTTGATATGTTAATGTATTAATATTTATTTTTAAATTTAATTTTAATGTTTTTTTTTATTATTTTTTCATGTAGTATTCAAACTGACACTATTCAGGCTAGTACTCTGGCTAGTTTACCTGCACGTCAGCATGAAGCTGTACATAAGTGTGTTGAAAAAGTAAATATAAAATTTTCATATAATGTTGTAATTTTTGACGTTCTTCGATATTTTTTGTTTACTTTTTTTTCTTCCTCCCTTAAGTAGAATTTAAAAGTATAATTTGTAAAAAAAGGTTAATGTAAATATCAGTGCAGTGCTCAGAAAAACTACATTATTTTTGTAGTTTAACTACAACTACTTGTTACAAATGTAGTTAACTACAACTACTTTTTTAATGTAGTGACTACAAATTTTCTTTGGAATTGTAGTCACTACTTTAAGGAGACAAATTTTGCTGGAGAACTTCATTTACTTCCATATTCAAAATGGTTTTCAATAAGAAATTTGCTTACATTAAATGTGAGGAAATAATTAAAAAATATTTATTCATGTTTACATAAACCAATTTGTTATTCCAAAACATTTTTTTCAAATTTGTTCATGTAACCTTCAACTTTTTGTGCCTTTTTCGACAGCAAATATTTAATTTAAGAAATTCAAAATTATCAAATACTTTCACTTTTTTAATGGTCTTTTATTTCCTCTAAGAAATTAAGTAATTAGACATGCATTTTCTTCCTTTGAATAACATCAGTGTTAACGATAATGTGCAAGTGAAAGTATGGCCAAAGTAATTGACTATCTATTTTTCGTAATGGCTAGTAGTATAAATATTAATTATATTTGTTTTTAAATACGTAATTTCTGTTAACACTCAGCCACAACCACAGGGTTATTTTCATTGAATCCATTGATGGAACCCTCACAGATTTTTATCCATCAAATTTGTGCATTAGAAACATGTTTCTTCTCTAAACTAACATTAAAAGTAAGAATCGCTACAAACTATTGTTTTTTTTTCCATTATACTACTAACTACACTCCTTTTTTAAGAAAATTGCGCACTACATTACAAACTACGAGAAAAAGTGGCGACTTTAGTAGTTGCGCTACATGTAGTGCACTACTTCCGACCACTGTATTAGTGTCTATTATTTCAATTCAATTTACTTTCAAAAAAATTGTATTTATAAATACTACTAATATTTCTATATTGAAAGTTTTAAGACTTGTTTTAATGTATTCTGTTAAATATTTTCCAAAAAGCTGAATTCCCGTTCTTTATATTGGATATGAAAAATTAAATATTCAATCAATGGATGTTTATCAACACTGAGTTATCATACATGAAACTGAATAGCATATACTGATGTCATAATAAAATTTAAAATAATTTGATTTTTTTTCTTTCATTATTTGTTGCCCTTTTCAGTGACAGAATAAAATAGAGCAAATCACGCTTTTAGAAGTTCACCTCTTTAAAATAAAGTTTAACTGTATCCAGTATTATTTTGCACCAAAAATAATTTTGTTGACTGCAACCCTTGTTGCAAAATTTTTTCGAGCTATCTGCGACAAAACTGCCTAGCGCTAATATCTTTCTGCAAGATACTTTTAATAGTAACAAACATATATGTTATTAAATAATTAATTTAACAACTTTTGTTAACAAAAGTGCTTTGTTTACAAAAAAAACTATAATTTTTTATTCTAATATTATGTGTGATATTCCCGCATTTCCTTCTTCACAATTTTTAAATAATCATCAAAATTAAAAAAGTAATTAAATACCATGAAATCCATTGTCAAAAAAAAAAAGATCAATGATGAAATCACGTGAATCAGACTCCTCAAAAAGGGGTTACTCTCATGCATAGTAAATAATTGCAATATTGTATAAATAATATCAGACTTGGAAACTATTTAGAAATCAATAGCAATAACTGCCAAGAATTCGATAGAATCATTGCCTTAAAAAGTAAGTACTCAAATGCACAATTAGAATTTTTCATATTGTTTGAAATATATCGATATATTTACAAAACCAGGTGAAAATCAATATCAATAACTGCCGAAAATAAAATCAAAGCATTACATAGATTTATGATACTATCGATGTAAATTAAGTGCGTCAAAAAGTGATTATCTAAATGCTTGGTTCAAATGTTGCGTGTAACTTTCTGTAGAAAAGAAAACTTAAATTTCTTTCCTTTTCAGAAGAAAAATCTTTCTCCAAGACCTCTGTAATATTCTCGGACAATGTCGCCGTGATTTTGCCACAGGGATTGCAACCATTTAGTGAAAAATTTCCACACTAATGCATTATTCTCATTAAGTTTGCACTTAAATACAGAACTTAATTTATTCTTATTTCAACTACCATTGATTTTACATTATTTATGTTTATAGTAACATGTTTCAAAAGTGTAATTGTGAACAAAATGCATGGTTTCAAAACAAAAGTTTTCAAAATTACCAAATTAGTATTTCTATAGCCATCTGAAGCACATAATTTCAGATGGATTTGAAAATGCTAATTAGTAACACCTCTTTCACATCCTATTAATATTTTTTTTATTAGAAGTTAACTTATGGAAAAATTATTTGTTAAAGATTTGTGTAATAAACTCCTAGTGTAACTTAATTTTGATTAAATAAAATTGTGAGTTAACCAACATCACTCATGTCCTTTTTAAGAGTTAGCTCAAATCTAGTTCAAGCTAGTTCAAAATAAAAAAAGAAATTGTAAACTTTAAATATTTTCTAACTAGTACATGTAAAAAATAATGATCGTTTGCTACAATCATCTGCAATTTAATTGCAACAATGCTTAACCTTTGTAAAAAATTGTTTTCCATACATCCATCTTGAAGAGACTAATTAAAAATTTTGAATGATTTGGGGCCTACCTATTCGAATTTCAAGACACAAGCGGTTCTTTTATTTGTTATTTCTACCTTAGTATTTTCCCTCTCTTTTTCAGAGAAAACCCAATTTGATATCAAAATTTAGAAACATGTAATTTACTTATTTATGTTTTTGTATCTTATTTTTCTTTTTACAGATAAAATGGCTTTTACAAGATGAAAAAGCATCTGTTGCTTTAAGCTCATATCCTATAACAAGTGATATTTTAAGTATGGTAATCAATCATGTAAAGTCTTCAAAAGATAAATTGTGCTGTCTTATTAAAGAAGTTCCTCTCATGTTTGTGTATGGACCTGATAGTAGTTTGGAAAAATTTTCTCAAGTAAGTTCTATCGTTAGACCTCTTCTTTCATCTCTAAACTATTTAAGGAATTTTTTCACAAACCTCAAAAATATGTTTGTTATTTACTTAGGGAAAACAAGGATTTGAACAACATACTGAAACAAATAATCATTTCACTCATGTCTAATAGCACTTATTGATTGCTATACTTTTATGGCCCCATTTTTATATTTAAATTACTTTTTTGAATACCAAGTATGTTACAAAAATAAAGTTATTGATTTATACTTCTGGTTTATGCATACAAATGTAAAATCAGATATCCATAAACTGTAAATTAAAATAATGTACTTATTTTCATAGACAACTGTATTTTTGGTAGTTTAAGTTCGAACAGCTAACTCTTAGCCTGTTAAATCTCATTTTCAAGCTAATCCAATAACTTTGATTAAAGACATTAAATGTTTTCCTGCAAAGGTTTTAAAAAATATGATCAAAATCTTAAGTGCATCAAAAATAGTTTTTTTTAAACTTTATGTAATTACATTATTATATAAGAAATATTTGTTCTAATCTATCACATATCTTATATCTTATTGGCTGAAGATTTAAAAATTAGTTGCAATTTTCTAAAAACAAAATGTGTCTTATTTTAGAGTGTCTAACTGAGGTGCAGACTTGCATGTATACATCTAATACACATAAACTTACAACTTACTTCCATTGCTTTAGATGTAATTGTTTGAATTATTCCCTAGAAAATGAAATATTTTCTTATTTTTGAAAACTATTGTGTTAGCTGTCTATCAAAGAAATCTTTTTTTTGTTTTCCCCCAATATTTAACAATTACAAATATAAAACAAAATATTGCATGAAAATCTTTATTTTTACAGTTAGATATTAATAGCTTGGATGTAACAAAATATATTTATATATTTATTATATTGACTTATGAAAAATTTTAAATTTATTTTACTGCCAAAATATGTCAAAAAGCTATTCTAATAAATTATAAATAATGTTAATTTTTTATTGGATGAATTTTGTTGAAAAGTGAAAAAAATATTTTTTTTAAATATAAGGGTGAAGAAACTGAAATTTAGTTAACACTTGAAAAATATTAACTCGGGGACGGTTCTGTGTGGAGAAAGGCATGATTTTTTATTCTCCCAAAAGATCGTACGCATAGAAAACCTCTCTCCATTATTCACCTACAAATGGTCCCACGCTTGGAAAAAGCAAATGACGTTTATGTACTGAAATATACTGGTTTTATTTACTGAAACACCCACCTATCTAGAATTTAAAAGGAGATTAGTGACTCTTCATACCGCAGTGTTCTGATTACAGTGAGTGGGGTAATTAGCTTGAATCGCAGTTCTGTAAAAAAGTAGGAATATTTGGAAGCAATGATAGTGAAAATGTCAAAACCACCAGTGAGTTAAACTCTTCTATTGTTAAAGAAAAAATTTAACAACTCTAACTGGAGTGTAATGTTGAAAAGATCAAATTAAGTTTTAAATTTTCAATGTTGACTTTATAACAATTAGTACGCTTAATTTAAAAATACTTAAAATAACTAAGACAAAAGACTAAATTTTTCCTTATTAGGAATTTTTTACTTTTCTGGTGATTGTGATTTTGAAATTCTGTATCAATATTATTTCTTTCTTTCGAATTTTAAACTCAATAAAAAAAATTTCACTAAATGTATTTAAATTTTTTTAATTTTAATATCAATTTATCAAAAATTGTAGCTTTCAAATAAACTTAGTAAATGAAATATGTTTACTGAATACCTATTTTGTTTTATTTTAGGCATTCAAAAGAATTTCTCCATCAGGTTTTGGATTAAAAGAACTAGATGGAAAATTTTACCTTGTTCTTGACTCTGAATTTTCAAGAAAAGTGCATAATCCTTTTGATTCCTTAGTACCTCCTCTTGTGTTGATTGATACTGATCAGATTACGAAAATGAAAAATCCAGAAGCTGATGATCCCACACAACTTCAGTTGATAGGAGAAAAGATAAGGGATGGTCCCGTCTTCACTGACATGGATTTTTCTTACTTTTCTCAATATCCAAAAATAGATGATTTGATGGATGACAACAATGATAGTGAAGGAACCAAAAGTGATGCGATTTACAAGCTAATAATCGACAAAAGAGTGAAAAATTTCCAAAATAGAGAAGATTCTGACACTGATGATGGTCAGCAAGTCCCCGAAATCAAAAAGTATTCAAGAAAATCTTCAGGCTGTGGCAAATCAAGTTCTTCTATGAATGCTGCTAAGCGAACTGAATCTACTCCCACTCTTAGAACAGAGAGGAAACTGTCTATAGCTAAGCGTCCGCAAACAGCTCCGGGACGCTATTTTAACTCTGCTGAAGGAGAAATAACAAATGATGAAGAGTTGGTTGAGCTGTCTAATAAAGGGGAACATAGACATTCAATTTGTGTTGCTGAAGTATTGTTGTCTGAGGTAAAAGAATGTTTTATCATTTTTATTTTATTATAGAGTAAAAGGTTACTGATTGAGTTTTTTTCCAATATCCCTTGTAAGAGTGGCGATGGCTCAGGGGATAGAGCATTCGCCTTTTAATGGGGTGAACTGGGGTTCGATCCCGGCGATAGCTGGTCGATACGAATTACGCATACGATTCAACTGACCACAGTGCTGACGTGAAATATTCTCAGTGGTAGACGAATCATGGGTTAGAGTCCCCTTGCCATCAGGCTAACCGTGAGAGGTTCTCGTGATCTTCCTTTCCATGTAACGCAAATGTGGGTTAGTTCCATCAAAAAGTCCTCCACGAAGGCAAAATTCTCCCAATACTTGATCCAGGAGTTGACTTGTCTTCCGGATTGGGTTCAAAATGACAAGGCTACGAAGTTGAACATTAGTAGTCGTAAACTCAAAAATTGGGTCGGCTGTCCAACGACCGTTATAAAATAAAATAAAAATATCCCTTGTAACTTGCTATTAGGTTTAAGCATAACTCTCTAAACTATATTGACCTTGGTCTATAATTTTTATAGACTGAGGTTACATTAAAATTTGATAGAAATTTTTTTTTCTCTTTTTATTTTTTTAAATTTTTTCTAAAGTTTTGATTTCACCATGTGATGCTATTTTAACTTTGCGGAAAAAGAAATAACAAATAATAAAGAGTTGGTTGAGTTTGCTAAAGGTGAATATAGACATTTAATTTGTGTTGCGGATGTATTGTTGTCTGAAGTAAAAAATGTTTTATCATTTTTATTTTGCTATGGATTTCAGGGTTAATGATCAAATTTCTTCTTATATCCCTTGTAGGTGCACTATTAGGTTTATGGATAAATCTCTAAATTATATCAACGTTGGCCTACAATTTAAATAGACTAACAAGACACACACACCTCATTATAATTTGATAATATGATTTGAAAATAAAACTTTTTTTCAAAAATTTTGATTTTTTTTCTAGAATACGCACAATACTACTAACTTCCTTGATTTTATCTGAGTATTTTAATTGAAAATAAAAAAATTTCAAATAGAAAAAGTAATTGAAACTTTTCAGATTGATTCTTTTAAAAATCCATTTCACTTGAGCTAATTTTCCACATAATATATAAGTAAGATATGAGATAATTTACCACTAAAACTAACTATTGGAAGGTTATTAGTGCATTTACTTTTGTTTAAAAATGTTCAAACAGCTTTATTTGCTTCTAAAGAAATGTTTAATTACTTTCTAGTATATACTATATGCATGTACAAGATGTTCTCCTAAGATTGCATTTAATGTATAATTTTAAGTTAATTACAAGAATTAAATGTATTGAAGTGCTTATTTTTTGTATGTAAAAAATAATATTTAATTGAGTAAAATAACACGCTATCAAAATCTAATGAACTACAATTGTGAAATTGTGAACTACAATTATGAAGCACCTAAATTTGTTTGATTTTAGAAGAATGCAGAGAGAAGTTAAGAGACTATTATTAGAAATACCGTCATGTTTCAACTTGTAATGAAACAGGATTTTTGTTCCATACACCTGCCTTCCTTAATTGTGATTTGTCAGATTTTTAAGCATTTTTGCTTTTTTCTTGCTTAATTATTAATTTGCAGCCTCAAATAACTATACTTTTTTTTCAATTTTAATAAGGATTATAAAAATATATAAAAGCAATCTTTATAAAACACTCTTAAAATAGATTTGCTGCCATATTTGTATTCAGAATTTTTAATTTTGTTAAGAATGATTAACTACCCTTAATGTTATTAACTGTGTATTTTTGTATTTCTTTTAGACCATAAAAACTAAACTTAGTAGTACACCAAAGGCAAAAAATATTGGTTTTAGTTCTCCAACTACTGCTTCAGAATCATTAGGTTCTGTTGTTACACCTGATATAAAAGGAGGAATGGATGAAAAGATATTTCATTCTAGTAACACTGAAGATGGTAAGGTTATGGTATTATTGTAGCATTTTTTTAATAAAATTGCAATGAAAATTTGAAATTCATATCAGAATCAAAAAATGTAAACAATAAATTTATTTTTCAGCTTTTGAGATATTTTTAATATGGGAACAATTGATTTGAGTCTGATAAATTTTGATAAAATAGGCTTAGTTTTAGTAGTTGAAAATCTAGATTTTTAAAGAACATTTTAAGAAAGTTTTAAAATTTGTTTGTGATTTTCTTTGTTTCTTGGGTCAAAAGTTTCTTATGTTTATTTCTTGGGTCTAAACATTTGAAGAAAGTTAAACCCAATTTCAATGTCGAATTGAAGTTTATTTCAATTTTCTGAATAGAGGTGCTGGTAGTAACTTATAAATTTTATATGTAGCAATTCCAAAGGCAGAGTTTAGAAATTAACCGATTTAATATATTCAGTGATTAATTTATATCTAATTTTTACCTATTGTTTTTAACACTTTTTTGTGGGAATTAAAATTAAGGTGATAGTTTTAATCTTAAAAATCTAGTGAAGTTAGAAAGATTAAAGTACACTTTTTAAATAAAAAGAAGTTTAAGTGTTTTCCTCTGGGAGGAATGTCACTGTTTTATTAAGTAGTTGTCATTTTTTATAGTTGTTATTTATATTTTTATAATTCACCTAATCTAATAAATAATTTCAATTCTTTACTCTGTATACAGCTGTATAATAATTTTATGTTTAAGACACTTTTGATTGAAATCGTCATGCTAGGCACAAAGTCATGTTTTTGTCTCTAAACATTATTTTAATTTGTTTTATGGAATGAATAATTTTTTTTCTTTTCTTGCATATTTTAAAGATTTTTAAAAAAAGTGCAAACTTGTCCATTTGTAATATATGTGCGTGTAAAATTGTAAGGGATTAGAATATAGTAAAAAAATGCACAAAACTCGTGTAAGAAGATTTTTACTATCTATTGTATTGTATTATTTTTTACTATTACATTGTTATAAGTGTTATTTAGCAAATTTTCTTCGTGTGCATATTTTAGGTTATGATGGTGATAGCAGTGACAATGGCAGTGAATGGGATCGGACCAGTAATGTAGATTATAGTATAAGACCTTCTGTTCTACCAAAATTTTGGATTATTATGGAGATTTTTAGAGATAAAGTTATGATTTATTTCCATATGAGGTTTGTACAAATTCATTTATTTTGTTATGTATATTACCTATGGGGATCTTAATTATTTACATTGGCACACATAAATTTATTCGATGTGAGACAACAAATTTTTTTGTAATTATGGATTACATCAAAGTTAGTTTTATAATTTTTAATTCAAAATAAAATTTTTTTGTAAGCTCATAATTTTTTATGATTGTTTATTGTTATAGTTTATTACTATTTCAACAATGATTGTTTTTCTTTTTTTACGAAAATTTAATTTTACTTACTTATTTTTTATAATGCTTGTTATGCAGTTCTGCAGATTACATAGAAAATTAAGCTTCCAACTCAAGGGCAGAAACAGTTAAATTTAGTAACTGTTAATGAGTTTTAGCTAGACATTTGCTACCTAGAAATAATTTAAAAACTATTTTACTATTTTTCTCTTTCTGTATTTAATTGTTTCAATTAAATTTGCCATTATTCATTACATGACAGGATATCATATCATCTATTATAGAGAAATGTATTTTGAATTCTTTTTAATTAAGAAAAACTGTACTTGGGGACTTTGAACTAAATTTAGAAGGTAAAATATGGCTGTTTTCGCATATGATATCTGACTTTTCCCTATGCTTTTATGTGAAATTTATATATGAATTTCCCTAAATTGCTTGACAGTTTAACAACTTTGAGTTCAAACACTTTGTATTAAAAAAAGACTAACTTATTGTTTGCAAAATATTTTAAATAAATTATTCCAGCTATGTTGAACAAACAAAAGGTCTGTTAAATATTGTATCCTCATAGCTTGTATTGTTTTAAAGCACAAGTTTTTATTACTGCATAAGTTATCTTTCCAATGGATTCTTTTCTTTGTTTTGTATTACATTTTGTTTTTATCAAAGCTTTTTTTTCATTAATTTGCAAGACAATTAAGCAATTTGAATATTGAAAGGATTAATTTTTGATTAATTTTTTAAAGGAAAACATTTTTATTTCTTGTGGAATCATAACTTTGTTAGTCTTAGTTTTTTTAAAATTTTGTTAAAGATTTATTCTAGATGTTTTTTTAAAAATAAATACGCATCCACAAAAAATGGTTCTAAATTTTATGTAAATTTATGCCTTATGGATTTTTTATATATTATTTTTCTTTTTCAAGAATATCTTATATAGAAACATTTATTATTTATAAACTAAGTTAAATTAGTATCTGTTTATTTTATGACTTAAAAAAAAATATTCAAAAAATTGCTGTCTAGTATTTTAGAATAAAACCTGTATACATTTTTATCAATATACATTGATAAATCTGATTTATTTGCTGTAAAAAATATGTCTGATAGTTTAAAAAAAATTTCAGAGAGAGGGAAGAGGAAAATGATGAAGTTTTTGAAGGCAAATCTGTTTTAAATGATGTTGTAACAATAGTGTCTAATATCTGTAAAGAAGTGAACCAAGTATGTATGTTTTTCAAGTACCTTTTTTCTGCTTTAATCTAGGAAGTAAAACATTAAAAACTATATATTGCTTTTTAGATTTTGCTGCTTCAATCTTTGTATGATACCAAAATGTGTAACCAGCTTCTAGTTCCTGAAGAAAATGAAGATGTTTGGAAGAATCGAGATTTTACTGTCGATAACAATAGAACACTTACAAATGATGGTGTGTTTTTTTTCTTGTAGTATCTCAATAGTTTATGCCAAAAGAATAATGAATTAAATTTTAGATATCCCTAAGTAATTTCCTTAATATTTCAAAATAATGTGTTATTTGATGGTATGCTTAAGGTATGTCAATCTAAGTATATAATTATTTAAAATAGATATTCACTTAATACAATTTTTTTTTCTAATATATATATAGGTTCTCAAATTTGAAATAAACAGGGATGAGATTCTTCTGCGGATTTGCGGATTTCCGCTTTTTTTTAGATTTTTCTATTTATCCCGCTAATTTCCGCGGAAATTTTTTTGATTTTTGAACAAGTTAAAATATTTTATGAGGAATTTAATTTTTCGCGGAGCGAAAGCATGTAAGTCCTCATTCCTCCCTCTGAATTTTCTCAAAAAATCATTTCCTTGGGATAAAACTGGTTGACCTTTATACAGGGATGAGATTTTTTCGCTTTTGCCTTTCAAATTTCAGCCTTTTTTATCAAAAACTCGGATTCTCTAAAAGTTTCGTTTTTTTTAAAAATAAATATCCCGCTTTTTTTTTTTTGAAAATTCAATCGTTGAAATAAAATAATCATATTTATTTACGATTTTCAAAGATAAACAAAAAATTCAAACTACATCCTAGCTGCTAACCCTTCCGTATTTTTACTTATTTTAGCTATTTTCTCTTCACAGAAAATAAGATTTTCCGTATTTTTATTCGTCCGCCGGATAGCTCGTATTTTTGCAATTCAGACGTCATGACCCTGTTGTCTGGCGTGAAAGAAAAAGAAAAAGAAAAAATAGAGGTGGATTTGGGGTGAAAATATTTATTTGCTCATTCACTTATTCTTGTAAATTTTCATTTATTATGTCTAAACAAAAACAATACAAACAAGC
>NC_092210.1:42328419-42379816 GCF_043381705.1 Parasteatoda tepidariorum | reverse complement strand
TTATTGGAAAATACCGAAATCCCCGATGTTTCAAGAATGTAAAAACGTATCCTTTGGATTACAAGTCTAACAAAAAGTTTTGGATGACATCAGTTTTATCTGAAGACTATGTGAGAAAATTGGATCGGAAAGTCTTCGCTAAAAAAGGAAAAGTGATACACTTTATGGATAAATGCACAGCGCATAGTGACACAACAGCAAAGTTGCAGCCGATGGACCAGTGCATCATAAAGTGCCTCAAGCAGTCTTATCGTAAATGGCTTGTCAGAAAAATGATCTTAAATATTGTAAGCATTTAGAAGATTTGTAATTAATAATTATTAATTAAATAATGCGACAATATTTTGAAAGTCCAAAACCGAAACTAACGGTAAGTCGAACTTCCGATATGTCGAAGTTTTTCATCAGTCCTATCAGATTCGAGTTATCGCGAATTCACTGTATATATATTCTTGGATTTCCTCTTTTTTACTTTCTGACTACTCTCATCCCTGAATAAATAATTTAGGAATAGTATGGCAAAACATATTTGCATTTTTTTTTCTTTGAAAAATGTATGGAAATATTTTCAGTTATTAAATAGTGTACTTAGAAAAATAATTTATTTTTAAAATAAATCCGAACAAAAGAATTATAAGAATAAAATCAATCCATATTAAGACAAAGAATAAAATTAATCCATATTAAAACAATTATAAAACTTCTGTTTGCAATTTTTTTTTAAAACTTAAAACTCAATTGCTCTACCTACCACTTAACTGTATAAATGAATAATGAAACAAGGTAGAAAACTTTTTAAAATGAAGAAGTAAAAATATTGGATGAAATTCATTGTTTTGGGGCTCATTTTTTGTGTAATTAAATAAGATAAAGAATGTATCTATTAATTGCATTAATTATGATAACTGAAATAACATGGGAATGAGTTTTTATTGAGAAAATTGTCTTTTTTAGTTTAAAATGGAAAACTTGACAACTTTCTGCATGGTTTCCTTAATTTTCAGTTTTGACTGTTTTATTACTAACTTTCTTAATATTTTTTTATTTGATTTAAAAGGACATTTCAGTCTATTGTTAATTATAATTGTTAACCAAGAAGTTATATCTCATTGTTTCTGGTTTTATAAGATCCGGACATTCTATTTGACGATCAAGACAAGTACTTAGAAGCAGCTCTAAAGTATGAACCAGGGACATTTGGTTGTCCTGTTGTGTGGGTTACTCATTTTAAATTGCATCCTAGATTGACATCGGGACCAGCCAATAGCTCTAAATCATGGGGTAGGTAGCCTTTTTTTTCTTCTTCTCTTTTTTCAACTGAAATTAGTATTATTTTTTAAAAAAGGTAACTCCACATCAAAATATTTAAAAATCTTACTTTTTACAGTCTAAAATTAGAGATTTTTCAGTATATCATGAATGCATTCTTATTTCAGGAAAAACTCATCATGTATTTCATTTTATACAATATACTAATGCTCATCTATAGGTTTTTTCTTAATGGGAATCTGTTAGAAAGCACCAAAATTACTCCAAATTTTGAGTTTGTTTAATTTTGAACAATTTGACTAAACACATGAGTGTTACATGTTAGAAACTATTTTTTATCAGATAACACTACAAAGAACATATATATTTCCTATTTTTACTAAATGGATATTATTGTATGTGCTGTAATAATTATAAATATTAAGTAATTATGAAATAATTTTTGTGAGTAATGACAAAAGTAGTTTTAGTATTTGGAAATTCAAATATTAATGAAAAGCTTTATTTAAATTTATTTAAAAAAAATGTTCTTAACCTCTGAGAAAAAGCAGAGACTTTAGGATTCTTGTGTTCACAATTGGATTAGAGGTAATTGATTTGTAGGAATCAGTATTGTTTCCTATGTCCATGCATTACTTATTATTAAAACAAAGTACTTAAGATATTATGATGTTATATGCTTACAAATATTACTGTTTATTTAGATAGTAACATCAACCAAGTTATTTGATTTTAGTATTTTTCTGCAATAGAATGTATTGAAAAAATACAACTTTCATTTATATTTTTACTGTGTATTGTAAAATAAAAAACCAAGATTAAGTGTTAAGAATTAAAAAATGATCCTTATTGTTATGAAATGTTGCACTAAAATGTTTCTGAGCTAAAATTTATTTATGCAAAGAAGGAATCTACAAATAAAGTCAATCATAAAGAAAGGAAATGTAAGTGAATAACTCGTTTTATATTTATATCTTTATAAAACTGATTAACTTCAAGAAAGATAGGCTGATATGTTTAATAATCAATGTAGTTTTTTTTCTCTGTAATTAAAGCATTTTTAAATGTGAATTTTGAACAAAATTTATCAAAATTAGGTGGTAACGAAAGAGTTGAAACTTTTTTCAAGAGTCAATATATTATTAGGGGGACTGGGAAGTAATACCATTTTCGTGCATTTGATATTTGTTATCAAGATAATTTATTTTTAATTTATAATGTATTCATCCTCGCTGGCAACAACCTTTCAATGCTGGATCAAAAATGGATTGAAAAAAAATGAATTGGTTTTTAAGACTAACGTATATTTAATGGGCCAAAATGGCATTACTTTCTGGTCCCCCTAATACTTACAGAAAGTTTTTTTTTATTGAGATTTTGTGTTGGGGTAAAGTTGTTTATTTTCTCTTTGGCAGTTCCCATATTCCTAATACTTTGTTATGTAGTAGTCTTTGCACTAATTTTTTATATTTTCTTGCTTTGCGCTAATTTTTATATTTTATAGATTTTTTTAAACTTTGCATTTATTTTTTATATTTTCAAACAAAAATAACTATTGATAATAAAGTTGTAAACATTAAATAGAGTAATTTATATAAGTGAAGACCCATCCATTTATAAGTAGTTTTTCTTAAGTAATAGATTTAAAAATTTATATGCAGTAGGAGGAGCGATTTGACTCTCTATAGAGTCAAATCTCCCAAATCTCAAGTTTGAATGTATTACTAGTTTAGTAACCTGCAGTTTATGGAAATAGAGAGAATTATTATATTTCAAGACATTTAATTGTTTTCAAATGAAATTTTAAGTTAAATATTATGAAACCTCAATTTAATGAAATCTGCTAAACAAGTATTATAGAATTAAAATTTTAAAAAGTTTATTTGATATTGAATAATTGTTATGTAATTGCTTGTGCTTAAAATTTCAACAATTATACATAGAAAAATGATGTGTTCATCTTTTGCCTTTATGAAATTAGTATTAATAAGGTTATTGCATTAACGTAACATTTTCAGACACTGAAAAATTTAGTAATATGCTTTATTTTTATCCCATTATTTTTATTGGTATAATTAGAAATATTAATTATACATTAGCAATAAATATTTCTTTATTTTTGGAAAATCATTTTAATTCAGGATCTAAAAATCTTAATAAATTTTTTAATTACATTTTAGGTATGCAAGCACTTAGATCAGTGCTGAGTACATTTGCAGTAAATAACAGAGAGAACATGTTTGTGTATCAAGACAATTTAGGAACTGTGTTTTATTTAAGGTAATTTATTGTTTTAAAGGTAAAACTGTACAATATTAACGAGTAAAAATAATGAATCACTTAACTACTATAACTGAGAGAAACAATTTAAAAAATGCAAATAAAAAAGGAGAAAGACAAACATCTGTTTCCGTATTTTCAACAAGTACCAGTCTCAATGGTCTGTACTTATTCAAAAGACCCATTTACACTTAACGTGCTTACAATGTTACCTTTTTCTGGAATATAATTGTGTCGAAAAATAACATTGGAAGACAAAAATAAAAAACGAAAAGACTCCCCAAGACAAAATTCTTGATGATACCATCAAAAAATTTGATGGTATATGTCAGTTTCTAATAAGATTTTTGATGGTCACCATCATACAACAATTTCCATCAAATTTTGATGATTCAACAAACTTTCATCATTTCAAAATAGAAAATGTTGCTTTAGTGCTATGATGGTAAACTATTAAGTAATGTTGATTTTTGATGAACTAATATCACCCATCATACTTTGATGGAAAATATTTTACCAATATAATGGTCAACCAGAAAGTTTTGTTTCTTAATGTTAGACCAACAATAACCATCAAAATAGGATGGAAGATGTTGTCTGGTCATTGTTGTAGTATAAACATAATAGTATGTTTATATTTTTTGGACCAACAAAGGCCATTAAAATATGACGAAAGATAATGCATAATACTATAATAATGGTTAGCTAGCATGTTATATGTATTATTACAACTAATATCAAAATATGAGGAAATATGTTTTACCATCATGCATATTTTATTATATATCGTAACCGCCGTTGAATAGCCGACTCCATTTTGGGTTTATTATTCTCTCAACTCTGTAGCCTTGTAATTTTGAGCCCAACCCAGAAGACTAGGGAAGTCTTGGATAAGGCATTGGGACGAACTTGCCTTAATAGAATGCTTTTCGATGGGACTAACCTGCATTTGCGTTATATGAAGAGGAAAACCACAGCTGTTATCCTAATGACAAGGGGATTCTAACCCATGATCTGTCTAACACTGAAAATAATTTAAGTCAGCCCTGTAGTCAGTTCAGTCAAGAGCAGAATTTGCATCAACCAGCCACTGCCGAGATTCAAACCTGGGTCAACTCATTGGAAGGCGAACACTCTATTTCCTGAGCCACTCCAGCTCAGTTATAAATGTATGGTCCATTTACAATAAGAGTTTAAAAATAAATATTCTTTGCAATTAATAACAAAAAGGTGAATTTTAGGAACTTAATACAATAAAACTGCTAATTCGAATTCATAAAATTTAGAAAGATTTATGCATATACATAGTCTGTTTTTCGTGAAATAACACTTTTCTGCTAACAATGGGATATTTTCTTAACCCAAGTTTGTGCAGGTATTCACAAAACATCAATATGAAAATTTCGGTTTTGTAAAAATGAAAAGCGTTGTGATGTAATTTTTTTTTTAAATTGAAAAAGTTACTTCAACACTGCATTATTTAGGTTCAAAAAACTTAACATAATTATTTGAAATTATTTAATGATTTTTATAAAACTGATTGATTTTGAACATCATATGAAAAATGTGGTGATTTTGAATGTGGGAAAATCTTCCCAAATTGGGGATTTTTAAAATAGTTTCATTATAACTCTTAAAATATTTAAGTCATTTGTCCATTCTAAGGTCCAGATAAATCTTAAGAATATGAGGAAATATATAGTTTACAATTGTAGCTTTGCCTCAAGTGTAGACCACTTAATTTTTATTTTTATTTTCTTGATTAAAATCTTTGTAAAACCTTTGTTAACATTATAAACAAATATTATTATTAGTTATCTATTTATACAAGAACTTTAAGATTTATCTAAGAATATTAGAATAGTTAAAAACACAATTAATAAATTTTAAACTAGACTGCTGTCTTCAAATAAATTTTTTTTTTATCTGGAAATGAGATAACGTAATAGAAATGGAAACAACTTCAAAATTTAAGTTAATTTAAAGTAGTTTAATTTTTTGAAAAAAAATGCCCACCATTTAATATTGTAGCAGTTAGTGCAGTTTTTAAATTTTTTAGAGTCAAGTGAAAAATAAATGTGTTAACTGGTATATTATTTACTAAATTGTGTCTTTATAAGATTTTTGTTAACTAAGTTTGCAGTAAAAGATGTCTAAGTTAAATAGGAATTCATTAAAAATCATTTTAAATATAAAAATCTAAACAATATGTTATTATATGGTTTTGAAAATATCATTTTTTATGTTATGAAACTAGTCTATTTCTAAAAGTTTAAATATGATTTTAAATGAATAAATGCTAGACTGAAGATTCAAATTTCAGTGTATTACATATTTATCATGTTAAACAAAAAATTTAAAAAATTAAAATTTTTTAAAAGTTTGAGATCTTTTTATAAAAACTTTGGCAAAATAAACTACTTTTTAACAACTTCGTTTCTTTTCTTTTTTGAGAATTTAATGTTTTTTATTCAGATTATAAACAAAAATTTTATGGATCTTCAAAAAATCTTTAAAGTATTTTCTATAAAGAAAATTTAACGTTACAACTGTGTTAATTTTTTCTTAATATTTCTTAGACTGTATGAAGAAACTTGTGATGAAATTCATCACTCTGATGTCTCCAAAACAGAACATAATATTTCCTTAACTGGTGAGAATGCTTTTTGTTTTTATTTTATTCCAAAATTGCATTTGAGAAACAAGTGTTTGCAAAACAGCTGTATTGAATTGCAATATAAACTGGGACAAAGTCTGTTATTGTTCAAGCTCTTTCTGATGAAAAAGAGTTAACTTTGATTTTTCACTCTTGAGTTGAATGTTTAATTACTTAAAATATTTTTGACTTGTTTATTAGAAAAAAAAATATTTATTTATTTAGGATCTTGCTCATCTTTACCATGCTTAATTCCCAAGAAAACTGCAGAATGTGATCCTGAGGTATTTTTAATCTTTATTTAATTTTCTTATTAACTATGATCACACCAATCCGATTAGCTTATCAAATCTGATTGATATGTTAATAACATTTGAACAGTCTGTTTCATTAATTTTTTAAAGCTAGTGTTAACCTTCTAAGATAAGGGTATGTCTAAAAAGAGGTCTTATCACCTCTGTACTTATAAATTATTTTTCTTCTTAAGATAACTGGCACTGAATTACACATGACAACCCTAGTGTTACTACAACCAACGGATAGGAGTGTCCTACATTAGACAAACTGAAATTGATTTTTCAGATTTTTTTTCCTCTATGAAAGTTAATATAAATTCTAAAATGATATAAATTGGAAAAGAAATTAAAGGTTTCAACTTATAATTGAAGAAAAAAAACACATTTCAAAACTGACACTGCATTATGTAACTTGGCAACCCTAGTATTACTGCAACAAATTAATTAAAATGTCCTTCATATGACTAACTGAAATTCCCTTTCTAAATTTTTTTTCCACAACAAAAATATTGATTCTGAATTCTAAAGTGATATAGATTAAGAAAACAACAAAATGTTTTAGCTCATAATTGAAGGGAAAAAAATATTTCAAAACTGGCAAAATTTTATGTAAAACATTGAAAATTATAGCTCTCTCTCTTGTATTTATATTTTTTATTCTTCAGAATTTCTAATAATGATTCTAAAAATTTTAAAACCAATTAACATGAGAAATTAAAAAAAATACTAGTATATTGGTCATTATCTCTGTACTTGTCTCTGTTATGAAGGTCATGGTCTTCCTCAAAAGACCTGGGAAGTTGGGGATGTTAAAAGCGCTAAGCAATTTTTCTCTGGTGGCTATCTCAGAAATGGTGGAGAAAGTATGTAGTGGGGTTAGAAATTTTTTTTTGGGGTTGATGTTTGTTATGTAAATACAGTAGAAGATCTTTATAATGGTAACCTTGAAATCTAAGGCTTTGCTTTTTTATGATATTTTGTGTTACTTGACGGAACCCATCATTTCACCCATCTTTAAACTGACCTACTAAATATAGCACTATTAGTCTGAAACAGATTACTCTTAAAATGATTTAAAATAATTTTTACATGCAAATGCTTAAAGAAATATATGTATGCACTTAAGTATTTATTATTTATAGGAAAAAATTTATATTTTTTATAACATGAGAACTAATAACAAACAAATTAATCAATTTTCGTGTGCTTAGTTTTTGAAATTTGCTTGACAAATCCCCTTTTTTTTCTTTATTGTTTAAAAATCTACAATAATTTATTTTTATTTGCATATCTAATGCTACTATTCTGTTTTTCTTTATGTATTTTAATTGTATTTAATTTTATTTTTAAAATATAAACTAACATTGGTTATTTTAATTATACATATGAAAACTTACGAAATCCAAGTATCTTACGAACTGATTTTAATGTTTGTTTAGGATTTCCGCCCAAGAGTGAATTCTGGAGCTTCAGATGGCTATCGTCAAGACTCTATTTCCACTACATCTGTATCAAAAAAAGTACAAAAATGTGTTACTCTTCGTGTTCATGGCATTGGGGAAGTTGGTAAGAAAAGTATTTTACTTTGACTCTAATGGAATTCAGATAGCAATTTATATTTATATCTTATCTAACATTTTAATTGTCTTCTGCTCTGTGTATTACAATGTTTGCTTGTGCTTATAGCAGTTAAATTTATACTTTCCTTCTAGTTTACATTTATCATAGTACCATGATCTACATTAATAATAAAGTTAATAAGTTTTAAAAGTCAGAGTTCTTGGCAAGTTTCTTGAATGTTCTAAAAATATAGTCTTTTTCAATCGACTAACCGTTTTCTTTTTTATATAAGTACAGAAAAATGTAATTTTTTCCAGGAGGGATTGATGTTTTCATTCTACTCTTTTTTTTCATAGTAATTGTGGGAACTATTGATCTAACTGGAAAATGTAAAACTATTTATCTAGTTAAAGAGTGTGTGAAAGATAAGGAATGTTAAAAGTGGAAAGGAAAAAAAAAGAAAGTGTGAATTGAAATTATGAAGTAATTAATGAAATTATGAAACTATTGACTAATTGGTTACATTATTTTTAAGTTTAAATCTAAATTAAAATATTTTTTAGTTTCACTTTTTTTCTAGCTACATTTTAAAATAAGAATGGAAACACATTTCTGAAATTTATCTTTCAAATTGATGTCTGGTTTAATTGCTCACCAAAAATTAATTAATTAAATTTAATTGCTTATCAGAATCTCTTAAGTTCTGAAGTCTACAATGAATTCTTTTATTGTGATTTTTTTATTTACTTAATTTTTATTTCAATGAATAACATTTTCTACATTCTAAATGTTATCTTCTTTTAGATCATAGAAATTTAGATTTTTCCTCTTTCATACAAACTGTTAAAAATATTTTTTTCATTTCTTCTCTAACTTAGTGGTGTGAAATAATCTGAAATGCCAAATATATTCCCCTCAAAATTTTGGAAAATTCACTGCATTTTTTTAAATATAATAAGATATTTTAAAGCAAAATTTAGCAAAATAACATTGCCATTATACTGATTCCTCATAAAATATGAAATAAACATAGAGCAGATTTACACAAAAGTGATTCAATTGTGATAATCCCGATTTTGAAATTCCATTGTCTTGCCTTGTCAGTTTTATTCAAAATTAGAAACTTAAGTGTTAGTTTTCAATTAAACTGTAAATTTACATAAATGTACTAATTCTTTATTTATCCCAGTGTAGAAAATTCTTTATATTAAAAAATATTATTAGTTTAATTAGAAAGGTTATAGTTTTTGATCTTGCCAGTTTCACAGAATCTAATAATTTTCTTTGTAGTTAAAATTAAAAATATTGATATCAATTTAACTTAATGTAATAGGGTAGTGATAATAAGCATATTTTAAAAATGAAGTATTTTGGAGAATTTTTTCTTTTGAAATAAATTTTCCCGTTTAGAAGCTTAAACTATATATATATATATGCATATATATATATATGCATATATATATATATAGTTTAAGCTTCTAAACGGGAAAATTTATTTCAAAAGAAAAAATTCTCCAAAATACTTCATTTTTAAAATATGCTTATTATCACTACCCTATTACATTAAGTTAAATTGATATCAATATTTTTAATTTNTATATATATATATTTGATGTTTGATATTTTTAGAACATGTAGGAAGGAAAATATACCACTGGTTAATTTGTGTTTAACAAATTTTGTGGCAGTTTTTTTTAAAAATAAATTTCAATTTGTGCAATTGTAAAATATTCAAATATTTGTGTCCTATATGAAACTAAATATTGTTTTTAGCATTCTATGGCAGTCCTAATATTTATAGGAATCTAACTAATACTTATTTAAATAATGTGAGAAATTTATGCAGTTTTCACTTGCCGGTTTGCATGCTAGTGTCGTTCTGAGCTATGTCACAGTTGGCCAAATAAACGAAAAAATTAACTAAAGTCAGTATATTTAATTCAGGTTCTACTATAAAAAATGATCTCGTAAAAGTTCTACAAAATCGCTTGGATGAAGGTGTGCTAGATATAATGAATATGATGTTGTCACGAAATCCATTGTGTATGTTAAGTACCGAAGATGTCCAGGTAAGTAGTTAATTATATTGTAGTCATGAAACTATTTGTCTCTAACATTTTAGTTACCTGTTTAATTGATGTGATGCTATACTGTTTCTAATCGGATATTGTTTATTTTTAGTTTATACAAAATCCAAGCAGCACACCAACTTATGAGCTGTATTTTACTTTACCAGTGAAGCTTTTAGGCCATACCCATTCTATTCAAATATATTTGCGCCAGAACTTACTTCATTTTCTCCATAATCCTAAGTATCATGATAGCAGGAAAGAAACTCATTTCAAAGTAAGTAATATTAATTTCAGTCAGCTTTATTGTAGATGTAATTCTGCTATGTACTTTATGTTTAGCATAGTTATTTATTATATTTAAAAGTGGTTTTATGAAAGGTTTATTTTATTAACCTTTTGGCACAGATGGGTCACCTGCTAAAAAGCAGTTCATGTTAAAAAGCAGTCCGAAAGTTACTAAAAATCTGTTGGTTTTCAGAATTATATTTGCACTAAAATAATTCATAAAACGTAGTTTGAAAATTTTTTTTCATGCATATCCAAAAATTTATCAATAGTTTATTTTTTTAATAAAAGAAATTTCAATGATGAATAATTGTTTCTCTTAGATATAAATAACAAGTGAGTGCAAATTTGAAAAATTATTGTTTGGAAGTGAACTGTGTTTGGAAAATTTTACCTTTAATGCTGAAAAAGATAAAAGTGTTTCATGCTATGTTTTATAACTATAAATTATTAAAATACGAAATATTATATTTTTCACATATTTTAACCCAAATTAATACAAAGAAAATGGAAAAAATATGAAAAATATGTTTAATAAAAATTCTGCTTCAAAGGGTTAAAGATGTATTTTTGTTGGTGACTTTTCTAGCTGATAAAACCAATTCTATAAAAAAGAATACAGATAACGTTATATTTTTTGTCATATGTATTAAACATGCATAATTTTTCTTAGAGGCTACAAAGCACAGTAAATTAAGTGTTTCGTTTTTTTCTATACTTCTACTTGACCATTTGTGCTTATGCTCAGTTGTGACCATGATGATTTTTTTAACTTTTGAAGTGTAGCAGATTGAATTTTTTTTTTTTGCATGTTATTAGTCTAGGACTAGTACTGAAATAGACAGTTTAAAGTATCTCTTAGTTAGGAGTATCATTTAGTCCTCTCTATCGGATAGGATATGAGAATAAATCAGTTACAAAATTGTAGAATAGTCTCAATTTAGTGCAAAAATATTTTGTTTACAATATTGTTGAGAAATGATTCTATGTTAAATGTGTTTTAGTGAGTTAACCCTTTGATGCAGATGGGTTCCTTTTATATATATATTTTTTTGATTACAAGTGAAAATATATTTTGGTATTTTTTAATTATTGAGACTAATCTAATAGTTGCAAAAAATCTGCTAGTTTATCAGAATTATATTTCTAAAAAAATATAAAATCCAAAAAAGGTAGTTTAAAATTTTTTCTTTTCCTTCATATTCAAAAATTTATTGATAATTAATTTTACAAATTAAAGTAATTTCAATGATAAATAACTGTTTCTTTCAGACCTAAATACCTGCAATTGAAAAATTATTGTTTGGAAGTGAGCCATGTTTAAACAAGTGTACCCTCATTGCAAAAATAGACACTGGTGTTTCATACTGTATTTCATAACTATAAGTTATTAAATTGCTAAATATGATATTTTTCTCTTATTTTGACCTAAATTAATAAAAAATAATGAAAATGTATGAAAAATATATTTAATAAAAAATCTGCATCAAAAGGTTAATGTTGAGTTGCGTATGGTAGATTTATGGGGCTATTAGTTTTTAAAGTTAAAAACACTGTTTTTTTTTTAAAAATCTGCCTCAGAACATAAGAGGTATTGAGAAAAAAAAGGAGAAAAGAAATGGTATCAAAATGTTACTTGTCTAGATAGATTTTTTAATGTTACTAGTTCAAAAATAAATTAATTTTAAATTAAACATTCCTAAGGAACTTAAAACACAATTGATACTCTTAAAAATAATTTTCTTTGAGATGCGTTATATTTATCAGCTTCATAGTAATAAGTGTCTGTAAAAGAAAATAAATATGCATATTTTTTTTTGTGATGCACCCCATACCTTAATTTAAAATAATTTCTTAAAATATCAGTACATTAGAACATACACCGAAGAGCCATTACATTGTGACCACCCTGCTAATAACATGTAGGACCACCTTTAGCCCTCAAAACTGCTAGCACCCGCCGTGGCATTGATTCTACAAGGTGCTGATAGATAGTCTGAGGTATCTGGTACCAAGCACTCACCAACTGGTCCTGCAATTCCCTCACATTGTGAGGGGGTAGCGTGGCAGCACGAATTTGGTTTTCCAAGTAGGACCACAAATGCTCTATTGGATTAAGGTCAGGTGAATTTGGGGGCCAGGACATGACTTGAAAGTCAATGTTCCTCGAACCAATTCATGACGATTCGACCTTTATGACATGGTCCATTATCCTGTTGGTAAATACCATCATCCGCAGGAAAAACTGTTGCCGTGAATGGGTGAACTATGTTCAAGTAGCTTACAGACGTCAGGGATTGCTCCTTGAGGATTATGGGTCCTAATGTGCCCCATGAAAACATAGTTCCTGGGCGAGAAACCATGAAAACCTGGACGAGCCCATTGTTATAGATCGAGGGTGGTCATAATGTAATGACTCTTCAGTGTATATGTGAGTAGGAAACTTGACGTTACAATCATTACAGCAATATAAATTTATTTTGTTTACATGTACTTAACCTACTCGTTATGAAATTTTTTAATAGATTTTTCATAATGGTCAATTTGCAAAGGATTTTAGTTGGTTTTAAATTCCGACCAGAGAAATTATGAAACATTATAATACAGAAAATTTTCAAAAATATTTTTACAACATACGAATGCCATAGAATAGCATCTAATTACATTCCTAAACAAATTTGACTTATTTCCGGGTTCACCATACAAGATATACACATGGCCAAATTACAAAGATTGTTAATTATATAGGACAAATTTTGTTCTTAATAATAGTAGTCAACTTGGCAGGTTTCGCTGTACATATTTATATTTTTTGTAAGCATTGTACATTTACTACACGTTTCACCTTTGTAAAAGTACATGAAAACAAGAACGAAAAATGAATAATCTTTTGGCACAGTTCAGAATAGACAGGGTTTTTGTAAAAGGTATCAAAAATGATTTTATTTTAGCAGGAACAAAATAGTAAATCAGCTTTAATAAATCTTCACAAAGAAATACCATTAAAAAGTTTCCACTAAAGATGAATCTAGTAACAGTTGAATAACGAAACCCAAACATGAGCTTCAATTGAGTATTCAATTGACTAGTAATCACTTTCTGCTATTTTACAAGACAAAATTATTCGAAATTTTTTTTTTATTCCAGCCTCTATCTGTGTTTTCAAGTTGTAGCACCTAACAAAGAGCTTTAACGAATTTTTAAAGTGTTGAAATTAAAAAATGGTTTTCGTGTTAAAAATATGAAATAAAGGAGAGGGAAAAAAAGTTTAGAACAAAATGACAATTCATTGGCAAACCAAAATGTAGCATTATATATCAGGAAAAAAAAAGTGTTGATTATTTTCCAGGATATTTTACCACTGATAATACTGTATTTTAGTATTATATTGTTGCTCTTATTTTACTACTTTTTGCTCTGGAAAACGATGTTTTCCATTTCAGTTTCAACATCTCATTATTGTATAAGCTTTCTTTCTTACACTTAGTTAATGCTCTACAACTAAGTAGATAATTTTTTCTACAAAATGGTATAATTTACGACTTAGATATATACTAATTAGGAATATTACCACTAGATGATACTATAATTAAACGCTCTCACCTAGTTTCTCATGACCATTTTGTTACAACTAGATGCTAATCTTATGATCATAGCTGTTATTGTTAAGAAGTTGAAAGAATTAAAGCTTAACTGTTGAAATGCAAGATTTATAAGTGTATATAAGAACATATTTTTAGCTAATTTTTTTATTCTCCTTTTGATAATATTGAATACTTTGCTGTTACTAAATTATTCTTAACATTCCTACAGGCTTATTGGCATGCAGTGGAAGAATGGGGTTTAGTTGATGATAACGATGTGTTCTTGTATCATTCTCAGCAAGCTTCTGGTCATGCTGGGGGAAAAGGTTTGTAAGCCTAGAAGTGAAGAAATTAATTTCAGTATTAATTTATCAAGAGTATAATAGATTTTTACTTATGTTTAGTGCTTGCTAGAGGCTTTTATCCGGTATCTAAAGTACCTGGAAAATTTTTGCTCCCTCTATTTTGAAATAGAACAATTGCGGTAAAATATGGAAATTCTAGTCATCCTTCAGGGAAAGGAGTGGTAGTCTTAGATTATAGAAGGTAAAATGCATTACTCATGCTTAATAGGGGTGAACAGAAGTGTAAGGGTAATAAAAAAAAAACACTTTGTAAATATAATAAAGTAAAACTCCATGATAGAGGTGTTCTAACAAAACCAAGATAAGAAGCACCTATAGTTTATGCTTAAAATCCCGTAACATCACCTAATATCAATAATACATGTATTGGTGAGTTTGCAAACTGAATGCCATAAAAGAATGTGCTGTGCCCAATCGAAAAGCCAGCTTTTGTCCATCCAATTCTCGATGCTTGAAAGTCAAATGGAATGACATAATCACAAGGAAAGTGCAACTATGCAAATTAGCTAAATAAATTCTCCTCAAATCAGTCCCTGTCAGATTGATTACAGGGTAGAATGGAGAAATTTAGACCATTTATTTTTTTTTATTTATGTACCTTTTCCTTTATTTTTGAAAACAAAATCAACATCTCAGAAACAAAATTTGATGAGATGAACAATTTCATTTTCAGCTTTGATTTATGAGGAGGAAATATCAACAAGAAGGTGGTAGAGAAATTTTAGAAAAATGCATTCCTATACTTTAATATATAAACATAATAAAATAAAAAGAGTGAAGTGAAAATAAAATTTTTAATTAGAATTCTAAAATCACTGAAATACCGCTATTTTTTATTCAATTTTTAAGTAGGAATATAGTTAAGCTGTATTCAATTATTTTTTAGCTATCTAGAAATTCAGACATCCGGGATAGCGATGACCCCCAACTTTCTCGATAGTTAGCTCTCTACTGTATTTTTTTACTTTTGTTATACAAGGTTTAAAGGATCTCAAGAAGTTGTAAGACTGGATCTATATCCCGAAAGCAATAATGAATTAAAAACACAGACATATTCATGTGCAGGGAGAGACTTGCGGCAAGTAGCAAACATCATAATGAACTGCTGTAAATTATTCTTTGACATGCAGTGGAATAGCTCATGTTACGAAATTTGCTCCAGAAATTAGATTGTGGATAGAAATTGGTAAACATCCTCAGAAACTTGTACATTTGAACAGTATGTTAAACAGACATCAGCTGCAATTTCAAACATGGTTTAGTTATATGGTTAGGTCAGATAGGCTTAACCTTTTTGGTTGTGAAAGTCATGCATAATGAGCCTTCAGTTCAACACTAAACAAATGTGATACTGACAAAAGGATACTGCAATTGATGCTTTTCAGAGATCGCGGATCGATATCAGAGGAATTTATTCACAAATATTTGGGTAAATGCAACATCTTTTCCCATTTTGTGACATACTCATTTTTTGTAACATCTGCTCTTTTAACGACCACAAAAGAATCCTTCATTTTACTGTCTCATTTCATTAATTTTTTTGGAGAAATTTGATTGTGTAAAGAAAATAAAGCCGGAATGAAGCATAAAAGTAAAAAAATGGACATACTATGTACTTTCATTTGTGCTCTATTCACATTGTTTTTTTTTTTTTTTTTTTTTTTTTTTTTTTTCCTTAGCCTATATTGCACTAAGTTTTCTCTATCCTTTCTTGAAGTATATAGTGGCTAACAGAAATTTTTAAGATAAATAATGTTCTTTTTCTCTCATAATGTTCATACTGTATTTCATGCATTTTAGACACACCTTGAATATATTGATACTGTTGAAATTTTTGTGAGACGTTGTACTTTCCATCTCCATGTAGTTTATAAAGTTTTGTTTTATACTTGCACAACAGAAATTATTTTGTGCATAATTTTTTGATCTAATTGCACATTTAAACTATTAAAAATATGTCAGAAAAAAGATGTTTCAATAGATTACTAGGAGTTATCATAAAAAGATGACTTAGTGAATCTGACTTTTCTACAGTGAAAATATACTTCTTAATAGTAAATCTTCATTTATGAAATGTTAATTTTGGAGATTTGCTTCAGATTCTTATGGGTCTCTCATATAATTGTCGGGGGATTTATTTTAGAAAAAAAGTCTAGAAATAATGCATTTTTCAGCCAAATCCTGGAAAAAAATCTTTCAAAAGCCTCGAAAGTCCATGATAGCAATTAGTAAACTAATGAGGTTTGAAGTATATTAGTCTGATATCTGTTATTTTTTGTAAAAATTATATTACAATATGGTTATTTATTTATTTTAGATTTATTAAAATTAGCACATGATTTTTTTATTTTATCACTGTCTTGTTTCAAATTTTTTCTTAAATGTTTTTCACTAATATTATGTTTTAAAAATTAAGCTTACTATATAAATTAATTTTCATTATTATTCACAAATAAGATTTATGATGGATGGCAATGTGATTCTATTAATAAACTGCGATACATTGAGTGTGTGCAAAATATTGCTATTTTTCTCTATAAATTATATCCTTGTGTAGAAAATATTTTTATTAAACTGTTGCCTAGTCAAAATGGTTTTTAATAAATGTAATACTTAACATATTTTCTATCAAGGAAAATTTTGTTGCTTTTTGAGTAAAAAATATTTTACTTCTGATAAAATATTGCTCTGTATAGCAATATTTCATCAATATAGCAATATTTTATCAATAATATTATATCATTATAGCAATATGTGCATTTAATCTGTAATTTTATTGAAATTTTCATGTAAAATTCAAAAAAATCAGTTAATTTTATTTCTAACATTAAGTGAAAATGCTGGTTGCTTACTAATTTACATGTTAGTTAATTGATGTGTTTTATTTTGGTTTTATAAAAAAATAATAATTAAAAATATTTTTAATAAGGACTTAGCTAAAAAATCTGCAAAACTGATATTAAAACAGCTATTGCAAAATTTTTAATGCATAAAAGATAATACTTTTTTTTTTAAATTTTTGATATTTGAAACAAATGTAATTTCTTATAATATTTAATTTTACATGATGCCATTATAGGTATTGCATGTGTAGTTCTTTCCCTTGTTACTGGACAAGGGCAACCATTTAACTATGTGAATAACATTCCACCAAATCCTATGGCTTACCAAGATGGCTTGTCAGAGACTGAATTTGAAGACCTAACTTCAACTTCCAGTTATATTTTGAAACAAGATAAATCCCCAGGTGATTTAATTATAAAGTTATCATAATTCTTTGCCTTATGTATTGTATTTTTTAAAATGCTAGTGCATTCTTTGATAAATTTTATATTTTAAATGAATATATACAGTTAAATCGACCTTACCACTCTTCCTTACCTTACTCCGTCCTTATCACTACTCTGCTTAGTAACTTGAATATTAATCTTGTGAATTATTATGTATATTTGTGGATTATTATATATATTTGTGAATTATTATATATATTTTGTATCTAAGCATTTAGCTTATGCATTAAAATCTTCAAACTCCTAGCAGATGTTTAGGCATCATGTTGCAAAATTTGTGATTATCAAATAATCAAACTAACTGTTTTTATCAAAATCATAATTTTTACTTATTAAATGCAATGCAAATCTATGTTGTTTGGAGTTCATATGACCAATTTATGTGTACTACTTTTCTGTTTATAGTAAATCTTATTCATTTGATTTACAAACCAAACATACAAGAAATAGATGCATTTCTTGCAATTGATTGCTGACCTTTTCAACACCATATTCAGAGAAAATTTCATATATTTTGTTTTGATTTTCTAAGTTAAGTTAAAAACACTAAGACTCTACTGAAGTTTTAAATAAGATATTGAATGAAACATATATGTATAGAGAAGAATAATATTTGAAAAATATTCCAGGCCCTGTTGCTTTGATCCGGTTTCAGATCTGGAGTATGGGTCGAGATTGCTTGGATTTAATGAAAGAAAGATTAAAAAGTGCTGTTCAACATTCTCTTTGGGATCTCCTTATGGAATATAGAGCTCTCACTGCCCCCATATCTGAATCTGCCATTCTTGAAGATTCTTCTTGTTACAGTGAACCTACAACTCCAATCAGAGGTATATTCCACAAAAATGCCTTTATATTCTTGTGTTCACAGTTCAAATATGAGATTCATTTCATATATCTGTTTGTACACTTATAACTATTACATAATATTCTACAATGTCTGTTCGACAATTTATTTTGGGTTATTTTGTTTAACAGTTTCTTTTAAATTAAACTATTTCTAAAACATGTATTTTCTTACCGAAGTAAGAAAGTTGTAGCTCTTTATAAATTTATACCTAAAAATTGTAGTTCCCATGCACATGAATAACATTACTGTATTCACATGTGTATAAATGGGCTTTTTCAATCTCTAAATTGCAATGAAAGTAAGGAGGGTGAACTTATACACAAGTAACAAACATTTAGACACAAAGGATTTTTTTCCAACATTTTGCTGCTAACAATAAATTTAAATCTAATCCATAAGATAAATGTAAGCATAAAAGAAATAATGCTATTATAACACAATCACATTTAAATCTAATCCATAAGATAAATGCAAACATAAAACAAATAGTGCTATTATAACACAATCATAGTTTTTATATGGCAATAATATAAGTTTCTTTTGTTTTCATCTTAAAGGTTCTATGCATAGGGATTCGAATACATCTTCCTCTCCTTAATCCCACAAAACATAATATCATTTTTAGTACCATCCATCAAATTAAAAAGTTTTATTTTTCCTTTGCATTAACATTTTGTACATAACATAAATTTTTTGAAAGCTGAGTTAAATTCTTCAAGCTGACTCACTATAAATCCTTTTTTAGAATCATATCAAGGACTGAACATTATTATTAGTATAATGACAGGGGGTGAAAAAATTATATATTTTTAAAATTATTTAAAATTATGAATTTTTTTAAAAAACTTTCTTTGAGGTTGACATACGTACCAAATACACAAAATCTACCATTTTTGAAATAAAAAATAAGGGTTCACTTAAACACTAGATCAGCGCTACATCAGAAAATATGATGATAACATTTTTGGAATCCAAAAGATATATATATAAAAAAAAAATTAAAAATAATTTAAAGAAAATAGAAGGAGATAGCAATATATAATTTGCTGTATTCTGCTTGGAAAACCAGGTATTTATTATCACCTAGTTTTGAAATTAGTTATTAAGTTCTCTAATAAATGATGCTGCTAAGCAATAAAAAATATTAAAACAACAGTATTTTCTGAATATGCACTGATTACAGAATAAGGAAGTACATTCTGAAGAAAGAATTAACTAATAACATTTTGAATATTTTAGTTTGAATGACCTGGTTTGTGACGGAAAACATCATTTAGAATTTTTTAATCAAAAGTGTCATCTAATTACAAACTTTGTGTTTGCAAACACGAATTTTGAAACTTGCTGAGAATAAAATTTAATTTCTTAAGAAAATTGTTGCAAACCATTCATTTCTCTTTAATGGATATTTCAAATCACCTTTTATTTTTGGGACACCTGTTACAAAATTTATGTGCAATATGCATTAGTCGAATGAGCATATATATAGTAGAGTTTATGAAATTTTGGTTTGATTTAATAAGAGTGTAATCAAGTTGTAGTAAAATCTACCTATTTTAATTTAGTTTAATGAATAAATCAATCTAAGAATAATCTTATAAATCTATTTAATCTTTGGACATTTTAAAAAGAAACAAATTGCAAAACTAGCAGAAATAAAGGTTTGTGTGGCATTGAATGGTGATAATCATAAATTAAATGGTCATAATTACAGTTATAAATGTCAATTTGCACATTTTATTTATTAACATTTAGTAAAATTATCTTTTTCCCTATTTCAATTTATTTAATTAAATCCATCGTTTAATTCATAAAAATTGGAAATAAAATATAGAACATTACATAATGTCAAATGAGCAGCATGAAACATTGTAATATTCGTAAATTTCAGCGGCCTTAATCGAAAATGTTTGCCTTTTTGAAATAAAGTCCTTTGTTGATATTTACGTTAACACTGAAAATTAACAGTCTTTATATTTTCATAGCCTTATATGTTTTTGTAAAAAAAATTTTATTGCTTTTTATCAGTTTTCTTAAAATTTATTTTAAATTATCGTCATGAATCCAAACTTATGGAAAACACAAATTTCTTTAGCCCGAAGAACTGGAGTATCTGGAGTGAATGCTGAAACCGCCCAAAATAAAGACTCACCAGAGTCTTCAATTAAATTTCATTCTTCAAAAGAAATGTCGTCCTCAGTACCTGATATGTCTTCTAAAACACACTCTCCTCCTTCACTAGTTAAAGAAATCACTGCTTTTAAAGTAAGTTATTCATAAATGAAATTTTTTTACTGTGTCTTTTGCCAGCATAATGAATCACAAAATCAGCATATCTTTTTCTTATGAGGAAAATTAGCAGAAATTCAATATGTTGATTTATTAGGTGGACCGGAAATTAATGTGGTTTTGGTGCATTTGACATTTATTATCTAGATTTTATTTTTAATGAATAATGTAGCATTCACCCTCGTTAGCAACAACCTCTCAATGCCAGATCAAAAATGAATTGAAATGGATTTTAAAAAATTGATTGGTTTTTAAGACTAACAAATATTAATACGCCGAAACGACATTATTTTCCGGTCCACCTAATATTTAGTAAGTTATAAGGAGAAGAATTTTACAATGATACCATTCTAAGATATACTCTTCAGGTACTCCTATAATTTCTTGAGCTGGACAAAATTTTTAGCATGCAAATTGCTGAAGAGATATGTAATAATAATCTGATTTTTTTTAAATATACAGCAGTTGAACTGAGGGGCCCTGGGATGCCCCAAACCCCTCAGCCCTCACTTCTACAAATTTTAAATTGCAAGTACTTGCTAACCGCAATACTTAGGAGCATGGAAAGAAATCCAAAAATTGGCCAAAGTCATTTGTTTTTGCTTAAAAACTTCTCCAAACAAAATAATTTAAAAAAAATTTATTGAAGTCTAAATATTTCATGTAATAAAAAACAAGGCATAATTGAAGTTTTACAACTATAAATTAAATTTGATAATGTTTTCAAGACTATTTTGGCGAAAGTGTAACCCCTGTAAAATAATAATAAAATTAATACTAGCATGTTTAATAAAAACAGTAAATTAAGCACAAAATGTAACTAATGCTCTACTGTACTTTTATATCTACCAGGAAGTTCCATGTACCTAAACTATTTTTGATATTGGAATGAAATAGCTAGTAATTAGGTTTGAAGATAATCTTTTGTCTTGTTCTAGATAACCTTTCTGTTTTTATTAACAATTGTTTAATTATTTTCGCTGCCTTAAAATATTTACCAAATCCCTTGGACATTTTCAGAAATTCAGCATTACTGAAAAGTGTTTTTAAAATTCCTTTTCAAAATACAAATCATCAAAATGATAGGTACTTTTTTTAACCTTCATACAAATGATAAAATTTTTAAAAAAATTTCTTTTTGATATAGCTCTTTTTAGATAATATTATGATCACAATCAAAAGAAAGTATTTTTATGATTTTGTAATTACATTTGAAGAAATAGAAACTTCAATTGTTTAAAATTTAATTTTTAATAAAATTTTCAATTTAAAAAATACTTTGTTTGCAACAGAAAGTTTTTATACTTTCCAGTATAATTTTATTGATGGAACATTGTACAACTCATAATAAATTAAGATCAATAATTATATAGAAAGTTTTTGAACTGTTATTAGAACTGTTGCATTAAAAGAAATAATTAGAATCAATTAACTTATTTTCTCTCGTGCAAAAATATATCTAAATATGTAATCAAGGTCAAGACTTTCTTAAACAAATAATTTTAAAATAGATTTTCAAGAGTCTTGAAACTAAATCAAGGTGAATTTGCTATTTAACATTAATAACATTGCTGTTTATAAATCTTTAAAAAAGTAATTTGTGAATAATCCCTTGATTCAACTTTAAAAATTATATGGTATGATTTCTGTATTTTTTATTGGAATTGATATTTTTTATTTTTAAAATCAGATGAAAGGAAAGATTTAATTATTGTAAAACTATTAAAACTCCAACCTGGATGGTTTGTTAGAGCATTTGCTAAAAATAGTAAATAAGGGTATGACCCCTGAATTCATCATAAAAATTTTATAATGTATAATAGTTAATGGAATTTTGTTCACTATATGTATAATAGTTAATTGAATTTTGTTCACTATATGTATAATAGCTAATTGAAATGTATAATAGTCAATTGAATTAAATTCCCAAAATATTGAAAACAATAAATAATACAGGTATGGCTATTTGTCTGAACTATGCATATAATTAGTGAATGGTCACTAAATTTGAATTATTCAACTTAGTATTTTTTACTAATATTTTTAATTATAAAATATGTTGGATCGAAAATCCAAATCTTTCAATTCTTCAGATCAATTAGTTTTAAATCACCATTTGTATTCTTAGAAAATAGGATGTTTTGTAGAAACAAAAATTGGAACATCAAAACAAAAAGCTTAAAATCAGAACAAATATGAACAAATTATTTTTCATCAAGAATATCGAGACAATTATAAACCCCAACTTTTGTTATTTTCTTCAATTTTTTTTTTATAAATAATTATTTCAATATGCATTACATAAAACTAATATTTACTTTTGTATTTACCTGTCCTCAACTTGTTTGTGTAGTTTTCCACTGGTCCTCAATCTGCAAAGCCTGAATTTCATACCAAATTGCCTATTCAATCATCCTGTCCCAGTCCTGTCTCTCCAATTGCAAACAAATCAGACAAGCGAAACTTGAATCTCATGTACTATAAATCACTAAATAGTTTTCTACGATATGGAAGTCATATAGGTATGTTTCAAGAAATGGATATTATAATTATTTAAAACTCTTTGTAAATTACTTTGAAATTTGTTAGATTTCATATTAAATGCATTATCTATTAGAGGTAGCTGAACTGTAAGAAACATTTTTACTAAAGATTGACTTAAGCAGGAAACATTTCTGTTATGTAATCTCACCCTTGTAGGTTTCTAAAAAGTTTTGAGAATGCTTTAAAACAATTTTATATTGACACTATAAATATGTTTCGTTTTCCAGTATGTACATATTAAAATTTATATTTTGATACTAATAATCTTTTTATTTTATTTTTAATAACTTTTTAATGAAATGTTTTCAATTTATCTATTCTAAGAAACCTTTTTCATGTCAAGAAATAGTGCCAAAATCTCATCTTTGTTTTAATTATACAAATATTTTCCATAGGTTAGAGAAAATGTTTTATGCTGAAGAATAATGCTGTCAAAAATAATATACAAGCACAATTCAGCACTTTAGTTTTTTAGATAAGTTATGATGTAGTAGTCGTTTTCAAGGAATTCGAACAATTTTGTAGTAAGCTGGGTTTTTTTTGGGTAATATTTTAATGTTATAATAATTAAGTTTATTTTAAATTACATTGAAAGCTTAATAAATTTATTCTACATCATGTAATACAGTCATGGTACCTATCAATCTAAAGCTGGGTAGGCTTCAAGCGACCATCATGGATTGAACCTTAGTTTTTCATATTGACAACTTAACCACTAAACCAGCCATTGCAGAATAGTGGTTAAGGTTACATACAATATCTATCTTAATTTCAAAATACATTATTATTATGTTACATTGCATTACATCTATATCTTTCATTTCAATAAACCTAATTTGTTGTTTACTTCATTAGTTTTATAAATCAATAAGCCATTTAAAATATAATATTTTTTAAAGACATTTCTTGTTCGATTTTGAAAATTTTTATAGTATCTAATTCCAAGAAAAGGATGTATCCCTTTGATCATTGATGAAACTTGAACCTATCACACTTATTATAGAAATGAACAACTGTGTTTCTGTTTAATTCAATGGTTCAAAAAATTAATTAAATAAATAATGCCGGGTTTTAATATGAAACTCTTAAGAGTATTGTTAGAAATCACTTGAAAAGAAACTTTAATTTGTTTAAATTGCCTAATTTAAAAAAAAAAACAATTCTTGTGAATTGTTTTCTTATTATATTAAAATGTTTATTATGTTACTAAAGTATATTTTATTATTACGTATATATTTTTTTAATAATAGGTTCTCCTTCTTTGTCAAAATTTGAATATGAGCTTCCCTCAAGACATGCTGTGATTCTTATTTTGAAAGAAATTACAAATTCAATCAAACTGCTGCTAAGAGATGCATTTCCTCGTATATACATTAAAAAAACAGATGGTTTAAATTCTGTTGAATTTCTACCTTTTTGTCCTGAAGAGGTAAAACTATATTATGAGAAGTAATATTTTCTAATACTTTTTTTCAGTCATTAAATATTATCATTATGTTTAAAATTACGTTTGCTAAACTACTTAATAAATTACAATAATATTTCAGTTTCCTTTTTTTAAATTTTTTTTTCTATTTTTTCCATTATATAATTTTTTCCATGTTTAACGCAAATGTTTGAAGTGAGCTTTATTTTGATACCATGATTTTTTATCATTTTTATTTATAAAATATGTTAATATCTCATATCTATAGTTGATATATTTAAAGTTTACTAATAATAAAAAAAAAGTTCTAATTTTTTTGAGAAAAAATAAGTTTGACTCATTAAAATTAGGATATTTAGTTTTTTATCTGCTAGACATTTAAATTTTCTTATAATCTCTATCAAATTTTTATATGCAGGCTAATTATCTTAAACTCTCAGACTTAAACATTTTTTTATTAAATGTGTGAATTTACTAATTTTTTTTCTTGTAAAGGAAGCTCTGAATTTTTTAAATCTGGAATAACTGTTAATTACTCTATTATGATAAAGAAAACGAAGGAAATAAAAATATGACCACCGAAGCCGACGTCTTCAGGGGGTACCAGCCTCGGTAGCCATAAAAACAGCACCATTTCTAATTCAGGGAGAAGCAAATGCCTAAATTAACTCCCTCAGTACCCCGATGGTTTTGTATAGAAGTCCAGGAAAAAACATGAAATACAAATAACAAATTAAGAAAAGAAACTCATACAAAATCATCAGAAAAATAAAAACTCACATATTCACAGGTCAAACATTGATTCCACAAGCAAGCCGAATGAAAAGAAAGCACTAAAAACTAAAGAAAACAACGCCCTTTATTACAATGCGCAGATGGAGAATAAAATGAAAAAAGTCAAGAGAAAGAAATACGTAACAAATTAATAGAATGCTTAACTGGAAGCTCTGAATTTTTTTAATCTGGAATAACTGTTAATTACTCTATTATGATTATGAGTATGAGTTGCCCTCCAAACAGTTGAAATGATGTATAGCAGTCACTATGGAAACAGATTGTTCCACTAAGTTGTAAATTTAATTTCAACTGTTAATCAATCCCAGACCCTGTAATATTCATTATTCTGAATTATTTGTTTTATTTTTCATCTAATTTTTTAGGAAGCATTGGTGATTAATGGTAATGAGTTTCCTATAAAGAAACAATAAATGGGCACAAAATACCATGGAATATAAATTTAATACTTTTTCTTCCTTTTTTTCTGTAAATTGTTCGAAAATTCTGTGTCTGTTCTGTTTTAATCTGTATTTATTCTGTTTTTTTTTTTTTTTTTTTTTTTTTTTTNTTTTTTTTTTTTTTTTATTCTGTCCTTTTTTTTATTCTGATCTCTGTATTCTGTGTATTTTTCCTCCTATTTTTTTCTTCCGTGTTTTTTATTCTGAAAATTTTATTTCAACATTATCTTCAAACTCATATTTTTGCTAAATCATCCATTTTTTCTAATGAAAAAAAGTGTAATGCGTTTTTTAGGGTTTCTTTATTGCACTTAATAGAAAATCTATCCTTTTTCGTATTTTAGCTTACATTTAGAACACTGCTGTTAATATTTAAATATCTTTAAACTTGCTTTAATTCAAAATTATTGAGCTTGATTCACAGAATGTTTCAAACAAAAGAGTGTTAAAAAACAAAGGTAGATATAAATTGAAGTAAAATAAGGATATCTTGCAAAATTTGAAATTTTATGTGAGCTTTAATTTTATTTATTGAAAATGTATGTTAGAAAAGGAAGGGGAGAGCGAAAAGTATAAATAGTTTACTATCAGCGAGAAAAATAATGTGTGTGTTGGCATGGGCAAAGATTTTTTGAATTTTCAACTAACTTTTATTATCTGGAACAAAAAAATAGTATACTGATAAAAAATTAGTGATTTTCAAAAATTCAATTTTTTTAAATGAAATTTACTAAAAGTTCATTGCTAGCTGGATTCTAGATGTCACCATTAAAATAGTAATAATAATAAATGTGTCTTACTGCAGAATGTAAAAAAAATTATTGTACTAAGCTGTTATAAAATGCAAAGTGATATAAATAATTATGCACATTTGTATACAATATATGTCAACTTTTATTTTCATCACAGACTATCACTTCAAATGTGTGTGAGGAAATTGAACCTGGAGTAGAAAGATGTTTTATTGTTATTGGAAGAAATGAAAAGCAGTGGAAAGCTTACATGGGGCACACTGATTTTTCTAAATTCCAAGAAACTGGAAATGATAGTAAGACATGGCTTTCTTATGAAAATTAAATTATTATCTATTTTTTCTTACATTTAAACATTTTTAACCTTAGTCTCACAAATGTTCTAATATATGTAAGAGATTTTCTTCTTTTAGTTCTTTTGTTTTCCTTCCCCTTAAATCAATATTAATTTTTTTTTTTACTCTTTTATTTAATAACCTGAATTTTTTCTTCTTCAATATTCATTTCTTGCTTATAATATGCTTTTTATTAGCACCCAGTCTCTATGTCCTTGCAAAAATTGAAATTTTTTGTCATACCAGGGCTTTCCATGTTTTGACCTTGTTATTCTTCTATTCTTTGTGTTTTTGCTCTTTAACTAGAATTTAAGGAATTTATCATGGAGAATTTTGCAGTATTGATATTATGAGCAAAACTATAAACTTTAAAAGCTTATCATATCTTGTTAATAAATTTAAAATCTTGAATTAATGTTATTCAATAAAAGTTTGCATTATTCATTAAAAATTTGCAATAATCTATTGGATTTTATTCAAACAACTCCAAAAGAGCATAAAACATTAGATTTTTGATTAAGAAATCATCATTTATTCATCAAAAAATTCTAGCAACAGAGTTCTTTTATGAAGAGATGAATTATTTAACATTAAAGACATCCTATTACTTAACATAAAATGATCATACATTACTTACATTTTTACATAAAGTGATTTATAAAATAAATTTGTTACAGATAGTTTTTATTTATTTTAAATGTTTTCAGGTGTTAAAATACATCAGAAGTATCAAACTCATGTCTGTAACTCAAGGGGTAGCATTGATCTCAACATAGAATCTGTTCCTAGCTCTCCTACTTTTGCCAACAAATCTGCCTCATCAGGATTATCGGTCAGTCCCCAGCCAAAATCTCCTGTGGCTACTGCAGCTGACAATACTGTCCGTCCAGCTACCGCTTTTGTACCTCGTCAAAGGCTTTTTCTGATGATGGTTAAAGATAAAAGTGTAAGTTGTGTTTATGTCATACAAACTTACTCTTAATGGCTAATCAAAATTTAAATAATCTTAAACTAAACTTAATGCATTCAGGCCTATGGATATTGAATTAACCCTTTTACAATATTGAATTTAGAAAGTTATTCTTCTTCGTTGTTATTACTGTTGATGTTCTTTCCTTAGTTTTAGGTTAGAAAACAGTGTAGCAATAAAAAAATTTTTAATTTAATTTTTTTTGCATTTTATTTATTTTTTATATAATTTATTTGTTATACTTCATTTTATAAATAAATTTTTTGAAAATAAAATTTTATGAAAAATTTTATGTAAATTATTATTAATATGAATTATTATTATTAATATGAACATTATAAAATTTGTAATTGTTGTAGGTTTATTGGAATATGAGTATCATTAGTTACAATAGGGGTATACTTTGATAAGTATTTATTTTGCTCTATTGTATTTGTTCTTAATTATTTTTATATAAAACCTATCTGTACGCCACCTGTCAAAAATTTCGCGAACAAGCTTTCTTGACAGCCCCTTATTTTGCAATTAATGAAGGTTTATTGCAATATGAATATCTTCAGTTACAGCAGGATGAACAAGTTTATTTTTCATCTTTTGAGTAGTATTTATTGTATCTAATAATAATATCTTACTTTTATTAGTATTTAATTTTCTTTTTTTTTTTTAATTGTTAGGCAACTCTGTTTTTGTACAATTGCTCTCAAGACACTTCCCAGAAACTTTTGGTACAGATAAAAAAGCTTATTGCTTTTCATCAGAATAGGAATTGCTTATTAAGCAATATTATGCTCCAGAAATTAGGTATATTTTATGGATTATCCAGTTTTAATCGAACAGATGTTGAAAAACCCAAGAAAGATGATAAAAATGTAAGTCTATCTTTTTTTTTTTTTAGATTTGTAATTTGAAATTCTCAGCTTTTTATTATCCTTTATAATTATGACATTAATGTTTAGAAATTAAAATATAAATTTTTTAAATTTTATATAGTATCTTTCTTCTTGTTTCACATGATAAAATTAATAATGGTTACTTCATGTATGGCATATGTATTTTTAATTATTTTTATGATCTTTGTTGCATAACTTTTAGCTCTTTTTACTATAAAAGAAATATTGAAGTTAGATAGCTTAGCAAGCTTTTGGTGATAATTTATCATAATTATGTTTACAAAGAAATGCTGTATTGTCTTGTAAACGAAGACCATAACCATTTATTTAAAGATTTTGAAGTGATTTATCATCATTGTTGTAAATCTTGTAGCTCTTTTTTTCCATGAAAGAAGTATTGAAGTTGGACAGTTGAGCAAGCAGGGCTATTTTATCAGAATTATATTTAAAAAGAAATGCTGCATTGTCTCTCCATGAAAACTTTTGTAATGATTTATCATCATTAAACCTTTAATTTTGGAATATGCATTAATAAAAATAGGCATGTTGCTTTTAAAAAAAATTATTTTATTCAAAATGTGAGCTTAATAAAATGAGCATACATATAATTTCAATTTTTGTACTACTGAAGAATTAAATTAATAGTGAATCTGTATCATTTTGCGATGCTTAAATCACATAGTACCTATTTTAATGTGTCTTTATTCAATTCTAATGTACGTTTGTAATTAATGTACATTTTGAAGTATGAACCTCACCTTCAACATGCATTTTAAACTTTGTCTGCTTTTTAAACACATTTCAAGTCATATTGATTTTCTTTAACTCACATTTGAAGCTATGCCATTTTTAAAATGGGGATATTAAACTGTTTGTTTATTAAATGTGCACTTTTAGCTAAATCATTTTTGTTATTACATTTTTCTCAAATACCCATTTTGCACCTGATTAGAAGCAAAAAATTCATTCACATTATGGGATGTTGTCATTTTTGTGTGACACACTTGTTCTGTGAAACCTTGATTAAATGGACACTCTTGGAACCAAAAAATTATCCAATTATGAGAGTTATCCGTTTACAGGAAGGGAACACTAATAACAAAGTATGACTCTATAAATTAGTTTTAAAGTAACTACTATGATGTAGAAATAATTAAGTAATCTTTAGATAATTTAATATGGTACTTTCCCATTTTGCACACACATTAAGTCACCGAAGCGAAAGCAAAGTCACTGAGCATAAGCTAAGCTGACAAAATGAAAAAGTACCTATATATTTTATTAAAGCTATTGAAAGAAACTGCTTATGTTTTTATACTATGAAAAAAAAAATTATATTTGTTAAATTTATTTGTTTGAATTCTAATGAAATATTTTTCTATTTCTTTTTTATTCTCATTTTTTTAGGCAGCAAGAGAGTCTATTGATGAATCTGTTGTTAAATCATATGCTTACGTTGATCAGTTAGTTAGCAATCAAATATTCACATCCTCTTCAAGGTCATCTAGTTTAAGCACACCAAGAAATGCATACATTGCAAAAAACCTTAAAAATACCAAACCAACTGTACCTTTCCATTTGAGTGAATTCTCTAGAATCAGAGATCCTGTCTCTGCTCATGGAAGACAGTTTTTAGATACAATAGCTGCACAAAGAAGAGGTTATTATTTTTTTTTATATTATTGTTTATTTAAAAATTATTTTATTAAATAAGTGAGAGATGAGAAGTTGATAAACATAAAAAAACTCAATCTCTGTATAATCTGTCTGTTTCAACTGTACTTTTCCTCTTACATTTGAGAACATTTACTTTAAATAAGGCTAACAAATGTGAAATAAAGCATAAATATGTTGTATGATATAAACAAGCATTCTATTTGCTTTTTTGTGTAAATAAGAACCTTTCTCTGTGTCTAAACACTGAATAAAAGAAGGAAACAAAGAGGTGTAGAGGGAAATTACTAAATAAGTTGCATCAAGAGAAAAATGGTTTGACCAATAGAGGGAACCTGTTCCAAAGTCGCAACTTGTTTTTTAGTTTTCTCTATGTTTTTACTCTTCATCCTGTGTTTGAAGGTTTTTCATTACAGAATTAAAACTAAAGTATGTTTTTTTATCTGCTAGTATTTATGTTTTGTTCACGTTATTTAGTTTTATTCATATGTTCATTCTATATACATTGTCTTTATTTGATTTTTATTTAAAAAAATGTCTGCCCTTTAATTAAGTTTAGTTTAGTATTACCATTCTTATCCTGAAATTCTGATTCTAAAATTCTGATTTGTATAAATTAATATTTCGATCCATTTTTAATTTTACTAATCCTCAATTGAATTGTTAGCATTATTTTTTAAAAAAATTAAGTGTCTGTTAGTGATGTGAAATCAATGCAATTTGCTATCTAAAATAAAACTTGCTTTAAGATTGTTGACAAAAAAAAGTTTGGTGCTAATGCAAAATCTACAGTCTAAGTTTTAATCATATTATTATGCTCTATGGAGCATTAATTTATACTACATTTTATCATTCAATACAAAATATTTTGGGAAATAGTATTACTTCAAAAATGGAGTTGGTATATTTTTTCTTATTAGATTATTATTTTTCTCTTTCATACAAATTTTCTTTTCATGAATTCATTTCATTTCATTCAAAACTAAAATTTTATTTTACATGATGAATATTTTATTTAATCTCTGGTTTAGCATTTTTAATTGCAATAAAATTCTGTGACATCAAAGATATCTGTCTTCCTTAAAGCACAAACTTCTGCAAAGCATGATGTTCCTCTCTTAACATTTTTCAAACTGGCGTGTATGAAAACTTGAGTCTGACCTAATAGGAAATATAAGTCTGACCTAAGTATAAAGCTTTAAATTTTCAGGATGTTAAACAAATGGGCAAGAGACCCAAGGAGCTTAATTTGATGTCTTTTGCTCAATTTTCTTTAAGCCTAGTTCTAAAGAAAGTATTAATCTTGATTTATCATTATTTTTTATTTTAAATATATATTGCTTTAAAAAAAGTACTGTGTCTTTTATATCCAATTTCCATATTATTTTTTCAATTGATTTCTTTCCAAATTTGTAAAATAGTCTAGTAATTTGTAAAATAAATCTTTGAAATTCTATTATTGTATTAATCAAAGTTTTAGTAATATAATAGCAAACTTTTAAACCCTGTTTATACTTCAAATTCTAATTCTGATAAAAATGCATTCTTACGAGTGTTTTTTTTTCATTAAAATATGTGTATTTATGTAAGGGGTATCCAAAAATAAATGAAAATAATTCTGCAGTTGGTGGATTCAGTAGCATAAATTTTTCAGGCCAGACGAACTTTCACTTTTCAATTCTGAGTTTAGTGTGCCCTATTGTTTCCACTAAGGTGATTCTATTTTCATTTTGAGTTTTTCTGGGAAAATCAGTTTTTAAAGTTGCTTAATTTTTACTATGGAGTTTTTAATCACAGAAGCTGGCTTCTATTTAAGTTTTTATTTCTGCTGAGAGAACTAAAAGAAGTGGCACAGAGTAGGACCAGGTCATTAATGTGTCTGGGATAAAAATTTAATCATATTTTTTTATAAGTTCAAAATCTGTTACCCTTAAATGACCTTATTGTTTTTTGAGCTCAGCTGTATGATTTTTTTCACACCTATTTCCATCTACAGGTTGATAAATAATTACAACTAATGTTAGTCACATTTGACTATTTTTATTCATAAGAAGGCCCATTATAAGCTTGAGTTTATTATTTATTACATGTCAAATTATTCCTGTAAACTGTGTTCAATGTCACACTCATTTCTGTTACATTTTTTAAAGAAAATATCAAAAATTGTTTACTTGAATTGGAGAAAAAACGAAAAACGGAGAAAGCCTAATCTGATTTTATTAAAATAAATTCACTGTAATGAAAGACTGCAATGAATTCAGTGCAATGTTATTGGGTGAACTTTTCTTTGAACTATGCTGAACTGGTTCATCTGAAACAAAAATGAAGATTGTATTACTGACTTTTTTTTCAGTTACTGATATTTTTATTTTTGTATATCAAAATATTTCAACTATTAAAATATTTAATTCATAAAAATATTTTTTTTATTTCAGGCAAATATCTTCATGGTGAGTATTTCGATTTTACTACTTCAATTTTACTCACATTATTTTAAGAGACTCTCTAATTTTTTATTATCTTCCTACTTATATCCTAAATGTGATATTCCTCATAATTCATGAATATTTTTGCACCAAAGGAAAAAAATGATGTAAAAACGTTTTATATAATTAATGGTACTACTAAACATATATCTCTATCATTTGAAGTTTTGTATTTTTAAAAATAAACAAATTTTGATAAAATTCTCTATTTTAAATGCCATTTTTTGCTTAAAATTGAGCATTTTTCTTAAGACAGAGATCTTTTATGTTATAAACCATGTGTAACAGTAAAAGAATATGATTTGAAGCAATAGTTCACTTAGAATTGTTTTAATAATTTGTATCAATGTTACTAATTCCTAAAATTAAAAATATATCTTAGAAAAGCCTATATATCATTTACATTTTTTTTTGGTCTACTTTCTTATCGATTATTTTTTAGCATAAGAATACTCATATTTTTATTTTAAATTGTTGGCAAGCTGTGCTTTTACTCTAAAAGGATTATTTATAATTACTTATTAACTTCATATGCTAGTGTACTGAAATTATTTTTCAATTGTTAGTCAAACCATTGTAATCTTATTTTAATTGTATTTAAAGAAATTTTTTCATAGAAATATTGAAAATTTATTTTATTTAAACAAGAGTAAAATTTACCGATTTATTTATTATACAGTATGTTTCTTTTAAGTTCAAATTTACATCTCAAACCTAGCATGTTTTATCACAGCATCCCACAGTGCAAAACTCTTATTGCAAGTATTTTTTATTACCTTTTTATGTTTTTTTAATTACTTTATAATTGCATAGATATGCAAGTTTTGCACAATTTATGGAATTCAAGAGGTTCAGGGCACCACTCATTTGTAAGTATTTTCTCTACTTATGCTCTTTAGGTCAATATTAAATCAAATAATAGCTTATAAATATTTATTAAAGAAATACTTTTGCCTGATTGTATGTTGTTTACAAGTTTCATAATTATTTGCATAAATTTTTTTATTCATATAATATTGTACCAGAAATAGCCTATACATAACAATGGGCTATCTCTTTACCAATAAGGTGTTGTATGTTATTGAGATGTGATGAGCATAATTTTTGTAATTTTACATGGTTTTAAAATTGAAGATAGGGAGTCAGAGACCCTTGAAATGGTCACTTTTACCCATACACTTAGCAGATTTATAAGGAGATTAGCCCTTTTTCTGTCACCAGGATTTTTCTACTGCCTGTGCACTACTGCATAGTGAAATACAAAAAATAAATAATTACATTTTAGCCTAGATTTTACCCACTCTCCTGACTGAATAATTGAAATCACTTTATCTGGGTCATGGATACTTGGCACATATTACTTATAATTTTGAGTGTTAAAAATTTAAATTTTTCAAAATCAGATAAAGTACATTTTTGTGTCTAATTCTGTAGTTCAATAATAATTAATACTCATTGAATAACATATTGAAGGCGTGGCTCTTTTTACTAATAAGAATGCATTTTAATTTATGTAATTCCAATAAGATAGCCTTATAAAAATAATTCAATGTGAATATTAATTATTTATTACTCAAATTATTCAGCATTACTTTACTGTAATGCTGAATTCATGGTATGTTAATCTTTTTGCTATTTCATACAGTAACCAGCTATTTGCTATTCATGCAGCAACTATTGAAACCAGACCAGCCTCAGTAACTATTTAGCCAGGTTAGATTATTCTATACCAAACTCTGGCTTTCCTTTCTTCCAGTACTTCATCTAAACTTTCCTCGATGCAGAACAAAAACCTGCAAAGGGAACTAAAAAAAACAGCACCCTATGGAATAAGAGCCTTTACTAAATATTCGGCAAAGCCCTTTTGTGAGCATCAAAAACTCTTTGGTTACATATCGGATATTGCTCAGAGCCTAACGACTGCTCTTACTTGGTACTTTAACCTAGTTTCAGGACTGTCATATGAAAAAAAACAGTGGCAAATCAAGTGTCATGTTAAACCTTCTTACATGACACCACATCCAGTGGATAAATTACTAGTGGAAATTTTTACCTTTTATTTAGAAAATTAGATTTGCTGAATATAGCAATGAAAGGTATACTAATATTTTCTTGAAGATCCTTTAATTTACAAAATTATATTTAATTACAAGGCTATAGTAACTAACTTAAAATCATTTGATCTTCACATTGCTGCTGCTAATATGTCATACATAATCGGTAATATTCTTTTATTTTCAGGATAAGGTTTTCAGTGATCTAAAGTGCTTGGCTCGCTTGAGCCATTATTGTCTGACTCCTATTTTGTTTAGCCCATCTTGGCGATCTAAAGTAGCTCCTGTGAGAGACCATGCCTTGGAGCCTTTGGAACAAAATTTGACTGGTTTCGAGAAACCTCCAGAACCTCATGTTGTATCAACTGTGAGTAGTAATGTGCAACATTAATTATGTTCCATCCTGAGTCCATAACTCCTACTACTTTGACTTTGTGTCTTTAATAAATATTTGATATTAAGTATTACTGAAATAATAAATTAAGAAATTTAGTTTTAAGAACAGTTATTAACTTAAAGAGAGAAGTTAGGTTTTTCTATTACTTATGTTTTTTTTTTATCAATACAGTATACTCTCGCTAGCTCAAACTTGGATATCTCGAAAACCTTGTTATGTCAAGAAATTATTTTTCCCCTTAACACTATATATCCACCTAATGTTAATTTGAATTCCTGTATCAAAGAGTTTTTTCTCAAAGCGTTATATCCAATTTTTTCGAAATAGAAAATGCATTTTTTTCAGAAAAATTACAATGTAAGCTTATTGTACACCAATTCTTTTCTATTTAATACATAATTATTTTTGTCTTACTTTTAAAGATAAAATTATCATTGTTATATTTAGACTTATAATCAACTGTTATTACATGCATATTTATTAGTAGTTATTCTTATGTATCATGACTCTACTTTTTAGAACATATTTATATCATTTTAGAACATACTTTTTGAACTCGCTATCTCGAAAATTTTAATTTAGTGAAGTAGGCTCGCATTAAATGTATAAAAATTATCATTGTTATATTTAGACTTATAATCAACTATCATTACATACATATTTATTAGTAGTTATTCTTATGTATCATGACTCTACTTTTTAGAACATATTTATAACATTTTAGAACATACTTTTTGAACTCGCTATCTCGAAAACTTGCGATCTCGAAAATTTTAACTTAGTGAAGTAGGCTCACATTAAATGTATAAAGTTGTAATGTTTTATTCTATGCTTCATAAAGTTTCTTCATGCATAGGATTTCTTTTAACATCGCTCTAAAATCTAAGTTCCTGAGTACTTTTTGCCCTTAGCAATTGACTTTTTTTTTTCCTATGCAGAGGTCACGCCATAGCTCAGGTAGTAGTTTGAAAAGTACTGATGCTCCAGGTAGTGCTGGTAGTCAAACAAGAACAAGGAGATTCAGTGGAGCTACTTACCCTAGCTCAAATCAAGGATCTCCTAAACTCAGAACTAAAACACCATCTGAAGAAACTTGGCATGCCATGGTCTGTCGCCATTATCTCCAAGAGTATGTAACCTACATGCATACTATGGGTTTTGTATCCTTGCAAGCATCTAATCTATCTGACCAAAGGTAAAAAAAAATCTAGTTTTATTTTTGACGCTAATTTGGTAGTCACATATGCTACCTTGTTCACATTCATCATTAAACTTACCTGACACAATAAAAATTTTAAAAAAAATTAAATTTTAGCATGCAATAAACTCCTTTTTTTAATTAAATAAATTTATTAGCAAGCAAATATTATTGGTATTATCTTTTAAATATGTGAAGAAAAGAACAAATTTGTCTGCAGTTTAATTTATGTCAATGTCTAATTTTAAACCAGTAAGAAATATCCATTTTTTAAATGACTTCTCGAATGATCTGATTAAAATTTGTGAAAGACGGAGGGCTTAATTAATTGCACCCACTTTCCAAATTTTAGGAAGTTTTGGAGTCATACGAGTGACGCATAGACAGATACACAAATTATTCTTTTTATTATTAGAGAAAAGATGATCTTTATAATGTAAAATAGAAAAACTTTATGGATTTTTTTAAACTTTCATTCCGAAATATCCAAAGCAGGATGTTTGAGGGTGTAAAAATACTTTATTCTTAACAAATATTATGTTAAATTGATAAATGTGCCTTGCTGAAATAAAGCATGTTATTCCTACAACTTAATTATCTAATAATTACTATCGTCAAAAATTTATTTACAGAGTTATTACAACATAACATAATTATTAAAATATATGTCAAAATACAAGGTTTGATTTTAAAAATTTTTGAATAAGTCAAATAATATATTTTATTTTTGCTTTTTTCTCTCTGTTTTTATTTGTTAGAAAACTATTTGGTGGTATATTTTATTTGTTGACAAAGTTTTAAACTAGCTAAAATATTATTTTGTTTTATTGTTTGTATTTTACTGTTGTTGAACAGCCGACCCAATTTTTAAGATTGCAATTACCAATGTTCAACTCTGTCGCTTAGTAATTTTTAACCCACTCCAGAAGACAACAGAATTTCTGTATTAAGTATTGAGAGAAATTGCCTTCTTGGAGGACTTTTTGATGAAACTAATTGGCATTTGCATTACATGAAGAGGAAAATCTTTGAAGACCTCTCATGGTTAGCCTGATGGCAAAGGGGACTCTAATACATGATCCATCTACCACTAAGAATATTTTATGTCTGCACTGTGGTCGGTGTGAGACTGTTGTAGAATTAATATTGACTAACTATTACTTGAATTTGAAGTCAGGTCACCTTATTGGGAAGCAAACTCTCTATGTCCTGAGCCACCCTGGCTCTACAATAATTATTTTATTTTATAACCATTGTTGAACTGCCAACCCAATTTTTCAGTTTAGGACTACTAATGACACCTCAGAGCTTACATACTTTGAACTTTTCACAAGGCAAAAGGCCCAGAACAAACAAAAGTGGCTGCTTCCACCTACTCACTACTGGTATAAAGCAAAAAGACCAGGACTCTCTCTATCTCTTCCTGGTGACAGGCAAACCAACATTTGCTTATCCCGACTGGCCAGTGGACACCTGAAAAGTCTCACATTTTCTGCTAATCAAAAAATCTTTCCTCTTTGTCCTAAATGCCAACAAAACCAGGCATCACCTGAGCACATCTTGAACTGTTTAGGGCTGGACTGGAACGACATTCATTCCTCTCCCATTCTGGTTTCAGATTTTCTTAATGTCAACGGATTTATTGATCTGGTCTGACCCCGTCAGACCAGATGGGAATTAGCAACAACAACAACTAATGTTCTGCTCCAAAGCCTTGTAATTTTCCAGAAAATAAAGGAACTTCCCCATCAACTATTTGGAGAAATTTGCTTTTCGGAAGAACTTTTGTGATGGAACTAATCATCTTTTGTAGTGATGGAACTAATCATCTTTTGTACTACATGCAGAAGAAAACCGCTGTGGATTAGCGTGGTAGCAGAGGGATTCTAACCACATGATCTGTCTACCACTGAGGATATTTTTCGTCAGTATGAGCCGTTTGCGGAATTTGTTTCGACCAACCATCGCTGGGATTTGAATCCTGGTCACCTCATTTGGAGGCGATCGCTCTATCTCTGAACCACCACAGCTGTACTAATTATTTTATCTTTATAACCATCGTTAAACAGCCGACCCAATTTTTGGGTTTACGACTAGTAATGTTCTACTATGTAGCCTTGTAATGTTGAATTCAATCCAGAAGACAAGGGAACTCGTGGATCAAGTATTGGGAGAAATTTGCCTTCATGGAGAACTTTTTGCTGCAATTAACCCACATTTGCGTTACACTGAAAGGAAAACCTCCCACAGTTAGCCTAACGGCAAAGAGACTCTAACCCGTGATCCATCTGCATATGAGAATATTTTACAACAGCACTGTGGTCCATGTGAGCTAGTTGTGGAATTCATATTGGCCAGCCATCGCTGAGATTGTAACCTGGTTCACCTCATTGGAAAGCAACCACTCTATACCCCAAGCCATCATGGCTTGCAGTATTTATTTGTTATATTTTAATGCTGTGTTATGCTTTGAGCTAAACAAGTAAATTTTACTTTTTTTTTGTTTTAAATTATTTTAATTCATTTCAGGCATAGTGTAATTGCAACTGATGATGATAGGATATCTAGATCTGACTCATTTTCTCGCCATCGAGGCCCTCCTGTATTTTATCTGATTAAATGTTTACTGGGTGGTTTACTAGTCTTTGAACTGGGATTAAGTGACCCATATGCTTATGGCCACCTCTACTCTCTAGAGTGTTCCAGATTCAAAAGTTGTACTCCTAGGGTTTTGAATTCTCAGGTATTGTTATTCGTACTACTTGTAGTATATTAGAGTATTAATCAAAAATATTAATAAATGCTACGTAAAGATAATTTAAATTAAAAAAAATAAGGAAAAATTAATTTTACGATTTACGTTTTTATATATTTAAAATGCATTTAAATTATTTAGACTAATGTTCTAAAGAATTTATGTTTCCTAGTCTGCAAAAGCAAAACAGGAAAGTTATTTAGTATAATGTTAAAGTTTATATTTATTTCTCAAAATTTACATTAGAAATAATTATGAAGTATGACTTATTCTACATTTGTTCTAGCACATGTAAATTGTTTCTTTTAACAATTTATAATTCTAAAGTTTCTTTTTCCTTGGGCTGTTAAGGAAGTAAATTTTATGGCAAGACTATAAGAAATCTGTGCTTCTTGCATTGCACTTGCTTTTGGATTTATCGCAACACTTTTTATATGCATCAATTGAATTCTTTAATAGTGGTTTTGCAATGACTGAAAAGAGAATTTGAATTTGGAATATATATATGTATATATATATATNTATATATATATATATATATATATATGTTTTTATTTATTTTTAGCAGCAAACAAACTTCTAGGGGAGTTAGGGCACATCATCAGGATTAAAATTACAAAGTAACCCGTACCCGGTAATGCTGTCATACATCACTAGATGTGCTTCCCTATTATTAACTATTTCTTTGTGTGCTTTTGAACAGATCAGGGAAGTACTCCATGTCATGTACAAGGATATTTCCAGGCCTTGCCCTAACTAACCTAGAAGTATATTGCAACATATTAGCAACTCTCTGTTATATATAACATTTTGAAACCTATGTTAAATAAAATAACTATTATTAAATAAAATAACAAAAAAAATAAATATATAATAAAATTTATTTTTTGCATAGAATAATCTTTGGATAAGCGAATTTTACATTTGTGAGCAAAAAATTTTAAATTCATTTAAAAAGTTCTTGAAATATGCAAAAAGTAATATTAACTTTACGGGGTCCAAACTTAGGACCACTTTGCTGACAAAACTATGTGAACCATATTTTCCAGATTGCAGCTACCCCCTATATTTTGGTGGTCAGAAACCCGAATCCGTAGAAAAAGAGGTATGTTTATTCAGAGAAAGTGCGTTTTGTGCCTTATTTCATAACTTCAAATATCATCTGCACTAATTAATTAGATTATTTGATTTCACCTCCTTGAACCATTAAAAATGAGTCTTAGAAAGTGAAGATCTGATCATTAAATCAAAAGTTATTTAAGGTGGTCTGTTATTATTATTTTTTTTTGGTGCACTGTACATTTCAACAAAAAGGAACTAAAAATATAATTTTTTAAAAAAATATGTAGCTTTAGAATAAAATATATACCCCAAATTTGACAAGAACAAGTATGTGTATCAATGCAATTCCTCAGTGTTATTTGTAAATAAGAAAGTTCTTTTACATTACCATTTTACAATACTTTATATATTATATAAAGTATTGTATTATTAGTAGTATGTATTATTAGTATTGTATATAGGGAAGCACCTCTAGTGATGTATGACAGCATTACCGGGTATGGGTTACTTTGTAATTTTAATAATTTTTAGTATTGTATATATTATATAAAGTATTGTAATTACAGTACTATATTATAGTAACAATATTATTATTTTTATTTATATATTATTTTAATATAACACTATAATATTTTTTCCTTCTTTTGCTAGTTAATTGCAATATTCCTTTTTATTTTAGTTCACAGCAGCCTTTTTAGATGAGCTTGATAAAATAAAATTTAACATGCACCTACATTCTTTTACATATGACTACCATTTACGCACAATACATTCTTACATATCTGGTCATCAGCTTATTTTCCGTCATGGTTACCACTTGACAAGTTTCTTAGATGACTTCATTAAATATTATCAAAAAGTTCCTACTGGTGCACGTAATTTAGTTTATTCAGGTAAGTTTAAATGTTGTATTTAGTACCAGAGTTTATTTTATGTTATGAACTTTGATTACTTCATTAAATATTATCAAAATGTTGCTACTGATGCTCATAATTTAGTTTATTCTTGTAAGTTTAAATGTTGTATTTAGCACCAAAGTTTATTTCATATTATAAACTTTGATAGAATTTATTAAATATATCAAAAGGTTTCTACTGATGCACCTAATTTAGTTTATTCAGATAAGATTAAATATTGTGTTAAGTACCAAAGTTTATTTTATATTTAAATCAAAAATACTTGAAAGTGTATATTTATCATTCAATACTTAAGGATTAATTTGGCAGTAATAATATTTCATTGCCCATATAAAAACAAAGAGTAAAATTTTGTATTTATGTCTGTTTTCATGCGTATTAATACTATTTACATATATATTGAAATTCTAATATCTTTGGCTAGAAATTATAGATCTCTGAATATTCATTCAAAAAATTCCGAGGCAATTAATTTCATTGTTGTATTGTTATTTCTAAATTCTCCTAAAGTATTACTTATATTCTTTTGGAAAAGTCAGATTAATCATACGATGATTAAAAGTATTATTTATATTGATTAAACAAATGTGGTTTTAAAATTTTAGTCTTTTTTGTAATTCTTTAAAAAATTCGGTTATTTTAATTATTTTTTAAACAAACTTTCTTTTCAAAAAGTGTATTCTTCTTCTTCTTCATAAGCGCAACAGCCTTTCACAGGCCAAGGCTGACTCGCAGATTTTTCTCCATCTGGCTCTGTCCGGTGCGACGGCCCGCCATCGGTTGACTCCCAATAGCTTGAGGTCCTTTTCAACGTCGTCTATCCATCTTGTAGGTGGTCGTCCCCTGCGTCTCGTACCTTCAATTGTGAAAAAAATCACTTTTTTGGCAGGGACGGCATCAGAATTTCTGAAGAGGTGGCCCAGCCACCTAATGCGTGATGCTTTAATAGTTCTCACAATGTCGGTCCCACCGAATTTGTCATATTTTTTGTAAATTTCGTGGTTGTAAAGAATTCTCCTTACGTTATTCTCTTGAAGAGATCCAAAGATTTTCTTCAAAATTTTTCTTTAAAAAATTAGCAGTTTTTCCTCCTCTGTTTTGTTTAGGGTCCAGCACTCACTTCCATACATAACTATAGCCCTGATTAAAGTTTTGTAGATGTTTAACTTTGTCTTCACACTGATGAACTTGGATTTGAGTTGGTTTCTGAGGCCGTAGAAACTTCTGTTAGCCATGAAAATTCTGTTATTTCGATTTTCAGGTTGTTGTGGCTAGAAATCAAGGTTCCTAAGTACTTGAACTGGTTAACAGTTTCAAAAGAGTAAGTCATTATCTCCAGAGGAGATCGATCAGGAGTTTTATTTGTTGCAATCAAAAACTTGGTTTTGTCTGCATTTATAACTAGTCCCATCTCCTTCGCCACACTTTCAAGCGCTACAAAAGCGTCAATGACTGAGCGTTTTGTTCTTCCAACTATGTCGATATCATCAGCAAAAGCGAGTAGTTGGACAGTTCTTTGTAAGATTGTTCCATTTGTGTTGATACCAGAGTCTGTAATGGCCTTTTCTAAAGCTATGTTAAATAGCAGGCAAGAAAGGGAATCACCCTGTCTCAGGCCTTTTTCGGTGAAGAATGGTTCAGAGAGACTTGACGAGATTTTTATTCTGCACGAAACTCTTTTGAGTGTCATTCTTGTGAGGCTGATTAGCTTCTTTGGGATGTTAAACTCCAACATAGCCTCAAGTAGTTTTCCTCGGTTGATGCTGTCGTAGGCAGCTTTAAAGTCAATAAATAAATGGTATGTGTCAATGTTATACTCTTTGGTTTTCTCCAAGATCTGCCTGATAGTATGCAATTGGTCAGTCGTTGTTTTTCCTTTCTGGAATCCGCATTGGTAATTTCTAATGATTCCCGACAAAAAGTGTATTAATTTCACTAAATATGAGTATTTTATCCGCAAATTGTCTGAATTAAGTTCTTACTAAGTTATTAAAATAACTGTTGAATCCAGTTTTCACATTGCAAAAAAATTTCTTCTTTGCGCTATTTAAAAGTATTAATTAATTTCATTTTTGTTTTTAATTAGTTCCAGCACTACTTATTTGGAATTTTATTCTGATTTATAACAAAATAAATTATTTTTTCAATTGAAACCATATCATTTTGTCTATTTCATATTTTTAAAGGGATATAAAATCAAGAAAGAAGGAAAGTGTTTTTGTATTTGAAAAACAATTAATTTATCATTTTTGACTGATTATAATGCATTAAGCCACCTTACTAATTTCAAGTGCATAAGATTTTAGTACATTTTAATACCATTTTCTTATCGTTAAAGCTAAGCTTTTTTAACTAAAGGTAAAACTGTAAGCATTAGGATTTTTCATGTTTAACTTGTTTCTAATTTTTGTTGTAATAAATATAGGTGACTTTAAAAACTTGTATAATGCTTATAACTCATATAAAAATGTGTATAATGATTTAAAATAGTTAAAACTGCTTTTTACTGTTTAAAATATAAAAAATCATTACTAATTTAAAATTTGGGTCTGTGTAGATGCTAAAATAATTAGAAGTATTTTAATTTAAATTGTTCTAAGATAATAAAAAAATTGAATTTGTTCTTTATTTAGGAACTTTGACAATATCTGATATTAATAGATCTGGTGCACAGCTTTACAATTATATTATAAGTCATAATAAACTCTATGGTATGACTGTTCTAAGAATGGTTCCTGTATCTTTTGATAGCTCCAGTATTGTAAGTATATTTTTGGTTTTCATTTCATTAACTGTTACTTGAGCTAAAATATTCTTAAAAACCAATAATACCATTATTTCGTAATTTTATAAAAAGGTTTATATTATTTTCAAAAATTATATTTGCATATTTTTATTTGACTATAAATTGTCAAAAACCATAGCTTAATTTTGCCTTTGTTGTAATGGATTAAGTTATAAGCTGGATTGTTGTTTTTAGCTTTAAAAAAATTGTTGGTTGAAAGGTTTTTAAAAGGTTTATAATATAATAACTGATAATACAGAGAAGTTAATGTGGCAAATAACTAGGATTTACTATTGAAACTAAAAATAAATTCAAAGTTACACTTAACGTGCTGAATTTTGTGAGAAATTACATTTCTGCATTAAGGATATAACTATAAAATATAGTTGAATGTGTAAAAGTACAAAATATCAAATAAATATGTGAAATAAATATCATATTGATAATATACAGCTTTTATAAGGAGTTTAATTACACCCAAACGTTCGTACTTTTTGACAATCTTCAAAAAATCACTTAGTAAATTTTTAAAACTTCAAAGTGTTTTTTTTAAAATGAACAATATCCAAAGCAACCAATGGTGACTTCTTTTTCTTTTCTCTGACCGAGTAGTTATGATTTTATTTAGAAAGTATTTAAAAATATATAAGTAAGTATAAAAAAAAACATTCTATAATTTTGACGAAATACTTTTATTCAAAAATAAAGCATCATTTTAAAAATACTATATTAATTTAATATCTTAGGTTAGAAGGTTTTAGGAGACATTTTTGAGAAAGTTGAGCTTATTATTGAGTTGAGTTCTTATTTTAGTCTTATGCAATTGAACCTTGATCATTGTTCCGGCATCTTACATTTTTCTCAATCATTTTTCTCTTGTTTTAATGGTGCCATCAGAAAGGCTCTTCTTAAAATGTTAACCATACTCATTTAGATTGTTTTTGGAACTAGCAGATTCCCACATCTACTGTTCAGAAAGTGTACCAGCATTTAAAAAATATTATTAAAGTAATTTCGTTTTTGGAAGAGAAATAGTAGCTCCTAATGGTGAAAAGAGAAATGGGGGTATGTTTCAGCTTGGGGAAAACAACAGCATCTTTGATGACTGTACTTGAACTTGTGGTGTTGTAGGTTCAAGAAATGGTTGAAGAAATGCAAAGTGAAAATGGCAAAATGAAATCACAGTCATTGTTAACATTTAGGGGATGTCTAAATGTCTTTGAAAAACTAAGAACTTTCTGTGTTCAACGAAGTTAAGGAAAATGAATCGCTATCTGTTACAAATGTTGTAAATTTATTGTTTGCGCTAAGAAAAAGAAAGAGTGTTCAAACTAAAATTTCCTAATTTTTTAAATAAACTTTTCTTTTTATTTTAAATTTATTAATTTTATAGTCCATTGCTTCAATATTTTTGCACTAGTCCCCTGAGAAACAATTGATCCAGGTGCTATTGTTTAACTATACTACATTCATTTGTTTTGACATCATATGATACATTAATCTCTATCCTTTGTTTTGAAGTATTAATCTCAATGAATGAAGATATTAAATGCCAATCTTTCAGTTTTTAGAGTTGAAGACAATTCTAATTGCATTCAGGAATAAACTTTCAGTGACAACCTTGGAAAACCTATTCTTAGCATATTAAAATGACAATTTTCCTAAAGCTCAGATGTAAGAAATTCAAATAGGTTTTAAGTATTCGTAGATTTTTCTGTTTAGAAAGTTGCAGATAAGAATTAAAGGCAGTGCATAGTTTTTATTTCCTCACACTCACAAAAAGCAATAAATGAACTTATTGATTCAAATTAATTAAAATGTCACAACCATTATCCCCTCCGCCCTCCAATTGCGACATTTTATATTCAGAGACTGCAAAACTTGTTACTATCATGTTTCTTCGGACAGAAAATAAAATAAATTGTGTATTCAAACATTAATATTTTGTTCTTTTTTCTTCTTTCCAACTTTAGGACACTGAATTTGCTTTGGTTGAGCTCTTAACTCAAAAAGCCTCCTACAAGGATGCTAATGATGTATGCCAGATCGGCAGTTTCGATGTTGGCCTTCTCATTAACCTTAACACTTCAGAACCAGTACCTGACCCTAGCTCATTAGTCCTCAATTTCTACATCATACTCACAAGTCAGAGGGATCTGTATCCGAAGTTATCCAATCTGCAAGCAGCATTTCACGGCTCATTCCAGACCGTAAGGTTTGGCTCTGCTTTAACGTCCAGTGGAATTTTGTCTAGAAAAGTCAGTTATGCATCGATAGCGAATGAGAAAGACAAGTTTGATTCCAGTGGGGAAGAATCCATTTGCTCCACCAGTTCTAGGTAATTTATAGCTACTTGTAATGAAACTTAAAAATTAATGATTTGTATGGTTAATTTATACATACCTGCTATGGTGGGAAGTTCTGTAATACATTTAATGTTAAAAAGACGGATTAGGCTAATTTGGCTCCTCTCATTTTTTGTTGCTCTGTAATTCAAAAAATGACTCACTCAAAGTGTTGAGTATTTCTGACTTTTTGTAATATGATCCAATTTAAGTGCTTATTTAATCATTCATTTGATAGCTTTTTAGAAACGTATACATAGAACCTTATACCTAGAATGATGGGAGAGGCCAGGTTAGCCCCTTAAATATTTAGATAGGTATTTCATAACCCCAGGTAGTTTTGGTTATAGAGTACTCTTTGGTGTGTGTATATATATATATACAGTAGGGGACTGATTATCCGGAACGATCGGGACCATCGCTATTCCGGATAACTGATTTTTCCAGTTTTCTGAATCTCTGCAAAAAGCCGTTTTTTTTACTGTTAAATCCAACTAAAAAAAGCAATATTAGGAAATAAACTTAAAAAGAAGAAAAAACGATGATGTAATACGCTAATGATTATATCCAAAATGATGGTAAGGTAAACATCTTTCAAAAACGAACGAAAAATCCTAAAATCTTATGAGGAAAAATTTTTTTTTTTTTTTTTAAAGGTGGGAAAATGTATCGAATTTTGTTCCGGTTTTTTGGTTTTCCGGCTTTCTGATTTCCGGATAACAGGTTCTGTACTGTATATATATATATTATTAATTAACGGAAAATTACTTTTATGGGGNTGTAATTTTTAGAACAATGAACCCTTTAGTATATATAAGGTACCCCAGTTTCATTAAAAAAAAATATTTCAAGATGTTTATAATTATTATTTATAGAGAATACGAAAATCAATTATCTGGGAAATAAATGTATATGTATAATTGAAAGGCCCTAGTTCAATTTAATAAAATATTTTTGTTAACCGAATTAAATAAAATACTATGGAATTTTGATGATCAAGTCTATAATATGTTTTTGTTCAATTAATTATGATTATATTTTAAGATTTTGTATGCATGATTGATCTATAGACAAACAATCAAGGAAGGACCAAACTCGCCCATTGGTTCTTCTAGGTATACGTCAATTTTCAGTCTTTCTAGTGTTAACCTGCCCAGCTTAGAGCTTCTGAGCCAAATTTCGCTAAAATCTTCCTTTTACACAAAATTTCTCTATTTAATATTGTGATGAAACATTTTGATCTTTAAGTAATAGCATCAATCACATGTATATGAAAATTTCCTTCTCTCTGTTCTCATTTACCAGGTATAAAAGTACATAAGATCACCAATAAAATAAAATCTAGAAAAAATTTTATTATTTTATGAATATGAAAATTCACATAAATTGTTCAATCACAGTTGTGTTTCACCTTACAAATTGACCAAATATAATGAAGCTAAGTGGCAATATTTTTTCTATCCATAATTTGTTGTGTGCGGGTGAGCAGAGGAAATGAGCCTCCTAGCATAAAAAAAGAATTGTTTATTACTTTTTTTTCCAAAACTTTATGTCAAAATCACAAATACATCAAACCTTTATATACTCCAGATTTGAAAAGACTTATTGATAAAATAAAGTTTTAGTTTTGATAATGAGTTCAGTTGTGCCATTGCATTATTTTTTATTTAATTTTTTTTTATATGAAAATATTTATTCAATAGAATAAATATTATACTTAAAACCAAAATCTTGAATAGGTCAAAGAAGACATCAGTTCGTAGCATGTGTGATGAAGATGTAATGTATCTAGGATACTACAGCAGCCAAGAAACGATGATGCAGCAAGTAATAAACCAACAAGCAGCAGCAACTCGAGATCATCTTGAAGCTGTTGTCAAGAGAGCTTCTGTCCACTGTCGAAGAGATCATTTATGGAGTTTTCTTTTGCTCAGATCGCTCAAAGAGGAAAACAACAGTAAAGATGTAAGCAAGTCTTTTAATCATGATTTATTAATTCATATTAATCATGGTTTATTAATTAATTCATGATTAATCATAATTTATTATCTGTGTCTCCTGGCAAAATGATTTCTGATTTTTAACTTTTATCTATCAATTTTTTTTTATTTTCAACTAATTAACCCTTTGTGAAGTAAATCTTTTCAAGAATAATAAGCTGGGGACTTTAACTAAAAACTACTCTCTGCCCTGATAACATATAAGTTAAAATTCTGCAAAATATAGAAGTTAAAATTCTGACATACAAGTTAACATACTCATTGACATATAAGTTAAAATTCTGCAAAATTTTACTCACAGTCAAAATGTGGATGAAATGACAGTAAAGATGTAAGCAAGTCTTTTTTTTTTCATGATTTATTAACTGACTTTTGTGTCTCGTCTCAAAATGATCCATGATTTTTAACTTATATTTGCCATTTTTTAAAATTTTCCCCTAATTAACCCTTTGTGATGCAGTAAATCTTTTCAGGGATAATAAGCTGGTAACTTTAACAAACAACTACTTTCTGCCCTGGTATTCTAACATATAAGTAAAAATTCTGTAAAATTTCACCTGTAGTCAAAATGTGGATGAGATTACAGTAAAGTTGAAAGCAAATCTTTTTTAACCATTATGTATTAATTAACTTGATTTGTGACTTGTGGCAAATATGATCATTTGTAATGGTCTATTATTTTTAACCTATGTATGCCTTATTTTATTTTATTTTCCGCTAATTAACTCTCTGTTGCTGTAGTAAATCTTGTTATGAATAATAAACTGATGACTTAAACAAAAAACTACTTCTTCCTGTGATATTCTATGTATTCTAACATCTAAGTAAAAATTTTGTGAAATTTCTTCTGTGGTCAAAATGCTTGATGAGATTATAGTCTAGATAAAAATATCTATCTCTATAACTATCTTTATTCCTATGTATAAAATTGAAAAAAAGGGTTGAATCTGTATCGATAGATAAGAAATTATAGATTCTATGAAGGGATTGTAGTCTAGATAAAAATATCTATCTCTATAAATATCTTTATTCATATATGTAGAATAAAAAAAAAGAGAGTTGAACCTGCACCTATAGACAAGAAGTTGTCGATTCTGTTTAGAACTCTTATATAGATTTTTGCCTTTTTTTTAATGTTTGAAGCGATTGTAGTCTAGATAAAAATATCTATCTCTATTACTATTTTTATAACTATATATAGAATCTATATAAGAGTTGGAGGTAAGAAACTTAGTTGAAAAAACATTAAACAATTATGTTTTTTTAGTAGGGAGAATGACTTTTTTTTATGGGTTTTTTAGTTCAATGAATCCAAACTTTCAACTTTCCTATAATTTTAAATTTTGAATTGAATTCTTAATTTCTTTTCTTTTTTTGAAAAGGGATATTCCCAAATGGTGTGTAAACAATGTGCGCACAACTCTATATAAATTGCGATTTGAAGAACATCAGATTGTGAAGAATTTTAGAAAGTTTTAATTTAAATTATTTTTGTAAAATATATAATGTTTTAAAAATTTCATTTTAATTTATTTAAATTCACTCATTGTGAATTATTTTTTTCCAGAATTCTAAGAAAATGCCATTGCAAACAATTATAAACAAATTAAATTATTTTTGTATTGACTGTAAAACTACATTGAAATTTTCTTTTTCATTAATTTGAAATGTAAAAGAGCATTTTATAATGCCACTATTTACGCTCTAAAAGGTTTTAATATGAAATTGCTGGGAAATTTTTTCTGGAGTATCTATGGACATTTAAAGAAACTTAAACATTTGATAATTTCATAACAAACTTTTATTTTGCTAAGGCAAAAATAGTTGCATAAATATTAAAAAACATTTTAATGTATCTTTATTGTAAAGAAGTTAATCATAAAATCTTGAGACTCTGCAATAAAAGCTCTTTTAGTTCTGTAGTATATTGCAACACTTAATATCAAAAAATAAATGTAAGGAAAAATCTTGTTTTAGACTTATTTTAATCTTATAAATATACATGAAAATTACTCACAGCTATTTTACATCTTCTTTAATATTATCAGAATAAAATTTCTTTTTCAAAAGCTTTATTTCACTGATATTTTAATAATTTCACCGAAATTCGAATTTTTGAATAAGCAAAGTATCTTAATAGGAAAATGGTGAATCAGAAATTTAATACGAATAAACAGGATGTCAATATACTTAAAAGAGAACTTTCTTTAGGACCTTACTCTAGCATTTTCTCACAAATATTATCCATCATTGAATATGCGCATTATGTTCTGTTTCTGGTGCAAAGTGTTATTTTCCCATATAATTATTTAACTGAATTCGATTTCCAAACTTAAGTAGTATTCATAGAGTATTTTTTGTTTTGATTTCAGCATGGCGTACCTACTGGATCCTTTTCTGAGTTTGCAGAGCTCTTGGGATTGGTGACGATTATTCCTTTAAATGATTACGATGAAAAACTAACTCCTTTCATGAATATGCATATATCATGGTATACCACTTTAGCACCTGTTCTAATGTCAAAGTATGCCGATAACCATAGGCAATTTTTATCATCTGACGGTAGCTCTATGTATGTTGTAAGTATATAATTATACTTAAATATTAAAGTGTAAGATTTCTTTGTTATCTAGAACTTTAAATATATTTAGCTATCTTGTAGCTGTAAGCCTATTTTTTCAATTTAAAACTCCAAAAATCTTTGTGAATAATTTATAATTAATTATAAATCAAAGTTTTTAATTTTAAACTTTATTGTATTATTTTTTATTTTCAA
>NC_092210.1:42213621-42327901 GCF_043381705.1 Parasteatoda tepidariorum | reverse complement strand
CATAAAAAGCTTCAATTAATCTTTTTATGTTATTCCTTTTCTGTAAATCTTTTTCTTAATTTATTATTCAAATTCAAACGCTCTTTCTCACACTTTAAAGTTCACATCCTGTCTTTTAATCTATTTTTAGTTCGAGTATGCGATTTTCCCTCTGACTAATTTGTGGGAAAGACTTTTTCCCTGAACCCATTTAACAGACCAATAACAATTACTAAGTTTTCCCTTTTTCCCTAAAACAAAACATTTTAAGGATTTACTTTACAAGATTTTCCCTAACTTTTATTAAGGAACACAATGATTTCGAGTCACTTTGATAACTGTTCTCACTCTAATAATTGTTAAATAAATTTTCTACCCTTTTTTCCTGCCTAAGACCTGTTTTTATATTTCCACTTGGCAATGACATTATGTATGCATATATATATGCGTATATACTCTATATCTCGGTGTGTAAGTCGACTGCTGTCAGTAATTTGATTATAATTCCTATAGATGTCATGTATCAATTTATGTTAGACGTGTGCAAAATTTAGATTCAAATATTATTGTAAAATATTTAAAAAATGTGAAATTTTGAATTCTTTGGATGGGGGGGATGAAAACGATTTTTTGTTAGACTCAGCGGCTGAGGATGAACTTTAATACATTGAAAAGTGGGATCTCTAAGACAGCACTGCTAATGTTAATGAATTCAGTACAAATGATGTTCTAGAATCATAAAACTCCTAGTTTTATGGTATGCTTTTAAAGTTTTTACTGTGTTATATTTTTTTCAACTACTCTTGAATAAATAATCTTAACTTTTCTTATTCTGAATTTCTTAAATTATACTGATTGTAATTTGAAGTATTGTTTCTAAAAAAATCTTTATAGGTGAAGAAAAGGCAGAATTAATTGCATATAATAAGATATTAAAAATAGTTTTTGAAAGGGGTAATTTGTAAAAGTAAATTGGTATAGAGTTATTCATATCTATCTCATTGTTTGTAATGCATCAATATTTCACGATCAACGAATGTCCGACTTTATTACTTGTGTACCAGTTGACCTCCTCTTTTTTGTTAAATTTTGGTGGTATGAAAAGTCGACCTATACACCAGCATATCCGGTACTTTGATTTGTAAATGTTTTGATTCTAAATGCTTTTTCTTTATTTATATTTGTGTTGGATATTTTATATGACCTCTAGAATGTACTCTAAAGCTTTAACATTGAAAAACCGCTATTGAGTAATTATAGGAGTTTTGTATTTATTTTATCTTACTTTAAGTCTTATGAACAGTTATAAATATAATTTAAAATTTAAGAAAAGTCTTTAAATTAAATTATTCTAAAATAATTTTAAACTTTAAATTTTTTGAAAGTGTTTAATGTTTTTAATTTACATAGAGCTTTAATTATTTATTTGTTTTTATAGATTGTAACTAATACATCTTGTCCTGATACTTTTATGCTGTTGACAATTGATGCCCGTTTAAATCGAACAGTAAGTTGTATTGTTTACTCCAAATATTTGAAAATTTTGTTAATACTTTTTTTTGTATCAAAAATCAATTTATTATGTTTGTATTATAAAAATATTTAGTACTTACATTGTAGCTAATATCTTGTGTGAAAATTATTCAAATGTGAATAAAACTTTGGTTATTAATGAAGTAGGCCTTGGCCCTCTATGGGCTGTCGCGCCACTGAGTTTAGTTTAATTTTCATGACACAGAGCATTTGGAGCTTGTTCCAAATTTCTTGAACTTATGAGAACTTTCTGATGAGCAACGGTTTTTAATCGTTTAATGGTTAGTCTTTTGATCGATTCAATTCATAATTTTCAGGTGAATCAATATTTTAAATATTTCTTTGAGAAAATTAAACTATAATAAAAACGTTAAACTCTTAAAGAGTAATAAAATACAATTTTATTTCTACAAACTTATGAATCATTTGATCTTTCTACTTGAAATGTATCATCAAATTCTCATTTTCTAAATATATATTTTGTGTAAATTTTTATTTGGATGAAAAAGCGACAAATAAATACTGTCAGTGTAGCATTGTAAAATATTTTACGTTAAAAGGAAAAATTTGTCTTCAAAATATTGGAATTCCGCACAAATTCATTTATTTGTAACAAAAATAGAAGGAAAGAATATCTCCTCCCTTCTCTTAAGGTGAAAGCTGATTAAACTTTTCAGTTTATTTTCAAATGGCACTGTCAGAACAGTTTAGATCAAACTTCAAGAGCTCTGTGTCGGAGAACTGACCCAATGACTATTCTAAAATCAGTAAACGAAGATACTGTATCCAGAGGCTCTGGATTAGGTACAAAATTAGGCGACTGTTGTTTGGTAAAGATAAAATGCCAGATTTTGAACTTAAGAATTAACTGTCATGGCTTCAACATTTAAATTGCTTTCGAAATAATAATGCTTATTTCTCAAAAACAAAACAAATGTTGCTTTCTGTGTCTTTGGTTCCATTAAAAAACAACTATTTGTTTACACTGTACAACTATTAAATTTTTTAATTGTTTTTTTTATTACATTGTCTTTTTTCTTTCATCTACCATAAAATATTTGCATTAATCAGCTATTGTAGAAATTGCTTCTTTGTGATTTTTTTTTTCCAAATATGAATTAGTAAAGTGTATTTAATCCTTCTGCTCTGTATCCTTTTATATCTATTTCTTCATGTCAATTTTTTTTGTGATAATTTGAAGTATCAAAGTTTTTTTTTTTCTAGATTATTTATAATTATTTGCTCTTAATATTACTACTCATTTTTTTATTTTATTTTTGTTTGAATTAGTCTTTAGCTCCATTTTGTCAGCTTACCTAGATTATGTAATACTGTTTACTTCTGTTAGTATAACCGATTTTAACTTGTGAGTACTTATACTGTGTGCCCTCAACACTAGCACTAATCTGAATTTAAGTATGTTAAGTAGTTTTCTAAAGTTTAAAGGATGAGTTTGCTTAATTTTAATTACATGTGCATTCATTGGTTGCTATACTACAGCCCTCTCTCTCAACCAGTTGTGTAATTAATTACAAGACTAGCTAAAAACTTTACTCCACTGTGCTTTGTTTCTTACGTATGCTCAAATTTTAAAAAAAAATGGATTAAACTGAGTTTTCACAAACTTTAAAAGGAAATTAAATTTCTTACCAAACCTATCAGATACTTTTTCCTGACATTTTTGAATTTTCAAAACATTTTTGGGAAGTTCCTCCTTAAATCCAAGTCATGCTCAACTTAGTTTTATGTAGACTTTTTAATAAAGTTAATATTTATTAAACATTCTATTTATGCCAGGGCTGGCATGAAAGGAGTTAGATTGTAAACTTATTTGCAAAGAATTCCATACTTTATAAAATTTGTAGAGATAACTCACAAAAATGCTGTCACTACTCAAATTAAAATTATAACATTAAAAAATATACATTTTTATAATATTGTGTATTTAAATTATGCAGAAGTGTTGTTATTAGAGGCCATAATGTCATTATTAAAACATTTGAAGGCTACCACCTTTCCTTTTTACTTCTAGGAATCCTAAACGATGGATGCTACTGAATCCTAAACGATCGATGGGAAAACTTTAACTTTTAAGAAACGTTCATTAGCTGGTGTAAATATGCGAATTAAAAAAGAAAAAAAAATTAGTTACTTCAGAAACATTTAACGTAAATAAAACCCCTTCATTGTTTCATCAATAAGTCTTAAAATTAGGTTTTATGTTAAGCAGTTGAATTTGCAAATCTACAGAGTCTATGTTTTTTGTATAAGTTAATATCTGTATAAGTTAAGTCTAGTAGTTTTTGATGTTTAAGTAGAAATTGGGTAAAACAAGCTGAATTATAATTTTTGAAAAAGAACTGTTATAAATTGTGAGAAAGGTTATAAATTTTTTATTCTTGAATTTGATTTTGAATTTCAAAATTCGATGAAAAAATATTTTTTTTTTAATTTTCCTATTGCAATTTTATGAAAATAGTTTCATAAAAATAACCTTATTATTAGATAAATGACAAATTATTGTTTGGATGCAAACCTATTACAGGTTTCAAACAGACTCTACTATAGGTTGCAAACAGACTTTCCACAGAATGCTAGCGTTATGCAGAACACTATTTGGAAACCACTGTTCTAGAGCATCGATTTTTACAAATTGGCAAATTTTTTAAATCTTATATACATTAAATCATCCTTTAATTTATTTTTGTAGGAACTGAGTCTAGTCCTTAGAGAACCTTCAACTGACTTATATGTCATAGAAGATAAGCCAAATCAACGAGTTACTGCAATTCAATCCCTTGTTGAAGGATTTGTGAATGTATTAAGTTTTCATTTATGGACTTGCATGTTATCTGCTCAATAGATGTTTTTATGTTTCTAATGAATCTGGTAAAATTAGTTGTAAATAATCAAAAACATATTTTTCTACATCTATTCTTTTACTAGGCTACTATCTGCTCTTAAAGTATCCACAAATCTATCTCATACTGGTTCAAATAGTGAGTGATGATATCTGATATTTGAACTAATATTTTTAATAGTTTTTGACTGTGATTTGTAGTGTTTTTATGTTTATTTGATAATAAATTTTATTTATTATAATTTGATTATTGATTAGACATGTTTCTATTTGTGTAAGTAGTAAAATATTTCTTTTTCATTTGTACAAAACTTTAATAGATTAAAAAATATTTTTTTATTGCCTTAATAAATAAAATTACACTCATTTTGTAAAAACATTAAAGTGTTTTATTAATTTCATTCAAGTTAATTGTTACTCTTACTTACTGCTCTTATAAATTTTTTTTTCAATTATTTCAATTTTGTTTGAAGGAAAGGAAACTGAGTTTGTTTATTATATTCAGTTTAAACATAGGTTCTGAAAACTTTATATATCTATATATTTTTGTCTCAATATTTGACATATATTTTTGTCTCAATTTTTGTCTCAATATTTTTTTGTCTACTATGTCTCAAATAAATTAATGAATTTATTTAAGATTGATTGCAAAATATTCTAATTGATTGTATAGATTTTGGCTACAGCCTGTACAAAATTGAAATACTTTTTCAATTGGAAATGTGTTTGTTTGTTCCTATTTACTGTATATTTTATACTTGTAAATAAAAATTTATTTAGTGTATCACTGTTTACATCTAGTTTTTTTTAAAGTAAAATTTAATCTTTTAAGTGCTGTTTATTAGTGCCAAACATCAATCATATTGATTTTCGGTATAAGAACTAGGTTTCAATCATTATGTGAAGTTAAAAATCAATATAATGAAATGTAATTATCTGTTTTGAAATAGCCATAAATTATCTGTTTGAAACTGCAGCTTCTTGAAATATACTAATATACTTAAAACTTGTTAAGTTAAAAATCATTATAAATTTTAAAGTTTTTTTCTTATTTTTTTAAAAAAAAAAATTCTGATTTCATAATTGTTGAATTAGAAATATTTTGATTATAGTGAAGATTTAAACAACGTACCTAAATAAAATTTTCAAAATTCATATAATGTACAAAAGCACAAAATAAAAAAGATGAAACAATAAAATTTTAAATTCTACTCCGTTTTTAATTAATTGACAATTGCAATTTTCTACCTGAATCTGCATCAAAGCTATCTCATATCCTTGAATAATTTTCTTAGATTTTTCAATGAATACTGGAAACTTTATTTCAACTTTTCCTTCAATTGTAAATTTATCTAAGGAACCTTTTTTATATTGAATCAGCTTTAGAATTATCTGGTACATTCGAAATAAAATATTTTGATTTTAAGAAGAATATTCCTAATTAGACTGAGATTCATAGCTAAAATTAGTATTTTATCCTTAAGTGTATGACTTTTGTTTTTTTATTCATTTATTTAGTTACATTTCTCCAAGTCATTTATATCAAGAAATATAAATTAATTAAATTAGCATCATAACTGCCATATATTTTTATGTATCTTACATTGACTTAACTACTTGTAATAAAAAATTAAATAAAGAACAAAATCTAAAAATCGACGTATAACAGATTCTGTGCGTCGTATAAACGATATATTTTTACATTAAAATGAATAGGAATGATTTGGGACCACACTAAAACGTCGTATAAATGTAAACGTCGTATAAGTGATCGTCGTATAAACGATGCTCCACTGTATNACCCTTCATATATATATATATATATATATAAAATTTACATGTATAAAATTAGTGCTCCTTGGAAGAAAACTATTGAAATAGCTTGAGCTTATTCAAGCTCTGTAAAGCCTGCGTCTATGGTAATAAATTTGCTGAAATAGTGAATTATTCAGAGTCAAGAATACAATTACAGTAAAATAAACATTTATTTGAAAACTAAGAATTTATTTTATCTGATATGTACAGTTTACAATAAGGATGTGATTACAGCATATTTTTATTAATTTCAGTAACATAAAACGTCACCTAATTACCGGAATTAAGGTGAATTATTCTAGTTTAAAGTATACACACATCATCATTTTGTTTGTTCTACATATCAAAGTATATTCTGCTTACATAAAAAAATACTCAAGATCTAGCGTTTTAAAAGGTACACTATAAAGGTCGCAGAAATTATAGCATACACAGGGACCATATAAGAAAGAAGAGAAAAAAATATTTTTTTTATAAAGTTCCATTAATATAAGGCACACGTCGGTCTTCCTTTCACTCAGTCTCATAGGATCTGGCAGTAAAATTGATAAAAGTCTACACGTTTTTTTTTTTAAGGAAAAAAACACTCGTCTCCAGCTACGCAGATATTGTCACTTAGTTCAACTTTCAGCTTTTTGAATTCGTTGCTCCCACTGTGCAATCAGCTTGTTGTGACGAGGGCTAATGTCCTGTAAAGTTAAAAGGAATGTCAATAAACACAATCATAATCGTAACATATAAAGTTACACATTAAGTATTTGCTTTTCGTAATAACAAAGAGTTAAAAAAAATTGCCGTTACTTACAGGGAAAAATAAGTGCTTTAACTGAAAGCGTCATTTTAGATTTTATGTCATTATTTATTATTAATTTTTTGAATCTAAACGGAACTACGAATAATATTTTTTCTAACCCTTTATGAGGCAATTTTTTTTCTAACTGTGCATTGTTATTTTATTTTTGAGATTTATTTATAAAAATAAAAATTCATTTACCTAAAATTAATGTAATTTTTAAGAATTTTTTTTAATTTTTATAAAACGAAAGTTTTTAAAGTTTGCCTATTTTTTATTTTATTTTATAACCGACATTGAACCCAATTCTAAATTTACGACTATCAATGTTATCTCTGTAGAATTATAATTTTTACCCCAATCTAGAAGTAACGGGAACTCCTGGATCAAATAGTGGGACAAAGTAGCCTACGTGAAGGACTTTTCGATGGAACTTACCCGCATGAGCTGATAATTCTCAAAACATCCGATTGTTAGCCCGAAGCCAAGGAGATTTTAACCTATGATCTGTCAACCACTGAGGATATTATACGTCAGTACGGTAGTCGGTGCGAGCCGGTAACAGAATTCGTATCAACTATCCACCGTTAGGTTTCAAACCTGGGCCACCTCATTAGGAGGTGAACGCTCTATCGCCTGAGCCACAGCGGCTCTAAAGTACCTACTGAAAAAAATTGGCACCAAACCTGATCTTTAGTGTTTGCATAAAACCACTTTTATAAATTCAGTGTTTTTAACTACAAATAAATTCGATGAGAACGCGTATGAGAAATTAGCTATCCAGTATAGACCTCTGTTCTTGAGTTTTAAGTACTCATTTGGTATTTTCGCTCTCAGAGGGCGAGTAGAAATATTATATATTTCATGTTTATGCTAGTTAATAAAAAAAATGAGTGTTCAGATCATTTTGCATAATCAGTTGGAAAACATAACACATAATAAGGTTCGGAAATCTTGCGGAGCATCGTTTCTCGAGTTAGCGTATTTTTTGCTCAGGCCATTTTTGATTTTTTTTCTTCGTTTAACACATTTTATTACAATAATTAAAATTTTCGGTAAAATTAATTAGTCATTAATTTTGCATTATTTCCATATATTTTCATTTATCTATATGCGCTTATATATGCTATATGTTTTTGTTGATGCGTTAGCGGAGTAGCACAGTAGTGAGTGAAAGTGTTAACTCACATAAAGAAACTTGAAGATTTAAACATTTCATTAGTTCATACAGTACCATCCCGATACAGCGTACAACTGAAGATATTAAATATAAATACGTCTTAACAAAAATGTTGGTGCATCACCGGAAACAACAACACAGAGACGTGACATAATGAAGAGACAAGACAAGAGCACATGCTTACAACAATGCATGCCTTATATACAGATTCCATAATCATATGCACAGATGACGTCACTTACGTTATCTGAAAAGCAAATATGTGTTGCCAACACACGACCGAAACTTAGTTCTGTTAATTTAATGTATTCAGAGAAGTAACAAACCACTCCAACAGTTTTTATTTATCATGTTATCTATATATTTGTCTATATATTTCATTTATAAATCGTATAAAAGATAGGTGTATAAAATATGTATAAAAGATAGGTGCCTCCAAACCGGCAAAATGTTAAGATTCTTTAAATTTAAAGTAAATAGCGAAATATGTTGTTACTTCCTTGAAGTCGAGATCTTTTATTCTTATTTCGTTGCGTATACCAAAGATTTTTAGTAGTCATGATCCATAACAACGAATGAATCAAATCAAATTAAGTTTTTAGCTTAACTTTGACTCTAAAGAGCTATAATTTGTACTTATTTTATTGATATAGATTTAACATTTCAGCGTCGTTACTTGTTTTTAATATAATTTAGTGGTCAATTATAGTTCTGTAATAAATTTTATAGTCAGAATTAATATTCACATGTCATTTCTTAAAGTGACTCACCTCTTCGTTAATTCCATTTCCATTTTCGTATTCTAAGTTATTTTTCTGGTTCATTTCATGATCTTTACCATTTTCTATTCCATTAGAATTTTCATCATTTTTCATGTGCAACTTTCTGAAATAAAAATAAATATATAATGAATGTTTATTTCTAAAGAAATAAATTAGATGAAAACTTCTGCCAATTTTTTTCTTTTTTTTGAAAGATGATTTTTCTTTTATATTTTTTTTATGAAGTAAATGGATTAAAAAATATTGATTGAACTTTTGAAAATTGCTAGGTATAAAAATAATCGTATTTAAAAAAGTAAAATTTCTTATAATTTTTTTTAAATTTACTCTTATCAGTTTCGTGTATACGGATGTTTTGCTCTTGATAATGGTAACTGCAAACGGCTGCGTGTGTTTTCTACGTGTTTATTTCTGCTTATTAAATTACTACTACGTTTTTCAAGTTAACAAAAAGAATAGAATAATTTTGTTTTAACTAGATCTAAAACGAAAAACGTAAGAGTTTGACTGGGAGAGGATTTTTAGTAGTTATTGTTATAGAAATTGAGTACGGAAGAGGATCTCCGTACGTTTATCGCTTTTGATCTTTCAATTTGACAATTATTTTCTTTTTTTCTTTATCGTCCAATTTAAATGTTCAAATTTTATGTTTCTTTTTAGTTATCTGGTCTGTTAGTTTGCTTAACTAGGAAAGTGATCGAAAATTCGAATGGTGATAAATGTTCTTTGCTAGCCCCCATTTAGGGAACAATTATTGGCAGTTGAATTTAAGCACTCAAGCTAATTGGTAAGGTGACAAAATTTCAATCAGTGATAAACTGTATTGACTGGGAAAATGTCTACATAAATTCTGCTTTCTGGAAACGATTGACAGTTCTATTATCATCGGACTCATAACTCCAGTAGAAAGTTGAGAACTCCAGTTAGCCGAAAACTTGATCGATGATAAATTTGGCGTGTAGAGTTATTTATCAGGTACAAAGTTTCGGATAATATTTGTGCCCGCAAGTTAGTCGGACAGTGGTCAAAGGGTTTCTATTTGGGCGATAAATTGACGATAAGATCTATCTTTAGCGATCAGAAAACGATTTAATCGTGTATTGTCTTCAGGAACAGAACTTTTCAGTAGAGATTGTATTGTACTTCAGCTAGACGGAAAATTGTCAAAATTATGATTGTTAGATTTTTCTCACACATACAGGAAAGCGAATTTATAAAAACGTAGGAATAAATTTTAAAGAAAAATACTCCAAATATTATTTTGAAATATTTTCTCAGTAACGTACTTTAATTCTTCTTCCCTCTGTTTCATTTCCATTATCTCTTGTTGAATCTTAGATTCAACGGAAACATTTCTCTTCAGTTTGACCATGGTGGGAGGCACGGCAGCTGGCTTTTCTTCTTTGGGCAAGATGAAAGGTCCACCGTTCCTAGAGTTTGTGAACGTCGTTTCTTTGCCCTTGCTGGCAATGAACTTTTGCATGCTGATGTTTTTGCTGCCGTTAGTTTGGCTGAAGATGCTGGCCGGCCGTCCTGCGATTCCGGTAGGGGATGGACTTGACCTCTTATAAGGAGCTACATCTGGAGAGTGGCGACCATTGGTGTGGTTGCCATTCGTGAACGATTGAGAATTTCCTGTGAAGAGAATATTACAAAAAATAAACTAATAAAAATGTCCAGATATATAATGATTTAGTATAATTTCAATGCTAATATAGTTATTCCAAATAAGATTTTGAAAAAAACTGAGGACATATTGCTACTATAAAATTCAATTGTAATATCAGGGCCCGCGCTAAGAATTTCAAATTATTAGCCAGTAAAGTATTCGCCAATTTTTGAAAGTCTTTACCAAATGCAAATCTTAAAAAAAAATTTCCCGTGGAAAATTATTTTACTGTAGTTTGTATTATTTGGAACCAATTCTATTTGGTTATGCGGCTCATCTACCGAAAATTTCTGTATTCGAATGAAAAAATACTGATTTGTTTAGAAAAATTCGTTTTGAGGATCGAGTTATATAAATTTTTTTCTTCTTTCCAGTGGAAAAAATTATTCGCTTATACTTTTACCAAAAACAGAATTTTATTCACCAAATTTACGATTTTATCGCATTTGGCGAGGTGGCGAATGCTTAGCGCGGGCCCTGAATATGGTCATATTTTCAAAATGGCTACTTTAGTCTTTATCGTCTCACATGGAGTTTAGTAATTAAAATATTAATTAAATGTTTTGTAATTAAGAACATTTCAATAAAAACAAGTCTTGGACTATTTCAAAATTACTGAAAATTTATTTAAATACATACTTCAAACCTTATTCGTATTGCTTATATTTGTCTATATTTTAATCATAAAGCACGTTTTGGATGAATTTAAATAAGTATCAAAAATGCAAAATTTTTAGCTGAATTCAACTTAAAAACCCACAATTTTTCCAAATGCTTTTCAAATCGAAAGATTTTTTACAAAATTGAAGCTAAATCCTCAAGTTATATTTAGCTTTCAGAAAATAGTAAGATAATAAAAATTGATTGATGTAATATTACTCGACAAATGTAAGAACAAGTATTAATAGAAGGAAAAACAACTCATTCAATTGCCTAATCTAACATTTCACTACAAATTTGTAATTAGTTTGCTGTAACCAACCGTTAGTTAGGGGAGGGGTTGTGCATTCTGGAGTCTTGAGCTTAGCTACTTTGGCATCTGTTCTTTCATGAGAGATAGTCTGAATGCTGCCAGCTTCACGAAGGGCCATTTCTCTCTGTGTCTGTTCTTCAATTTCTAGTTGAATCTTGGCGGTGGCAGCTTGCTTGATAGAAGCACTATTTGTCCCTGCTTTACCAAAAATACGTACCTATGGATTTGGTTTGGAAAAAGGTATGATAAGTAAATACTGTATGTATCTGTAATATATCATATATCATGGTCAATTTTTCAACGCAATTTTCTTAAAAAGATAAAGACTATAGGATAAATATAGTATTCAATTATACTGGCTATTCTGCTTTGTAAGATAAATTCAGTTTACTTTTCACACTTACTTGAGAAGATTTCACTTGACTTGGCTTCACGTAGCTATCATCCTCTCTAGGTGGTAGACCTTTCTGATTTCTCAATTCTTCTTCCCTTTCTCTAGCTAATCTAATTTCTTTCTCAACGGCCGTTTCTTTGGCTGCCATTTTGAAAACTTTTTTTTCCTCTTCAATTATCGGGGGAGATGGGGAGATGGTGCCCTTGTGGCCGAACACACTACTCACGCGATATCCAGTGCCTAACAAAACAAAAGAAAGTCAATCAATAGAGATTTAATAATTAACCATAAAATAATTATTTTATTGAGAATTACATAAACATATTAAATGTGATAAGCTTAATTCTTTTCTAACCTAATTCAACAACGCGGAAACTTAAAGTGTTAATCTAACAGACTGAATTCAAACTGTAGAGACAAAAGTGCTTAGTGACTTTAAAGATCTTAGAAGACGTTAAGAAAAATGCTGTTATCACGTTTGTTCGTTAAGATATCAACTGATATGCTTTATTCAGATGTATTGGTATTTTTTTCCAAGAAAAAGGTTTCACTTTGAAACGATTGATGAACAAAATTATGATAAAAATATATTTTTGAAATCAGAATATAATTTTTGTCGTTATATTTTTAGAATTATTTTAATACTTACTGCTACATAAGTTCTAACACGCAATTCACTCAAGCAACCATTGCATAAGCAATAACTATTTCAGAGTTTAATTTTTTCTTTTCATGTAAAGGAGAAATTTGTATCAGGATTCTGGAAAATTAGATCTGTTTAGCTGTTGTTTGTTTTAATTATTTTTGTATTCTTCCTTTATTTTTTTAATTATTATTTTAAAAAAAAATTACATTTATTGCTTATTCTTTAATTTGCAAAGATATTTATGTACATTATGCCAAAAATTAATCGAAACACCCTGAATAACTTTTGATCTAATGTTCGAATTTTCATGTACTAGGACACAATCTTAATGATTCATGGATGTGACCTCAAATAAGCTTTTAAATTAGTGCAAGCGACTTTTTAAGGTACAAAATCAGACACAAAAAGGTATTTTCTCTGAATAAACATAAATTTTTTTCCAATGAATTTGGATTTCTAAACACCAAAATATAGGAGGTAGGCTCTATCCGGTAAATATGGTCCCATTAGTTTGGATCGGAGAGTGGACCAAAGTTCGGCTGCCTTGATAATAATTTTTTTTCTTTCGTACTTCGCCATGAGCGAGGATTTTTCAAGAGATGTGAAGAAATTTTGAGCAAAATTATATAATTCATTTATCCAAAGATATGTAAAAAAAATTTTTATAATTATTTATTAGTTTTTATTATTTTATTTAATAATAGTCGAGAAAATTTTGAATGGAAAGTTATAAAAAATTGTACACTATTTTAAAGAGTGTAATTTTATATGGCATACTAAATTTGAACGAAAGCGATCGAATATTAAATGAGAAATCGAATTTTAAATCTCCATTTTTTTAAAAATCTTCTTAGGAACTATGCGATCGTTTTCATTCTAACTTTGTATTTTGTCATATATCATTACATTTATTAAAATTATGTAAAACTTTGTTGATTCAAGCTATTTTCGACTTAAATATAATAAATAAATACTAAAAATGAATTTTTGCAAGAATTTATCCTTGGATAAACAAATTTATAACTGGGTAAAAATTTTCCAATTCTCTTGAAAAAGTTCTCGAGATATGGCGAAATACACAAAAGATGAAATTAATCTTAAGGGGCCAAATTTTGGACCTCTCTCCAGACCAAATTATTGGAACCATATTTCGCAGATTGAATATTTTGAGAGTCAGAAATCCGAATCCGTCGAGAAAAAGGCATGTTTATTCAAAGAAAATCCGTTTTTGCGTCTGATTTCGTAACTTAAAATATCGTAAAATAATGTTTATTATAAAAATGTTAATGTATGAAATTTCTATTTGGTGACAATCATAATGTATAAACGAACAAAAATTTCTGAATCCAATATCTGAACAAATATTTAATTATGAAATCTGAAGGTTTTTTCAATCTAAATCAACCATCGGTATTGTTAATACAATTTAATTACTATTTAAAAAATTTGAAATAATTTATTTATCCTAATATTGTTTATATCTTTCTCGTGTTAGTTAATTTTTTTAAATTTATTTTTGAATTTTATTAGACATTTTAAAATATATTTAATTCAATGGAAAATTAGTGTGGATTTCATCCTAATGTGTCTTCAACCCAAGCACTCCAAAATGGCTGCTTTATCTTAAGTGCTCTGCCATCGCGGATTACTTTTCATCGTGGTTTAATTTTCATCGTATTAATGGCACTGAAAAACAATTTTTTTCTGTTGCTTGAGATTTTTGAACAGATCATATATACTTTCCTATATACTTCAAATCAGCAATCGATTTCTCTCTCCAAGGTACAGTTTTTTTTTAAGAATGACATTATTGATCTGTTTTTAGCCAGAATTTACAAGTTTAAAAACGTTATATATAGCAGTGGGTCGCGTATAAGTTGCGACAAACTTCTGGGAGATTTAGAGCGCATAGTCAGGATTAAAATTGTATAAGGAACTACGCCAGAAAATGTCATCATAGCCGCCAGGGGCTCTTCTCGATTAGGAACTGTATCTTCTGAACAGTTCATAACAGGGAAGAGCCCCTAGTCGCATACGGTGATATTTCCGAGCGTGATTTCCTATGCAATTTTGATCCAAGTGATGTGCCTTAACTTCACTAGAAGTTTATTGCAATATTTACCTGATCCCCTAATATATATAACATTTTTAAACTTGTATATTTTAACAAAAATAGACAAAAAAATGCCATTAGAAAAAATCAGTAGCTGAACAGTAAAATTAGTTTCAGATTTAAAATTCCCACATCCAAATTAGGAATGATCGAGTATTAATATTTTTTTCCAATGCCCACCTAGGGAATAACATTTCGTCAATACAGACATCTGAAGGGCATATTTATTGGCTACTCTTTCAGGAGCACCATATTAGGAGGGGCAACGTTGTTCCCACAGTAAGGACAGATAGTACAGAGAATGAAAGAACATCCACGCCTTGCCCGGGATTTGAACCCAGAACCTTTCTGATGCAAGGCCAGTTCCCCAACACCTACACAGTCCAATAGTCTCATGTATATAAATGCAACAAAAAAAAATATGTTCCCCAATGTGAGAATTTTCATTATATAATACGTTAATAATTTTTATATTCCTTTTAACTAAGTCTTACCAGATGGTGTAGGACTGGGGCTTGCACTATCCTTTACAGAAGGTGATGGACTACGTCCTCCTGGACTTTTAGGGGGTACAGGTGATATCACTGGAGAGAGCAGAGCCTGTTCCCTCATAACACGAAGCTCTTCTTCCCTTTCTCGCATTTCTCTGATCTCCATAGCTATCTTGGTTTCTGTAGTGCAGCTGCTATAGGGTTGCTCAGTCTTCTGGACTCCGGGAAGAATACGTTTCAATCCTCCGGATTTCACAAATTGTTCTATTTCAGGATGGTCCTGTTTGTCATCCACAGATGGCTCCGGAGTCGATGTCGATGGTGTGGATTCAGATGCTTCGCTAATGCCTTTAAAAAATTATCTGATTAACGTGAAGAAGTGATAAGTGAAAAAAAATATTGCGTAGTATGAACTGCAATTGGTGGGTACGGTGGGCAATTAGTACGGTTCAGAAAACATTCCTAAGGATAATCCGAGGGCATGTCATCACAATTTTGATTCTCTGCAGAGGGAATGTCGGAACCTGCCGACCCGTCGACCCGTCGACCTGCGCATGAAAACGAACACTTTACGGTAGAACAGTTAAACGAGGACCAATACCGCACGCCCTTGGTCCTTACGCAGGCTGATCAAAGTCGTATAAATAGTATTATAAATATTAACTCATAAATAATATTTTATAACAATTCGAATTAAAAGAAGTGGACGTTAGTCTTAACGTAATGTCTGTTTTATAGTTAATTAAGATTGTTTTTCAAAACAAACTTAACCGAAATATTAATTCATGTAATTTAAATATTTTATTTACTAAAGATATATTGTTTTTTAAGGTGAAGAAAAAAGAAAAGCAGATTTGCGCAGAAATATGTTAATTGCTTTACATTTAGATCGTCTTATCTATTCTTAAAACCTACTCAAAACAACATTTCATAAACAATTCTTAATCATGGTAAAAATATTTATTTTTTAAACAGAGATCAATTTAAAACCTAAATAAAGTATAAAAATCAAATCAAATGATGTAAGTGCACTTTTTCATGGGAAATTTGAAATCGTTTAGGGAATAAATTTATCTTTTTTTTCTTTTTTTTGTTGTTGATATTTTTGATATCGTAAATTTAAATACAAAACATTATAAATCATTAGGAAGATTGAAGTACCTTGTAAAAAATTCCTTGTGAAAAATTCTGTAAAATTCCTTGTAAAATTTTCAGTGTTTTTACAACAAACATTACTGTAAAAATTCAGGTACATCAGAGCTTTTGTTCCGCAAAATTTTACGGTAAAGAGGGATAGCACGGTAAGCTGTAAATGGAATGCACTGTGTCTAGTTTTTGCTTTATCTGTTAATTTATAATCTAATTATAATAAAATTAAATTTATGAATTTTATATATATATATATACACATTATTTTATTTTATTTTTATAAGTTACTTTAAAACGTAATCGTAAAACCTGTATATTTTTTTAAATTAGTCACATATACTTAATCTCATGAGCAGAACATTATCTAGTATAAGAAAAAGTTATTAAAATAATTATATTGTTTCATCGAGCAGTCATTTTTAATTCAACATTTACAAAAGAGAGTCACTGTTTCACACTTATTTGCAATTAACAAGTGGAATGTTTTGCACAATTTATAGATTACCTAAATAAAACCAATAGTAGTTTTTATTTTTACTTCTTTAAATTCTAATTCGCCCCAAAATACAATCGTCCTTTACATTTGTTGATTTAAGGGATAAAAATCCAGAGCATAAATGTATTGATAAGGATTAAATTGCTTTGTAAGTTTGATCATTCTTTTTTCAGATCAAAGGTTTTACGTTAAAAATTTAATAAATTTTAAAAATTCTTATGTACACTCTCAGAAAAATCAGTTCAACGTTATTGGGTTTGTTTAACCCAAATACAGGGGAAATTTGCTGCAATGCTTAATAAGGTATTAAAATAAGCCGTGTTTTCGATCTAGTTGAACGGTAGTATGGTGTAATCAAGAATGAACTTGTCTGATAATGTGACACAATTTGGTACTATATTAAACTAGCCCCACATTTGAACGATATTATGGTTCATCACGCTTTATAATTTCTAACTGTGTAATGAGATCTTATGTAAAATATTTTAATAGCATATAGTTTGATTTTTTCCCCTATACCATTACCTAAATAAATAAATTGATTCGTTGTAAAACAAATAGTTTAGTTACTTACTATTAACACAAGCAGCCTTATGTTCCTCAATATGAACATCTTTTTCAGCAACTTCCGATGGAATACTTTGTGTATCCTCGAATCCCTCCTCTTGAGGTAAGCACTCAGCAAGAGGTACAAAACCATCCCCTTCCTCATCATCATTCGTTGGAATGTCTATACCTTTCATGGGAGCAACAGCTACGGAATCACATTCAACACTAGTATCAACTAATTCATTATGAGCCTCTTTAGTGGTGGAAACAGTCTCTTGAACCGACTCCTCCAATTTTTCCGGAGCCTGTCCCACCACTTCTGTATCAACAAGAGTGGCAGTTGAAGGCTCTTCTTCACGCGTATCAACTATTGAATTAGATTCCTTCTCAGGAGATGCGTTTATTACTGTTTGACCGTCACCTTGGGTAGTTGTGGTCACCGTTCCATCTGATACGGTTTCATTGTGTATTGTCTCCTTGTGATCTTCCGCGGGAATAGCGGTCACTTCTGTGACCTGTTTCACGACGAGGGATGTTTCCAGTTCGGATGTATATGTCTTCTCCTCTACATAAATCTCGTTGTTATTATCGATTTCCAAAGAATCGGCGCTATTGTTGTTCTCTTGGTCTTCTTCGTCTGGGGCGATCGTCTTGGATGCTTGAACCTCTGATCCTTCATGATGCTCTTCGTGAATATGGTTGGCATTGGTGTCATTCATGTGGATAACGCTCTCTGGGAGAGTTTTGGCGTGTCCATTGGCAATTTTTTCGGACTGGAGTTTGGTCGTTTCGTTATCCTGACTTGGTTTTATTATTCCATCTTCCTTCACTTCTTCCACTGAAATTTTGGATTTTTCCTCCACTGTAGAAGAAGGTGAAGACTGGTTGTCATCGGCCATCATCCGTTTTTCCCAAAGTTCTCTCAACTCTTCTCTATGCTCTAAGATCGACGTAGTGTCGACAACAGCTGCAAATAAAGAGAAAAAAAGAAGTTTAAATATAAGCACTTATAATTATTACATCAGTTGTATAATATTATATACAATTGTATACTATATATATAATATTATATATCAACCACTATATATAATAATATTTTATACATTTGATTATTGTATAATATTATTATATCAATGAAAATGGGAATACTATAAAAAAGGGAATCACGTGCAAGCTTAAACTCATTAGAATATAACCTTGTCAAGAAGGAAAAAAAAAAATTGCAATGGAGGATTTCTTTCTGTCTAATAATTGCTGATTTAGTCTTAAAATCCTGTGGCGAAAAATCCAGCCTATTGATAGTTTTGCTCTATATAACGGGCATAATAATAATTATGCACTCAATATTTTCTTTCATTTCAAACTGATATTTTCTCTGTAGAATGTTATTTTTTTAAGTTAAATTTTAAAATACTTCTTGCATACTTACCATCATTTTCCTCTGAAATTATAGCAGACATCCGTTAGCTAAGATGGGATTGAAAACTTTTCTCAAAGGAAATAAAATTATTACGTCTGAGATGGTGTAATTAAAGAAAACGAAGTCTCTAATTTGAGTGAAATCAGTTCATGAAAAATCAAACAAAATAGACTAATCCGCAAGTTCCTATTTCAGGAAAGACAATTATCATTTTTCTGGGAAAAAAATCGCGTATCGGTGAATAATCCTGTTATAGTTCAATAAACAAATGAATACTTATATCGGCATCGATCCCGGCTCATCACGGCTTTTCCGCGTGAATGTCTTTTTAAAACGCATCAGCGCGATTAAAACTTTGATAAAATTTTAGACTTCAATTAATATTTTCTCAAAAACAAATAAAATTTTTACCTAGCATCTAAAATTCTTCATCAAGAAGACCAAAGGATAACAATAGTTAAAACCCGATGCAATGACAACAGTAACATTTATTTACGCATAAGCTGAAGAAAATCGATAATAATTAATCACGCTAAATTAGAGTTAAAATGATTATTATAAAATTAAGTCAGATTGAACGTTTATCTAGGCAACTTACAACAGCTATTATCATTTTGATTAATTGTTAATAAATATAGGTTGTTTAAATTACGCAGTTTTTTTACAAGCATAATTAACCACATGTTTATAGAAGATTAGTGTGTTAAGAAATGTTAACCATAACATGATTTTAATGTGGAAAAAATTATTTTCGATTAATTTTATGAACAGCGTGTAATAAAATTTAAGTGATGCATAGCAAACTATGCAAATATATTCTAGTTTACACATAAAACCAATTCACGGAAGTGTTCTACACTTTCAGAAATTTTAGAGCAAGTTGAACATTAATATTGATTTCACGGTACTCAGACTTAACTTAAACGGAAACATGATTTCAGTTATAGACACACGACCTTCTTATTTAACATGAACATATTATGGTTTCAGATTATTAACGCCGTAAAAGTGCAAGTGTGTGATTTAGCAGTAGCACAACTGTGATCTTATGCTGAAAATTCTCTATTATATGACATTCAATTATTTACAAGATTCTTTATTAGTTTAAAAGTTAAATACATCATGCATTTTTGCCACAATACTGGTCACCTCTCAATTGTGCCAATTCATACGATTCTTAATTTAAAATTTACAATCGGTTAAATAGTTCCTGAAAAATCGAATTTTAAATGTACAACTTCTATAAAATTCCACTTCTCAGGAACTATTCGTCTCATTGCAATCAAATTTTACACTTTGTCTTTTAAAAATGATGTAAAGATTTGTATACCTTATAATTCAAAAATTTTTGGACTATTATTAAATAAAATAATAGAAAAAGAATTAATAATTACTAAAAATTATTTTTTTCCATGGAATTATCTTTAAATAGGCAAATTTCAATAATTGCATGAAAAGAAATTTTGACTCGTTTAAAAGAAACTCTCGAGTAATGGCGAAAACAGAAAAAGTAAAACTAACATTAAGGGGTTCAAATTTTGGACCGTTCTTCTGTTGTTTCGGTGTAAATGTACATCTTAATTTTCTTCAATAAAACTGCGGTCAATTTCCTTCAATTAAGAATTTTGAAATTAAATAAATTCATTTTGCCAGATGTTCTTCCCTGACATTTTAACTGCGATCGTAAACATTTTATCGTTTCAGGATTTCTTATGGAAATGACCTCTTTCAAGACTCATTGATTCAATTGTATTGATTTAATATTTTTATTAAACTATTTTCTTTTAATTATAAACTTTTCTATAAAATGAGCAGTATTTTTCTTTTCCTAATTCAAACAACAACAAAAAATGAATATTTTTTTAAATATTATTGAGCCATATGAAAATAAACATAAAAAAAAACAACCCTGCCTATTTTCTATGTACAGAGTGAAAAAAAAATTGACCATTCTAAATAACTTTTCGTCTAATGATCGCATCTTCAGGTTCTAGGACTCGTTCTTAATGTTTCGAGGGGGTGACTTCAAATATGCTAATTAATTAGCTCAGACAATATTTTAAACTACAGAATCAGACAAAAAAAACATACTTTTTTTTCATCAGATTTGGATTTCTGACCCCCGAAATATAGAAGGTAACCGCAATCTGGGAAATATGACCAATAGCACGGTTAAGAGAGTGGTCCGAGGTTTGAACCCCTCAATGTTAATTTTACTTTTTTGCGTATTTCACCATGTTTCGAGAACTTTTAAAGTGAATTGGAAAATTTTTGTACACAATTATAAAATTCGTTTATCCAAAGATAATTCCCTGCAAAATATAATTTCAGTAAATATTTTTTATTTATTTAATAAAAGTCGAAAGCATTTTGAATTGAAAGGTATACAGTTTTTTACATCATTTTAAAGAATATAATTTTACATGATAAAGTGCAAATTTTGAGCGAAATGAGTCTAACAGTTCCAGAGAAATCAAATTTTAAAAATACGATTTATTTGAATCTGATCATTAGATAAAAAGTTATTTCGGGTGGTCCATTTTACCTTTTGAGCACTGTGCTAAAGTCTGAAACTGTAACATGCTTATTTTCCTATTTATTTATTTTTTGAATGGTGGTAAAGAACGAGAAATCTACATTGCAGAAAAGTGAGTTAAAGGGGAAAAAAAATCTCTACATTTCGTTACAGAAGAATGGATACACGCACTGATAGAAAAAGAATAAACACTAAGATAGGCCAGGGTAGAACAATGTAAAAAAATTGACAGTATTCTTATTTTTTGGACTCAACGCTTGTATGCTCACGAAAAATAAAAATGAGCTACCTTGTGCATCCGCTAGAAAATAGATGAGGCGTGAAAACGACGTGCAATTTACAAAATGATTCTTCCGTAGGATAGAATCTTTCTGGAAATAGATGCATGCAAGATTAATGGAGACCCTTTAGATATGATTATAGTAGATGTTTCTCAAAGAGAAGAGTAAAATAACTTACCGCAAATGGTATGAATGATACTAAATAAAAAGTGCTTTCACCTTTTCCTCAATCAAGGTTATCTGAGACACCATTTTTATAAAACAACACGCAAAACAGTTATTTTATTGCTCTTGTAGCGAGGCTAACCGTGATTTACAAATAACCATGATAATAATAAAAATAATAAGAAAATCTGCCAAATACTTTTATGATAGTATTTTTTAAATAGGAGATAAGCTATTTCCAACTTCTGTAGAAAAAAAATTCTGGTAAAATTACCGTACTGTATGATACAGACGCACTCTATGATTTCTGGTAAAAATAACAATAACTTTGAATAATAAAACTGAAATATACGATATTTAAACCACTTGCTTGATAATTTTTCCGTTTATATGGTAACGGTTAACCAGATCTGGTTCTCAAAACTATAGTTTTTATTACCACACATTGAGTAAAAAATATAAAACTGAAGGGTAAAGTTAACCGAATAAATAGTTTTTATGCCATGCCTTAAGGTGTCATAACAAATTTTTTTACCACATTTACCAAACTTTATCACATATTATGAAACCATATTCAATTGTTAATTTTGTAAAAATCATTACGAAAGCGCTTCGGTTGAAAATTACCGAGCTTGGTGTTCCCATAGAGCCAGAAACACTGTAAACTTTACCATATTCTGATAGCTTTATTCATATTTTTTTTCTCAATGTGAAGCTTAAGCGTATGGATTAAATAGTAAATCAAATAAAATTTGTATGCAGAACAGGGTTCCCAGCAAACGTTACATAGGCTACGAGCGTATAAAAAAAGATCATAAGTAGTATGAAAACAATATAGAATTTTTAGCTCTGAATACTAAAAAGCCTCGAAATAAAACTTTTTAATCATTACTATAGAAGCAGACTTTACCATTCTGTGGTTTAATCAGTGAACCTTGATCAAAAACAAAATTTAAAAACAGGTATTTGCCAAAATTTTTATTTATATAAAAAAAAATTTAATCTGCAATACCCTCGCAAGAATTAAAATTTTTGAATTTCATCATGTCAATTTAGTTACATACCTGAAGTTTCATTTTTAACCTATTGCGTTCCTAAGTTACTGTCAAAACTGCCCAAAATCGGGCTTGCATTGTTTATTGCTATGAAATTAAGGATAGCTTGGTTTAAATGATCAAAGATGTAGCATGATAATGTGCAGATTGCATATCCACCCAACAGCTTTCACTGGATGAGAAATAATGTGCAAAAATTTTGTAAATAGATGAGCTGTTGCTAATTATTCTCTCTTATTAAATTTTTATCACTGAAAAGTTCATTGTCAGCGCATCAGTTAAATGTCAAAGGGACTTGGCTGCTGCGGTTGAGAGCAAAGGTAACTGATGTAGAACTAATCACTCTTTAGAATTTTTCCATTAAGATGCCCGGTTATAAAGAGTGAAGAGAAAAAGAAAAGAACAGTTTATTCACTTTCAGAAAACTCGCAATGCATAAAGGATTTATTCTGAATATTGTATTTCAAAAGATTTAAAGATAAATTTAGTTAGAAGGTTCTTAGAACTGTTTAAATAGATTGTTGGTAATATAAATGGATGTAGTTCATCTAATTTCAAAATACTGTGTTATCAGAAAATCATTTGCCAAAAACTTAGTCTATTTTTTCAAACGCAATCTCGAAGTAAATATTTAAAATCTTTTTATACTACAGTTGTATGAAAACTAAGGAATACAGTTTATACGGATACCAGTAAATTGAGATATATTCAAAGCTATATTACGCTAAGTACTGAAAGTTTTAAAAAATGTATAATCTTATGCATCTATAATCAATTACATAGTTTATAGATATATGAGAATATTCAATTTTAACGCATTCGACACCCCCACCTTTCAATATCTACTTTAATATCGAGCAAAAGTTTTCAGGACCACTATTATTACCAATCAGACTTATAATAGAGAACCTGGTATGCCAGGTATATTTGGCTCGTCACATTTTTGTTGTATTTTAGGAAAACACAACGAGAGTAAATAGCTTAAAATAATTTTTAAAACACAATAACTGATATACAGCATGAAATTGTGATGAAATATTTATAATTGATGCTAAAAACTTACATTAAGAGATATCTCACTCAAAGTTTAGTTGCAAGAGAATCACTACATGTCATTCTTAAGAACATGTTGGTATTTCAGTATTTTCCAAAAGAGAACAAATGTTACAAGCTTTAAGAAACCTTAGATGGAGGGGATAAGGTAATGAAAATGCGAAGTAAAATGCTTAACATAATTTCAAAACCTTGAAAATTGCCAATTTTTTACCAATCAATCAAAAAAGACTAAATTCAACGAAGAGAAGTATTGGTTTCAAAATATCACGATTGTAGGCTAGATCTTGACCTTTAGGTAGCACTTAGTAATTGTATCAGCTTAGTTATTATTATTTTCCTTTTGGCAGGGCTTAGTATGGAAGTCTATTCCTTGGACTAAAAATTTTTGAGACCTGTTTGATCAAGAGATTGACTTTGATTTAGAACTTATGTGATACTATGATAAATAATTATCAATAACATTTAAAAGTAATTTATCCATGCCGTAAAAAAATCCTCAAACTATTTATTGGCGCAAGTGAAGTTTAATTAATTTTGATATTGGTACATGGTTAAAGGAATCTGATGCACTAAAATAGTTTGTTTATAATTTTTACACATGACCCCCCCCCCCAATTGGAGAAAAACCGATTTAATATATATTTCCACTATATTTTTATAGTAATAAGTTCACATGGTTGAAGTTTGTAGAACATGTATAGTAAATATAAACGCAGAAAAGTGTATGGAAATATAAAAATATACATGAAAACTAAGTGGAGAAAAATTATAATGACTGCTTAAAATATAATGAATTATTATATCCATGCTTTTAACAACACAACAGAGAGCTATCAAAGATTATTTAAGAGGCATTTTTAGCATCATTTATTTATAATATTTTAATTTTCTCTTTTGTTAACTTATCAGATTATTTGCGGAAATTTGCAATGAAAATTTTGAGAAAACTTCACTTCAAACATTCAACAACACTTTGTAAAGCCGCTATCATTTAGAAGAAATTTTAATCTTAAATAAAATATATTTACAAATAAGAATCTTTAAGAAATAGTACTAGATATATAAACTAAATTAGACGTTCTCTATAGTACATCAATGTATAAAATAAACTTCCTACTGATTCTAATTTTAAATAATTATAGCATAAGCACATCAGAATCCCAATTCAAGTGTTTAAATATTATTTTGTAAAAATATTCCTTAAAATATTGATATTTTCTTTCTTTGAAAAAATCTGAAGTTTCTGAGTTGCAACATTAAATGTCAATTCAAAATTAATTTGTTTTCCTTGCTATTTTTTTTAATTAAAATTCTTGCAAATTATTCAAACATTTTTAGCAAGAGCAAAACTCCTATTGTCATAAGTAGAGCTGATGCATTTCTTACAGCTGAATTGCAACCATCGCCAAGACAATTACAAACGTTTGTTTTTGCACCAAACCTAGCTGTGTTGTAACAAGGTTCGCTTGGTTTGAACTCATTGGAGGCACATTGGCGGATTACTCTTTTATCAGGCCCCTGATTTAAGACTTTGAAATCCACCCACTGTTTTTGAGTCCTGCACGAAACATTTTTGGGTCCTTCGCAATTCTTTAAGTATTTAGTGTCCGCTGGTTCCACCGTGAAGCAATCTTCTTGACCAGGTTCAATTGAATTGCAAACTTGGCATTTTAGACAGAGAGCGCCATTGCTCATCAAAGCAATGATGAAGAAAATTGACAATAAGTTCTTGTAAAACGCAGCAAAATGCATGTTGGATAAATAGTTGAAAATAGAAAGACGCGAACAACACAAGTGTTTTAAATATAGTAATACAAACGAAATGAATGAGAGCAACTTTAACTAGACTTGTTTTAATTACTTAAAGCAAACTATTTATCACTATTGTTAATGTAATTCTGAATCATTTGTTTCCTGTAAAACATTGCCATGACTTTGTTAACCATTCTTTTGGTAATTTCAATACAGACTTAAAGTTAAATTTTTATTTACTGCAATTATTATTTTAATTCTCTTATCATTGAAATAAAAATGTTTTGTTGTTATAATTCTCAAGTTCTTTAATATTACTATTATATGAAGCTGCATAAATTCCAAATTATAACATCATAATAGTTTATGAATATAGTTTTCTAAAGTAAAATATAAACCTACACTTAGTAATTAAATTTTAAATTTGATAAAGCATTATATTAATTTTAAAAATTGAAGTAATAGTAATCTGAAAATATTGTTTCGTTTTTAAAGCTAGTGAAAATTAAAATTTGATAACATTGCATTTTTATTATGGAATTTTATTGCCACTGATTCAAATCAAAATTGAAATATACTTATTTACAGACAAAGTCACTTATGTAAAGAAACGATGTAATGCATAGAAAAAAAGTATAGATAATTACAAAATAGATAATCTAAATTTTTTTTCTTTCATTAAAATATCTTCTTTAAAACAAACTTACAGAACATTACTATACAGCTTCTAACAGATCTTTTGTTAGTGGTCTGTACTTAAAGTACATTTATGTATTGTTATATAGACTTGCATTACTTAAAGCAAACTATTATATTTCCGATATATTTTTTACTATTATATTTCCGAATTATTATGCTATACCCACAAAAAGTAACCAACAAAAGTAACCAAGTAATCAACAAAAGTATAAGCAATTTGAATTCTTAACTATCATAAAAGTAAGAAAATTAATATTTTATATTTGACCTTCACTGCGTCATTTACAATGGCAATAACACACAAAAGCAATTTCTGAAGCTTTTGATGTAGATATTTAAAGAAGTATATTTGACGTGACGATTTTATCTATAGTTAAAACTCTCGAGAACTGTTACGAACCACAAACTTGACAATTTTGTTCTAGATAGCTGATAGTATTGTTGCGTAAAAAGTAATAATTAAATACAATTGAAAAGTGAAAATCCTGTTTTAAATAGCTAATAGTATTGCTAAGTGTAAGAAAGTAATAATTGAATACAATTTAAAAGTGCAATTACAACTGATAAATTACAATTAATTACGATGCCGTTTTTTTATTATATTAATTTTAAGAATTAAATAACGCATTAATAGGTCTGGTTGCAATTCTATTAACGCTTCCTCGCCTGAAATTTAAGGAATAAATCATTTGAAAAAGATATTAAAATTCGCCAACATTCTTCTACATTTGTGTGTTTATCACCAGCATTACTAAAACAAGCGTGTTAGGCACCCAACAATACACGAATTCGACCCTCAACAAAAAATAACAAAATAAATACAAAACATGCAACAAAAAGTAGATGAGGGGGATAGAGGATGGACAACCCATCGAACGTTTGTTAGAACCGTTGTGGCAGAACAAAAAAAAAATCCATCCCTCGTTAGGCATGCGTGAGACAATGGCCCATGGTCACGGTCGCTTGGCGATGGTCGAAGTTACTGATGGGAAGGCCGTCAATGATGAACTAGTTGATAAACCTGTGCATGTTTTATAAATACATTTCATCTCATACAGCAGCAGTTACTAATTTAAGTTCGATGTCAAAATATTGTGATAACAAATTGGATACTGCGAGCTCAAGTGTCATTCGAAGATGGTCATTACAGCAGAAACTGTAATAAAATTACCACGGCCAACAAAGTGATTATTGTGTTCCATAGAGCAACTACGCTAATTAATAAAATGTTTGCGTGATACACAGATATCTAAATTATAAAAGAATATTATGGTATTTTTAGCATTATGTGACGCAACATAAACGTTTTGTTTTTTATTACGTGACTCGCATATTTGAATATCAAATAATAAAAAAAATCAGTATGAACAGCAATATTTAAGTTGTTTACCAAAGAAATAATCTACTACTATTATTATGCGTATATGTTAATCATAATGATTAAATTCATCCAATATCGCATCTTTAACTATATCGACCTCAGATTCCTTAAAGAAGCATTTCATAAGTGTACTAGATTTTAAGAATTATATTTTAATTTTAAGAGTCAAATGATATTATTCATCATTTATTTTAATAATTTTTATTTATTTATTTCTTCATGTAATTTAAGTAGATATATTCGCTTCAATGAAATAGAGTTGTAATGCAATTTCGTTATAATGAAGGATTAATAATTTACTTATAGGCACGATTTGGGGTGTTATAAATAATATTGAGTGTAATATTATTCCACTCAGATCAAGAATAATATGATTTATTTCACTTACAGAATTGCGCTCTGCAAAGAAAAATATGGCAAGATAATTGACATTTCCTACCAAACTTCACTTCAGAGCAATAAAAAACTAGCATTGGGTTGTACATCTATTACATTCTTAAGACTAAATAAACAAATCACACGAATACTCGTGATCATATTTCATCAATTACCAGTCAATGGCTTTGATATTAAAAAAAAAGCTTTGACCGAACCTTGTATATTCATTCGCAAACAGAAAAGTTTAATGCACCATCTAGAGTTGAAGAGTTCAGTAAAGGAAAATTCTGAATAACATTTTTGTCAATATAGAAGCAACAGTTTCCGAAAATATTGCAACCGCAGGAAGGTACTTACAAAAACAAATTTTTAATAAATCGTTTAAGTTAATAATGCGGCAGAATTTTTTTTTTAAATCCTCTTACCATAACATGTTTTTAAAACAAATTTTAGGTTTTTTTATTGGCATTAGCGTTTTTTTATGTCATTTGATACATTCTTCCTCTGTACTCTTCAGTTGTCAGTTGTTTTGTGTAGCATTGTTATAAAATTTGCTATGTTTGAATAAATATTATATTTTAATTTTATTAAATAAATCAATGGATAACAGCATTTAAAGTATATTGCTTCCATATTGTCTACACAAATCAATCAATAACGTGTCATTTTTTTAATCCAGGCTACTCTAAGTAAAGTGCTTATGAAAACTATACCTTGCACTGAGAAAAAAAAAAGTATGGTCAAAAACCAGCAGAAAATGGTAGTATTTATCATGTTTCTGAGCCTATGGGAACACCAAAAAGCCCAGTAATTTACCCAGAAACACTTTGGTAATGATTTTCTAAATTAACAATGAAATATGGTTTAATAATACGCAATAAAGTAAGTGTCGTAAAATTTAGTCATTTTATCATGATACATGACATAACCACTGACAGTATGAGCATGACATAAAAAAAACATTTTACTGTATACTCGAGTGCGATATTTTTTTTAATTATTTGAAAAAATAAATTATTCAGTACTATATAGTATTTGGTAATCCTGTTAACGAACAATAAATTTAAATTTTTAAGTTGAAAACTGGAAATTATATTTTCGCCTATTAATGATGAATATTAGAATGTTTAACAGTTTAGGATCCGTACTAATAGAATAAAAAATTAAGCTGTGACTCAAAAGCCTTCAATTTCTTCATTTCCTAATATTGACTTTTAATACTAAATATTGTTTGTTATTTCCACTAAATATTTTTATACATTTGAAATAAATTTAAAACTTAAAACTATCTTATCTTTAAGAGAGTTATTTTGAACTAATGGTATTTAATTCATTTACGATATCCAACTGTTTCTATACAATTTTTTCAAAAAAAGAGCTTAATTAAAATTTTAATTTCAATGTTTAAAAATTTATGAAATATTCTTCAAATTAAGGGCAAACTTCAGCTTAAAAACTACAAATTGTTTACGACAAATTGTAATGCATGAATTTCAAAAAACTTGTTAGATGAATAACATTATTACCAGTGTTTTGAACTAAAATCTTAAAGAAAAATCAGGAAACAATGAAATGAAACTAAATACATAGTTCAATATCAAACTTTTAAAAAAGCATTCGAAATTACTATTACTTAAATCTTAATAAAAATAACAAATTGAAACTTAAGCCTTAGCTTTTAGTTCAAATATCTCTAATCATACAAAATTTACATTCGATATTTCAAAGAATTCTATAATAAACCGTTTTAAAATGTGTGTCAGCGCAAGGAAATTTTCTCAAAATTAACATTCTTCATAAAATGCTTTTAAAATACATGAAAATTCTGAAATGTAAGAAAATTCTGACAACAAAAAATTAATAATTCGAAAGTTAATTTTATTTGTCTTAAAAATTTAATTTATTCAAATAAATAAGGTTTCAAATACTCAAAGAAAAACATGAACATTTTAGTTTCGTTTTTCTCAGTTTACTTCTGGTTTTGTTTTTGTTTGTCAGCATATGAAAAGACAACCATGACTTCATTTTTAAAATTTGGAGACAAAAGTTTAAAAGTGTTTTGGAGAGCTAATGAACTAAAGTTTAAAAGAAAAGAAAAATCAAAATTTTTGATGCAATAGGCGATGTTCTCCCAGTCGGATTCCTTAATAAGAGAGAAGAAGAAGAAAGGGACTTATAGAAAAGAAGAAAAATGAAACTTATAGAGAAGAAGAAAAATTATAGAAAGAGACCTAGAAAGAGACTTATATTAAGTTAAATGGAGTTTCTAGAAATTTCAATTTTGGTCATTTATTACATTAAATATGTATGTAACTTTACGAAACTAAACCATTACTAAATTAAAAGAACATTTAGAAAATGAACTTATGACATTTTTTTTCATTAAAATAATTTAATATAAATATAAAAATAATCCATCAGAACTAACCAAGAGATTTTACGCATTACATTAAAAGCAAAGGAAATTGCAGATTGATACTAATGGATTATAACTACTCGATTGGAATTTTTTTATTTTAATAAAACAATGTACTGATATCTGTATACTTTATACAGCAATTTAATTATATTTGTATAATATACGCTTCGATTTGCTCTTTCTCCGAGAGAAAACTTCTATATAACGATCCCTAACATAATTTCATCTGCAAATATTGTAGGAAAATATTAACTCAGTAACAAGTTTCTTTCAATTGCAAATGAGTTCCCTGTTAATTTTTTCCTTGTTGTTTAAAAAACCTCCACTGAGCGAACCCAAGCATAAATTTATCTGTACATATTTTTTAAAGACATTAATTCAGTTACAAATTTCTTTCAGCCGCAAATGAAATCTTTACATTCATTAGGAAAAAATCTTTAATAACTTAAACATAAATCTGTAAATATTTCACGAAAATATTAATTCACTTACTTATTTCTTTTAATTACAAGTTTCTCTTTCATTTGTTTCTTTTTTAATTAAAGAAGCTCTACTGAGGGAAGGTATGCATAAATTTATCTGTACATATTTAAGAAAAATATTAATTTAATTACAAGTTTCTCTCAATGGCAAATTAATTTTTAACCTTTAGTTCTTCTTTAAAAAAAACTTCTACTGAACGAAACCAGACACAAATTTATCTGAAAATATTTTAATAAAATAATAATTTAGATTCAAATTTCTATCAATTATCATATGAAAATGTCCCTTTTAATCTATTGTCAAGCTATCCTTATCATTATTCATTGTTTCAAATCCTCCAGAATTCGAAAATCATAGATATTGACTTCGGGTCAAAAGAATTCCTCTAAAAGTCGGTCTTTAATGTCGGATTATACATTGAAATAATATAGTTAACCGGAAGCAATTTGAACTTTTTTAGCACAAAATGCTCTAATTCTTGAGATATTCATAATTTTTGAGCAGCTAGATTTGAAAATTCGAAGTTTCTGCTATCTGCGCTATCTTTAAAGAGTTAACGGAATAAAACCGGTCCATTCTAGAAGAGAGTTTATACTGTTTTATTTTCGACATCAGTAACATTTCATAACAATCTGCTTCTAGTAATCTGAAGAATATCTGAGCTTGTGGGTTAACGAACGGTAACTGGGATATTTCGTTTCAGTACAAACCTGGTTTTATGGAAATTATTCGTGCAATAGTTATTAGTTTCTGGTATTACCATACTTCTCATTTTTTTTAAAATTTGATTTTAATAAAGAAATTGAAGATAATTTTCAAATTAAAACATCTTTGATGCACCAACTATCACCACCGATTATATTTTCTTTTCTTCAAAATAAGAATTAAACAATTAAAATTAGTAGATTAAAATGATTACAGATTAAAAATAGTTTTATTAACGGAGTTCAGAAAAATGGGTAGTACGATTATCAAAATGGTGCTGTTAGTTTCATAGCAAACTTAATCCATTTACATTTTGACAAGAGCAGATATTTGTGTTGTGATTGCTTTCGGTACTTTTTGTATTGTATTGTATTTTTTTTTTCGTAATTTCTATGTAGATCTGTTTTTCAGATGTCCTTCTACCAGTTTGAACTGAAACTAATAGTTTTTTCTTTCCAGTTTTCAATGATATTAGAAGAAAGTTCATCAACAGAGTAAGTTAACATCCCATATAAGTTAATCAAAAACAGATAGTTCGTAAACATTAACTTTTTTATCAGTTTCTGAAACTGAAATAAAAATGCTTGCCGAAATCGCAGCAAATGTTTCAAAAAATATGAAACAAATTATCTCAATTTAAGAGAGCAAAAAATCTATGTTTTTCAACATAATCCCACTGCAACCCTTTTGAGCTTATAATTTGTTTTCAAATATTTCTTCAAAATGTATGATTTTGGAAGCAAGTGAAAATGAAGTAATTTTTTTCAAAAAACAAAACAAAAAAAAAAACAAAGAGAAAGAGAAAGAAAGAAGGAAAATGAGTGGTGAAATTGCGATCTTATTAGTATCGCTATAAAAGGTTAAATATTATGAAAATAAAAAGCCAATAAATAAATAGTTGATTGAGATGTTTTTGAAGCCAAACGCCTTTAATATTTTGTATGAAGAAGACAACAGCTTTTTAAAATAGGATAAACAAACAAATTTATTCAATGAAACAGGAGATTAAAAATTGCTTTAAGTAAAATATAATAAAGTTAGTTCATGTATTCTCCCCATTGTTTTCAAAAGTAGCTTGTTTCATATTCAGAATATTTACAGGAAGTAATTGAAATGAATATTTTCAGTGTTCTTATAGGTAATTATAAAAGTGAACTACTAAGCTAGTTTTGGTACTAGAAATTATTAGTTTCTGTTTCATTAGTTGTTTTTGGTATGAAAAAAACCAACCGCATCTGTTTTAATTTGCTATTAAACATTTTATAAAAAAATTCTATTAACTTAAAATTCATTGTTTTTTCATGTTTTACACTTAAAAATGATATGTTATTCTTTTTTTGTTCAATTTAGAAAAATTTTATTTTGTATTTTTATATTTTAATGTAAATATTTTTTTTAATTTAAAGTGATATATAATTTTTGAAAAAGTTTAATAAATTTAGAAAATTAATAATAAATAAATAAAATAAACAAACGAAGTAAATGAATAAAATAAACACATATTTAATAGAATCACTTAAAAATAATTAAGTAGAAGATTTCCAAAAAAGAGGGAGAAATAATTTTAGAGCAGAAAAGATATAATTCATTTTAAAACCAAACATTTAAAATATCCCAAAATAAAAAAAAATTGCCCTATTTTTTATTATTTATTTACTGTTAATGTTATTTTTGTTGTTGTTTTCTTTTTTTTAAGATAGAAAAAATCATTTGATTTATTATTGTTTTAAACTTAGCCGTGTAAAAATAAAAAAGATTCTCGGATTCCAAGAAAAGACAATTAAAAGATCTTGAACCCTAAAAATAGAATATTTCATGATTATTTCAATACATTTAAACTTTTTTTTAATCATAACAGATGGTAAAATCATTTTAAGTTATGAAAACTTCTTTTCCAAAATGTTTTTAAAACTGTTCAAGATTGAAATAATTTTTCTTTTTTCTTTACTGTTAAGACAAAATAATGAAAGAAAATTTGTATAGTTTCTAAGCGCTTAAGCAAAACTTAGATAATTTCGATAATGAAAAATAGAAATTATTGAAATAGGAAAATAAATAAAATTAAAGGACGTTATACTCTACTGTCAAAGTATACTCTGCTAGAAAAATTGGTTTAATTGCAAACCATAATTCAGCGATTATTCGCTGCTAATTACTGTCGTCTCTTAAAGGTGTTAAGCGAAACCAAGTTTCAATTTAAATTAAATAATTGTATCGCGTTATTAAGTTTTAAAAGGTACCTTAATTTAGTTCGACTTAGAATCTTAATAAATAACAGCAAATTTGAAGGATATTATGGAGAAACGCACTATAAAATATTGAACAGCTTAAGAACGTTTAGAATAAACATTTTCTTATTTATACGTCATGAAAGAACGATTTAATTTTTTTAAAATTTTTCCTAATTTTTAAATTAGAGGTGCAAAATAATTTTTATGACTAATTTAAAGTAGTAAAAAAATAGTTTTATACAAAAAAATATCAAATCTTGAAAAATAATGCAATTTTTTATGCAAGAGTTAGTTTGATAGCACTTATTAGTAAATGTAACTACCAATATTAACATATAAAATTTAATGTATATGTACAAAATATAATGTAAAGCACAATGTACACAGAGAAAAAATTCTGGTAAAATTACTGTTATGGTAATGACATGGTAATGATGTCATTAATGATATGCATGGTAATGGCATTTCTAGTAAAAAGTAACCATAATTCTAACAAAAATATATATGATATTTAAACCACTCATTTACTAATTTTCCCATTCACATGGAAGTTTACAGGAAATTCTGGTTTTCAGAATTATAGTTCTTATTACCACACATTTAATAAAAATTACAAAATAGAAAAGTAAATTTAATCGAATAAATGATTTTTATGCTAAGGTATCATGATAAAACTACCAAATTTTACCATATTTAGCAAATTTTATTATACATTATGATACCATATTTTACTGTTAATTCTACTAAAATCATTACCTAAAAGCTTCGGTAAAAATTACCTAGCTTTTTAGTGCTCCCATAAAACCAGAAGCACGGTTAATTTTACCATATTTTGGTAGTTTTGACCTTACTTTTCTTCTAAGTATACTAATCATATTTTGGGATTATTAACTGTTTCACATTTTATGAATTATTATAGAATTAGAAAATCACATTAAAACATCTGTCATCAGCTGAGATAACTTATCGTATCAAGAATAGCATCACGTATCTACTGAGATTACGCAGAGTATATTCGTCTGTATAACGAAAATTCGTCATTTTCGAGTGAATAAACATTATCCAAATGATGAACATTCGTATAAAGTAGTTAAACAAACTAAAAATTAAACAAATCTTCTTTCAATAAATAATTAATGATCAAAAAATCGATATTTGGTCAATGATGGTACAAATGATGCCGGCAGTATAACAAAGTACAACGAACTTAAAATTATATAATAAATTCAAACAAAACAACTAAACATAAAAAATATATTAATAGAAATTTCGATACTCAAAATATACGAAAGTAAAAATCATTTTGATCTTCCAGTAATCATTATAGCAATATAGCATATATGTGATGTAACTACATCTGATATAATGTATTACAAAAAAATGTAAGTAAAGCATCTCCTAAATATAATTATGTTGCAAACTAGAGCACGTTTTGTAATTTAAAAAAGCAATATGTTTATAAATTGTTACAGAAAAAAAGGTAGTTTGGTTATAAAATGTTAGGTTTGGAGGTAAATGATGCATGAAACCAGGTTAACTATCAAAAGTGAGAACGAAGTAGAATTATAAGACAAATGCATGACTGGGTAATTTTATTCAAGCATTAAAATCATCAAACATATTGAGTTCAATGTTTTTAGACTCTAAATACCTTATAAGTAGTTGATAACTTAAAAAAATGACTTCGGGACAAAATAAACAAAAATGCCGGTTAAATCAAAATTTAAATAACATTGAAAATAGACAAAATGAGTTTTTTTTTCATCTTTTCTACGCTTAAATTTTTCATACGCTATAAAAGGATCAAATTACGGTGTAAAGAACCCTTTGGGTGCATTATCCATAAAATCCACTTTTCCGTAAAATCCCTTATTACCGTAAAATATTATAGCATAAATTTTACAGTAATATTTATCTAGAGTGATTCAGTGATTTTACGTTAATTGCTACCGTAAAAATTACGGTTTATCAGATTTATTCCAGAAACATATTCCAGAAAAAAAAACTGGATTTTACGGTAAAAGTGCCGACACTTTGAGTGCCGGTTATTGTTACCATAATTTGATCCGAATTTTTTTACAGTGTAGCGAATTCATAGAATCATTAGAATTTGGATTTATTGAATGCATCATTTTATAAATAAATCTCTTTATTTTTTAATTATTGAAAGAAATAGTCAATGAAAAATTTATTATAATTTAAGATTAAGTGTAGAGGCGAATCAGAAATACTATAAAAATAGAAAGACTATATGAGAATTGATTTTTGTTATTAAATTTTTAATACGATTGCTTGAAAAAGTTTAAAATACAAATAACTATAAAATTATTCCATAATCAGTTTTTATTTTTTGGCTGAAATAATAACAATAACAATACATTTGCTTCTATTAAATTCTATTTTGTTGGAGGGAAAGTTTTTTCTTCCAGCTCTCCCACATCTAGTAACTGACTTTAAGAAAATTTTCCTAAGCAATGCAATTTGATTCGATAAAATTTTCTGCAGAATTAGATCATTTCACCTGCTTAACAAAATGTTTAACTATTCATGAAAACTTTCAGTTGTTGCCATAAAGGTTACAAAGCTTTATTCTGAACTCAAAATTGAAAAAAAATATTATAACATGCTATTTTTCTCAATTTTTTTAAAAAATACTATTAATTTGGCTTAAAATTAAAAAAAAATCTAAAAATTTGAATTGAAAGATTTTAAGATTACTGTAAGAATTAAAAATTGCGATTAATATAAGATTGTAAAATTATGAACTAAGAATTTTTTTGCTACGATTTTAAAGTACTTTTTCTTTGTTAAGATTCAAAAATTATTAACTGATAGTATTGTTAAGATTTAAATATCATGAGTTACAAGTGCTTTTGTTAAAATTCCAAGTATGATGTTTATATAAAAATTGAAAAGGTAACCTTTTATCACTTCCAACCTATTATTTATATGTATCTAGGGAGTAACACTATGTAATAACTATGTTTATGTTTTATATTTTTTTCATTAAAGTAAAATGAGAAAAAAGTTTATATTAAATTAATTACTAATATCAAAAATGTCTTATTTTTTGCCCATAATGAAATTATTTGTTGAAATATATTTAAGGAACAATTATCACGATATTTTAAATAATTAATATTTGCAAACTATTATAAAAAATGAGCCAAAAATAAGTTTCTAAGCAAATACCCATTAATTAAATAAGTATTGCTTTCTTGCATTTTTGAAATTATAAGCCTTTTTTTTCTATTTGCCCTCGTTCACTTGAAAATTTTCAATTTTCATCTCGGAAAAATCTTACTTTCAGAAATCTTTTAGAAAGTTTTAAAAAAAAGCTTTGAAAAAACATGGCACATGCCTAAAAAGAAAAAAAAAACAAAAATCCTTGAAGACGTCACCTTGCCAAGTATACAGGAAAGAAAATGATCTGCCAAGATTAATCACACAACTGCACAATAAAACAATACAACTCTAGTTTTTAATTGAGGAAAAAAATATTCGAAGTAGGAAAAGAAGCCTTCAATCATATAATAATTTTACCGCAAAATATCATTCTGTCAGGTTTCGATTTGGTGTAGAGGAGACCATATTGAATACATATGAGCAGAATACAATGACCATATCACCAATCATTGCATCACTTTATCAGCTGATAGTGAAGGTGGGTCACAATAAGACAATCGTATCGGTGCTTGTAATTCTGTTTATATTGGTGGAACCAGTTCTGAGCAAAAAACACGATCATATTCAGTAGGAAATGCTCTCCAGAAATATGAAGATTATAATCAATGTAGAAAACAGGAAAATATTGGTTATTAATAGGAAAATTCCGAGCAATCGATTTTGAAAATTTGCACAGATACAAATCAACTGGCATGTTAAAACATGTCTATCCATTGTAACAAACGTTTTATAAATATTTTAATACTTCTTCGTGTCCATGCGTCAATAAATCATCAAAAAACGTACTTAAAATAAATGCGTATGTTTTATAGACATGATCTTCAGGTTTTAGGTCAAACTAAGTTTGTTGAAATCGTGAATGAGTAATATATAGTATATGCACACACATCATTATTGTATAATAATAGAAAATTTAAAATAAAGCTTTTGTCTTGATAAAGGGATTGATGTTTTTGGATGGAATATTAATGGTTACAAAACTTTCTTTTTTTCCTTTTTCTAATCTTATTAATAATAAAAAAAATAGTAAATACAGACCTTAACTGATATTTTAACAACTTAGAAATCTCCTATAATATATAATATTTAATAGACACATGGAGCTATTATAGTATTTTTTTTTAAATAGATTATACTAAAAATGAAAATGTTTAAAATTTAAGACATTTAAACGAAAGTAAACTGACATTTAAGAATTAAAAGCAATGAATATAAAGTACCTTTCAGCGGTAAATTTTTTTTATATGTATAGATTACAATTGGATCTTTCTTATGCAATATTGTAAAACAATTTTCTTGACATCGGTAAAATAAGGAATAAATAACTTTAGAATTATATATAATATATAAAATTTTTTATAGATTTATGCATATTATTTTTAATAAATATATATAATTGTTTATTCGTTTATAAAAATTAAATTAGCTAATATATTTTTTCTCAGACATCTTTTTTTATTAAACAGTACTCAGAACCACGTTGAAAATCCAAATATCTCAAACAATACAATGTATCAAAATTTGAAATCAATGTATCAGAAGTTGCCCTATCAGCTCTTCTATAGTTCCTAAAATAACAAGTTTCCATGAACTCTGAATTTTTTAATTATAGTGTTCCGACTTACGGGATAAATAAAAACTCATTGAGTAAAAGCATGGTAAAAATAAAGTTTAGCAATTTAAGTAAAATAAATAAATTTTTTCTCCAAAGCAAATAAAAATTCGTAATTTAAATTGTCGACATTAAAAAAATATAGGCTATTAAGCCACTAAAATAAATTTTCTAAGCCTTTTCTTTATTCATTCAGGTATATGCCTTATCTGAGAAAATATTACCAGTAACACATTACATCCATTTACAAGCAAACACATATTTTTTTCAAAAATAAACTTTTTTAATGTAATTTAAATCATTACTCCCAAAAATGTTGGGTTACATTATTTCTGATTATTAAAAATACTATAAAAATCTATGTTTTATCTTTATCTTTATAGCTAAAACAAGTTAAAACTTGTAAATTTTGTACAGTTGCACTAAATAAAGTATCTTGTTTGTAAGTTTGGAAATAAAGGTATGATATATTAATTATATCCTGTTTATAGCTAGCAAATAAATATGAATTTCAGAAACTCCTATAATTAAAAAACGTTATTCTTCTACGCAATTACACCATTATTTAGTATATTACAAGTATATCATTAAAGAGAAGTGCAATTTCATTCATAATACATAAATTTGATTTTTGTCAAAAAATTATTATATTTCTAATGTTAATCTCTGTTATAAATGCTTCTAAAGAGGGTTAGTTTTAAAATGCACGCACAATGTTTATCTGTAAGTTAAGAAATTTATAGTGAATACAAAGAGGAAATTATATAGAAAAATAAAGAATCTGAAACAATTAATACAGATCAAAACTAATGCTCCCTAATTTTTTTTTATAGATAAAAAAAAATGAGATCCAAAAATGACAAAATAAAAGTTAAGTAAAAAAAAAGTAAAGCTTTGCAAACTACGTAATCACATGCCATTATCCTTTTTGGCCACCTACCGTGAAGTACATCAAGCTTGCGTAGTACATAAACACAGAATGAAGATAAATACGTAAATAAGGCGAAACCAATATCAACTATAAAATCGATCATCGTGACCAGTACAATGTATAAAACTTTACAAAAGAAACTATTCAACACACTTCAAAAACATGCGTCACGGATAGTCCATAACAAAAATCTGAGAAACTTTAGAGTACCATTTCTAAAATATTTTTCAAACTTTTTTTGTAGGAAGAACTCAGAAGAAAAGTTGACTTGAGGAAGATCTGAAGGTCATGACAAATTGGTCTTTCACAAACAAATATATCTTACAGAGGAAACGTCTAACTTTTAATCATTGGAGGAAATAAGAATACAAAATGATAATCAATGCAAAAAAATCATGTCCTTATAATGACTTGAGATGTTTTTTTTTCGTTTAGTTTGCAAAACTTGATTGTCACTATCCTTAAGTTGTCCGTAGCTGTCGATATGCCATGTGATTTGTTAACACGCTTATCTTATGATTCCTATTATAATTGACTGTTTTGATGATTGAACTGGTTAAGAATACATTATTTTTCATTCTAATTTATTTAAGAATCACTCATAAGTACATTGTATCAACTCAAATTTTTAAGCATATGAAAATCATCCGTTTTTAAATCATATAAGAAGTATTTTAAAATTAGCTATGAAATTTTGAACAAGTGGCAGTTTTTTTTTTGTAAACTATTTTATATCTTACAAAGACACTAGGTGCTCTTTATTTTAAATATAAAACTTGAATTGGCGATATCATTGCTAGAGATATAACATTATTATCATGTCATAAGCAAATACATAATACACAAGCAAATACATAAATGCATCAAATAATGCAAATGTGCTAAGAAACAATAGTTTTAAAATTAAAATAAATATTAAAAAATTATTGCGTTGGTGATTATTTTTATAAAAACAGAAAATTGTATTAAAATTTTGGATTAAATATCAATTATAACTAATTAGTTCATCGAAATTAAAAAATGCTGGTTATTAGTTAAACGATATTTAAACAAATGTCGATAATTTCAATTTAAACCACCAATTTTAAAAGCTATCAAGATTTAGATCATATGCATAATATTTTCCTCCTAATAGGAAGTAGGAATAATAAAATAAAAAAATTCAAAATTTCAAAAGGAAATTTTGAATTTTTCTATGACAATTGCTACACTAAAAATAAATGCCTTATAGTCGAAAACAGTTAAATGTTTCTAATACACAATTCGTAGTGTTGGGATAGTACGAATAATTCATAGTATTGGTTACCCAGTTAGCATAAGTTAAAATAAAATACAAATATTTGATGCTTGCAATAATTATTGATAGCAATAGTTTCAACACAAATGAGTTATAACACTAACGGGGAAAAAACTATCGATTAATATTACATATTTTATAAACAATCAACAATATCTACAAAAACTTCTATAATTTTTTCTTAAACAGAGGTGACTTTTTGGAAACGAAATTAATTATACATTAAAAATGATTAAGAAAATATAAATATTGTATATGAAAAAAAGTTTTGTCATTTCTTTAAAGTTATTTAAACGTTGATAAACTCATAACTGATTAAAGAATTGATCAATGAATACTATGTAATAAAAAATATTTCGAAATAAATTTTTGCTTTGAAAGAAAAAAGATTTTTAAATAAATATTTGGAACTTTGCTATTGAGAATTTTAGTCAATATATCAAGCTTATGGAAAAATAGTCAAAAATAAATTTATGAATTTTATCGTTTAAAGCTTAACATTTCGTACACCCATGGAAATTGATAGGGTGTTTATGTTAATTTTTTTATTAAAGTTAGTAGTTTTATATTGTCAAGTTTAAACTATCAAGTGAGATTTTACAAATATATCAGTTTAATCCAGAACAATTATTGTAAGTAGCGAAATAGAAAAATTAAATAAAATAAACAGAAAATATAACAAGGAGAAAAACTAAAATCAAAACTTGAATACCTACATCCTAAACATATTAAAAGTTGAAAATTACAAGCAATAATGATTCATCTTATTTTTTGAAAATGTTTTTTAATTTTTAATTTCTTTTTAACATTTAATGTATATTTATGCATCCAATTAAAAGAAACTCACCGTTTACAATGCGTAAACATATTAAAAATTTAAAATTACAAGCAATAATGATTCATCTTGTTTTTTAATGATGTTAATATTTTTTTCATTTTTAATTTCTTTTTAACACTTATTATAGATTTATGCATCCAATTAAAAGAAACTCACCGTTTACAATGTGTAAACATATTAAAAATTGAAAATTACAAGCAATAATGCGTCATCTTATTTTTAATAATGTTAATAATTTTTTCATTTTTAATTTCTTTTTAACATTTATTATAGATTTATGCATCCAATTAAAGGAAACTCACCGTTTACAATGTGTAAACATATTAAAAATTGAAAATTACAAGCAATAATGATTCATCTTATTTTTTGAAAATGTTTTTTTATTTTTTAATTTTTAATTTCTTTTTAACATTTGATATATATTTATACATCCAATTAAAAGAAACTCACCGTTTACAATGTGTAAACGCTGTAACACATAGAGGAGAGAGGACAGGAAATGACCCACCATAGCCAGAGCAAAACGTTTCAACTCCATCATGATATGGCAAAACAACAAAAAAAAGCAGAAAACAAAAAACTACATCCACGACATGGACGATACAGTTAAAGACAAAAGAAACAAAACACACACACAAATACGGGGTTTTATGTCCCGATCAGCCGCTAACAATCACTGATCGTGATCCACTGAAAAATCCTCCTAGAGACTCCTCTGATCGAGGATCCGTCTGACACTCATCCTCGCTGAAAGGTTAGTGAAGCACATCAGACAAGAAGAGGTGGAACGTTTCGGCAGGAAAAACAAAATTCCGGCACTATTTGGAATGGAAAACCTGCAATGCGAGTTATTATTGTTGAGTTTTTCCCCTTTCATGGGTTGGTAACTCTTTCTTCTTTTTTTTTTCTGTTTTTGATGAGAGAATTTGGCTAGCATCTTTTCTTATGAAAGAAGATCAAGCGTGATGATTATGTTGATTTGCAGATGATAAATGGTTTTTCCAAAGGTTTAGTTTTCTAGATGAAGATGCGAGTATGCTGAAGTGCTGTATTATTCGATCAGAAGACTGCTTAATGAAGAAAGATATCTTGCCGGATACAGTTTAGGAGCATGAATTTGGAACAGTAAGAGGGAAAAAAAATGAAAGCGTGATGCAAATGATGGAAATAATTGTATTTTAGATGGATTTTCACAAAAAATCCTTCGACAAGAAATTATGATAGTATTAAATAAAATATGTTTTTTGAAGTGCAGATGCGAAATTTTGAAAAAAACTAATGAAAGAACTATATATTTAATACTATCCGCATGCTGCGAGCAGTTTGTTAGCCTACACACGTATACCGCTTCACGTAAAAATGATGCGTTTGTGATATTATCATATGCTGGTAATTTATGACATATTTCATGAAAATTATTATGCTTACGAATAAAATGATACTAATATCTATTTTAATGAAGAAACAATGAGAAGCAATTCTGCGCTTTAATGATTCTCTTAAGTTTGCATTGAGTTAACAGATTATTGTGGTAACAAATTAAACACTATGTATTAACAATTTTTAAGTGATTCATTTTAAAAACATCTGAGACAATATAAACATACTTAGAAATAAGTTTTGTAAGAAAATAAATGCATACTAGCAGGTTTACAAAAATAGTTTCCTTTACAGGAAACAATGATGATAGCAATTGATTCGCCATAGTATATTATAACCGACGGTTTAAAGAAAATTGTCATTTTAGCATGAATGTTTGAAAATAAGTAGTAAAAAAGCCTACCATACCATTAATTCGTAGCAAAACCTACAGCTAAAAATAAAATTTGGCAATATTTTGGATTACTGACTTACGGAAAAGGAAAAATTATTGATGAAAATCTTTTGAACAAAATAAAACCGTGATTGCAGATAACTTTCGAAATACTAATTTGGTGACGTAGACCACCTATGCCAACACAATCCCGTTGCGCTATTAGATTATCTGGAATAATAAATTACAAAATAATTAAGTAACGCAGAATGGTGCAAAAGAAAACTTTCCTTATATACGCTATAAGCTAGCAAACATCACTGATGCTTTCTTAAAAATGTTTGACAAAGCTAAATCATCCATAGTTAAATTTAAAACAATGGCTTCCGATAGACTGATGGAAAAATTCTATTTTATAAATGTCTTTGAATTAAAAGTCTAATTAAAAAATCTAAAATCGGGCTTCATAAGTTTTTTTATATTTATACTCATTTTGCTTAAAGTTGAATGCCGTATCTTTTGTTCTTACGGTATATTCGCAATCCGTTATTCAAACACGCAAACAAATTCTGTATCTATATCTGTAATAATGAATGTCTGTCTGTCCTTTATAGACTCCTAAATCAACCGATCGAAAGCGATAAAATTTGGCATACTGATATTTCGAAACACGAGAAAGGTCACTGCCGATATTAGAACATAAAATTTCCATTAGAGTGTTCGGGAGAGACGTTGGAAAAAGGAATTGTTTCATTGGTTTAGAAATCTCATTGATAAAAATTAAATTGAATATGATTCTATTTTTTTCAAGATAACATCAGGAATGTTTGCTATCTAGCGCTTAGAAGTTTATTGCAAGTTCTTTATCATTTAATTATTTTTAGTCGTTATTTCAGTTTAACTCAATGATCAACATGAACGTGGTAGCATAAGTCGACTACGTTATCAAATTAGTATTTCTAAAGGCATCCGAGTGTTTATTTTGTTTATAGTTATGCTTTTAAATCGTGTTTCCACAACACTAAATAATTTAAAATCAATGGTAGTTGAATTAAAAAATATGTACTGAAAATCAAAATTGATGTAGAAATTGTACTAATTCGTTAAGGAGAAACGAAAAAAATTGCCAAATAACTACATATATATATGAACTTCTGGTAATATGCACTTCTGGTAATTACAGCAGTTTCATTACCAAATATACTAATATAGGTGCTAAATATTTCATGATTAAATTTGGTGCCTATTAAAACTGTGCCAAATACTGAGTACTTTTATTATAATTACTGTGGAAATAGATTTTTACAGCCCTTTGAAGGTATAAGTACAGGAGAAAATTGATTGATTGTGGTAAATTTAATTCCTCGAGCAACAGCATTATTTCAAAGGAAACTTAATAAAGTCAATCGTTATTTTGAAGGGATGAGCACTAAAAGTCTATTTTGATAAATATAATAACGTAGAGTCACTGGGAAGAACAACGAACAATATTGAAAAAAACATTGGAATTATTTTACCTTTATTAATTGTATCGGTATTTGTCTTTCAGTTTAGTACGTGTTGTTCGTAGTATTTTTCAATACTGGTTTTGACTTACTGATTTTGCCCCCCCCCCTCTCTAAAGATTAATTATTCAGCTAGTTTTATTCGACGCTTGGATTTCTTATTCAAATGTATCTGTACTACTATAAATTAAATTTATGTTTACCTACTTCACTTTCAGGTGTTTTATCATTATTTTTTCTCTGAGCTAAAATCACTAATTGATTTTTTACTACTGATGAACAAAACAAAACTTAAAAATTTAATGTTCTTAATACATAAAACTAGGTTTCATACTCAAAATTACATATTTTAATCAAATTCTTATTCAACAATTTGCAGAAATGAGGCTATGGAAAATAGCTACATTTAACAGTTATATATAATATGATGTTTAACTCGACAAAATTTATGATAATAAGTAAGCCCATTTTATTACAAAAATTATGAAGCTGGGGTATGAAAGTTTCTATCATTACAAATAGTTTGTTAATTGGAACGCATTTTTCTTTTAAAAAATATGTATTTAAAAATAGAAAATTTAAGTGCTTTTTCCTTAAAAGTCAAGATAATTTGATTCAGTTCTCTACTTAAAAATTCTTTATTAATTCATTTCGATAGCTAGTCATATAATTCTTCATAATTTCTTAATTTTACTCACTAGAATACAGTATAAAACATTTTGATCTGAATTTCAAAATATGTTTTAGACAAAACAACAATATTTTTAAAATTAAGTAACAAACAATTATTTAAATTTGTAGGAATCACATACGCGCCTGATTCCTACAAATGTTCGTATTCAAGTCATGGTGGCTCAGGGGATAGAGCTCTCGCTTCCAAATGAGATGCTCCGGGTTCAAATCCCAGCGATGATTGATCGATGCTAATTTCTCACCTGGATCGCACCGATTATTGTGCTGACATAAAATATCCTCAGTGGCAAACGGATCATGGGTTAGAGTCCTTTTACCGTCAAGCTAACAGCAGGAGGTTTTCGCGTTTTTCCTCAGCGTGTAACAACGCAAATGCAGATTAGTTCAATTAAAACGCTGCAATAATAATATACTGAATAAGGCTACTTTACTGAACATTGATAATCGTAAACTCAAAATTGGGTCGGCTGTTCAACGACGGTTTTAAAATAAAAATAAAAAATGTTTGCATTATAATATTTCAATTTAAATTAAATAATGAATGCATGAATACAATATCATTTTATCAATACCAATCATTTAAGAACATATTATTAAATTTAAACGTTTAAAACTCTAAAATTTTGATTTGGACAAATAATATATGTATTTCAGAATTCAAATTTAAAACTAATATTTTTTTTAAATTTCAATTATTGGTGAAATTAATGAATAAAAAATAATAGATTTACAAGGAAAATACGAAATTGAAATCAAATAAACTTTGTAAATGAATACAATATGTTTGAAAGAAGTTCGCTTAACTTTTGGAAGATGGTGAGAGTTAAATTTGAAGGAAGACCTGATTCACAAATGGATTATCATAATTAACAGTTTCAGCAGACATAAAATACCTTAGTATTTTCTAAATATGCAAACTAGATTATAGTACTCAAATATTTGACACAGAAATCAAATAATTCGGAAATCATTATCGTCTCGACGCTTATCTGAGATGTATCTCTCATAAGAATAAATTTCACTAAATTCTAGTGTTTTAAAAATATTCTCACGCAGGCTTTATCTTTGTCGTTTTAAGGATTAAAGAAACTATTATCGTTTGAAAGTCATCCAACCAAAATAAATGTTAATTGAAATTCAAAATGTATCTGAATCTTATTATCAGTACACTTGGTCGCGCAATACCAACAAAATAATAATATACAACTTTTTTTATATTTTTATTTCTGTTTTTACAATCTGCTTTTTCTTCTGTTTTTGCATAAAGAATCTTTTTCTCTTTTTAAAAAAAAGAACATCCTGTTTATTTTTCTTCCAAAATAAAATAGCAATATTGTATAACATTTTCTTTATTTTTTTCACTGTCTATAAGAATTAGAAACCATATAATAGGTTAACAGCATTAATATGTTTACTTTTGGAAAGCTTTAACATTATTAAAATTCTGAATGAAACTTGAAACTTTAACTAGTTTTTCGAATATTGTCGTTTCTTCTAGATACTCATATGTTAACTTTATCTCATAAATTGTGCAGGATTTCAATTTTAGAACAGAATAATCATTGAGTGTGCAATATGCTTTTACAATAACTTAATTTGTATTTATGCTTATTTATGTTTATTTTATTACTCATTTCCTGTATGTGCATATGTTCACAAGAAAGCCTTAAAAATAGTCAATACTTTTTTTAATCATGTAGGAACAATTTTCAAAAACTAAAGTGTATTTTTGTCCGTGCGCTGATTTAGAAATCTCTGTCCCAGCAACTATTATTTTCTGATCAATAAAGGAAAAGAACTTTATATTTTATTTGCCTATTTGCTTATTTATTTGTTTTTTCAATTTATAATTCATCTGCAAATGTTGCATGGTAGTTAAGTGGAGAATGTAAGTGATTACAAAAACAGCTTCAAACAGTCTTTGTAAAAGCATACAGCTTCAAAATTAAATTTCTTAGAAAATGCCAAAGACACATGAGTTCATTTTTTATAGTATCATGTTTCTTATCGAACACACTAATCTGTATAAAGTATAGACTTTTTTACAGGGTGTTCTCTATCCACCACTTTTAAAGAATAATAAATCCTTGTCAAATAAAGTTAAATAATACATAAATGTGGGCAATTGAAACAAGAAAACTATACTAAACAAATATTTCCAAGAAACTGAAGCTGTAAGATATTACTCGATTGAAAACTTCATTAGATTCAGAAATAAACTAATATAAAATAATAGCCAAAATATTTCAAGCCCTTCAAAAACAGGCTCCCATTTTCAAGACTTTCCAGACGTGAGAGTAAAAAAACAAAAATGATTCGAAATGAAAATAAAATACCTATTGATAACATATTGATCATACATAAAAGGCCTAATTGAAATAAATATTTGTCTTTTGACCACTGTGATTTTTCATGTTCTGTTTTTCATCTGTTTTTTTCTCTCTCGGCTTCCGTGGGTCTTCTGATTCTGTTTCTCACCGTTATTCTTCTGTTTCTACTTCGCAGCTTCGCGTTTTTTATTTTAATCATTTTTGTTTCTTCACATTCACTTCCGGTAAGTCTTGAAAATGGGCGCCTATTTTTATAGCACTTGAAACAAGTCGGCTGTTATTTCATGTTTGTTTATTTCTGAAGCGAATGAAATTTTCAATCAGATAAGAAAACGATGTTTTAAAATTATTAACGGGATTAAGAAACATCAAAGAATCAATCATTCTAGTTATATCCTCTTTGATTGACGAGCGAAACAGAGAGGAGGCTAATGGAAAGTATTATTAGCACTTTTAGCCTCCAATCAAGCTGGTCTTAATATTTCGATCATACCCTCCTCAATATTGATTTGTCAGGCTTTGGCAACATCAGGTAAGCACTTTAAAAAGCAATAATTTTTCTTTTCTTATTCATACATTAAGCGTTTACTTGATATAAAGAAAATAAAGAATTATACAAAAAGCGTACTGATGGTAAATAAATTTGATTTTAAGTTCGCAAACATTAAGTTAATGAAAAATGAACATCTTTGGAGTTTATCGTTACCTTGATTTATTTTGCAAAAAAAAACAATACCTATTTTTTTTCCATTTATAAAAAATAACGTGGTTTTAAACTTTATTTCCACCGTTATTTTTAACGGAGTTTGCTTTAATATTTTTTTGTTCAATAAAGAGCAATATTCAGCCTTATGACCATGATTGTCACAACAGTTCGGGTGAGCCATTTCGCCATATTGTTATCTCTGTCGTCAGATCTTGCAGATTCTAAAAGCCCCAATGGTTTGGGAATCTGTGCGAATGTAGTCCAGTCTAGAAGTTTTGGTTCATCTCTATTCTGTTAGTTCATGTTAGAAAATCTCCTATGATGGACTACTTGTACAGAAACGGTAAATATGAAATGCGACTTCAGCTTCAAATGCTTTTATGACAACAGTGTCCCTGCAATTTTTGTAAATGTCCGCATTGTTCTTCGATCGACTTTATCAAAATAGTTTGCATGATTTTCTCTTTCAAGAATGACAATATTGATCGCGTCTTTCTCAGTTTCCTATGTTAGGACATGACATATAATAATAGATTTTTAGAGTAGTAGTTTTGTGTCTCTATAGGCTTTCTTAGGAAAGGCATCAGAACAGTAGTAGTTTTGTGTTTCTATAGGCTTTCTTAGGAAAGGTATCAGAACATTTTGGCATTTGTTTCCTAATAGTATTCGTTTTTTATAACTTTAATTCATATGTTGTTATTATAATTAATCACATAACACAGATAAATACGTTTTGTACGATTTTAAATCAGTACTTCTCAACTTCAAGCTTAGCAGTATTGTTTTATCTACTATTAAATTAAGCTGATTTCGAAGCCAACAAATGCATTTTTTTACTCATTTAAGCTTTTAGAGTTCATATTTGAACTAACCTCTGCTAGTCTCAAAATATTTGACTTCTCTATTTTCGAAATCTTGTTCACATCATCCACATATGCAAGTACCCGTTTTAAATTTTAAAAAAAAATCCCTTTTGTGTCTATTTCAAAATTATAAATAATGTCTAGTGCTATGCTGAAAAAGAGCCTTGACAAGATCTCTTTTTGCTTTAATCCATTTTCAATTGCGAAAGTACTAGATTACTATTATTATTTAATAACCATCGTTGAATTTTGAATTTACTACTTACGATTTTTGAATTTATGACTACCAATGTTTCATTCCGTAGCCTTGCAATTTTGATCCAGAATTATCAATCCAGAAGATAAGGGAATTCCTGGATCAAGTATCTGGAGAAATTTCCTTCATGAAGAACTTTTTGATAGAACTAACCCGCATTTTCGTTACATGGAGTGGAGGATCACGAGAAAATCCCAAGGTTAGCCTGACAGCAAGGGGACGCTAACTCATGACGTCTACCACTGAGTATATTTTACATCAGCACTGTGCGTTGGTGCATGCCGGATGCAGAATTCGTATCGACCAGCCATCGCTGGGATTCGAACCCGGTTCAAATCATCTGGAGGCTAGCACTCTATCACCGAGCCTGTACGGCTCAGATTATTATTATTATTATTTGAGTTTCAACGCATGACATAGCGTAGTTACTTGTAACTGAATTATTGTATCAATCATATATAGTTTTACCACGATGGACAAATCGGTTAATTCAAATCGGTTAATACTGTCATATGCTGACTTAAAATCTATAAATGGATCGTACGTAGTAATTTTGAACCCTCTGTATTTTTTAAGAAAATTATCTTAGATAAAATATGCATTGGTTTGCCATTGGCTTTTCACTCTGAGGGCCACATTTATAATTTCCAACGGTACCTTCATACAAAGGTAGCAAAAATGTCTCAAATAAAAAATTGTGATTTTATACATTGATCTGAATAGCTATTTTTTATAATTTAAGCATAATAGGCGGTCCCTTTTTAAGAATTGGTCAGGTAACACTAAGTTTCAAATATAAATGTATGATTTTATCATTCCATATTGTTTAAACTATATTATATATACTTTATTAAAAACTTCATTGGCTTTAAAAAATAGGACGATGGTAATAAAAGTTTACATATTACGAATCCCAAAAGAAGGAGCACATTCACAAAACTCTTTAAACGTGAATAAGGAAAACAAAAATGATTTTAAATGTAAAGTGTAAAGTTGCCAATGAAAAATGGACAATAAAGGTGAAGCATAAAACTAGAAAAACCACGGTAACAGAAAGTATTTTTGAGCGCTTTGACTTTTATTACCATCGTAATATTTGTTTAAAGTCAATAAAGTTCTTAAGCAATTATTTATCTTGTTTTTTCAGTTTCTTGGGATAAATTATTTAACATATTATGTATTGTTACATTGTTACATATCAGCATATTTCAAATGTATCTCTTGTATTTGATCGAGTCCTGCTATTTTTTCCACTTCTTAGATTTTAACGCATAAAAACATGCGGTGATTGATTACAGTCCTTGGTATCTCTCCATGTACAGTGCGCCAAAAACACCTTGAATAACTATTGATCTAATAATCGGAACTTAATGTTTTTGAACTTAATCTTATTGATTTGAGGGGGTAACCTAAAATCATGATAATTAATAAGTGCAGACGGTATTTTAAGTTACGAAATCAGACACGAAAACGTACTTTCCCTGTATAAAAATACCATTTTTTTTCTTTGATGGATTCGGATTTCTGACCTCCAATCCGGAAAATATAATTCAAATAGATTAGTTAGGAGAGCTGCTAAAAGTATGTACACCCTAATGTTAATTTTATTTTTTGCGTATCTCAAGAACATTTTTCGCGAATTTTTAGCACAAGATTAGAAAATTCGTTTATCCATGACCCATGTTATTATTCATTTTTGGTTATTTATTTATTTTTGACACTGTACAAAAATTATATTGATCACAGAAATGTTCAATTTATCTATTTAGTACATCATCAAAATCTGTTGGTATCGTTTCCTTTTTTCCATGCTTCCCAATTTGCCCTAAATTTAAACTAGGAAGCCTTCTTTCATTGATCTTTATTAGATTTTCAACATTCTCGAGAAAATCGTCAGTAAACTGTCTTTTCTTTGGTTTGATATTTTGGCATATTAATTTGATTTGATTCATAGATTTATATGACGTATTTTTGTTATTCGTTATTTATCTGCAATCTACGAACTTTTATATTTTCGGCTTTGCCTAGTACGGATTTTTCCATAGTCAAGATTGCCTCTTTTGTCTGTCTCCATTCTGTTTTAATATCATTAGCTAAATATCGTAAAACCCATAAGCTGTAAGTCCCCAAATGCAGAAAGTGCCTAAAACTGTGACGTACGTTGCAGAACAAACAAAGTCCTGCAGAACTATTTGTATCTTGAATAAGTGACAGCGTTTTCCTGCGAAACCCCCCCCCCTGTTTCTAAAAGACCAAATACTTTCGATGGAGGTGAAGAAGTTGTTGGAACAAAAGACCAGCGAATGCTTGTGTTTGCACATGGTGCACCATCTGGGCACTTGTCCCTTCAATTTTTAAGGCAGCCCTCATTTTAATGTTCAAACCTTCATATCATAGGCATTTTATTAATAATTCATCATCATCATTAACAAAATTTTGTACTTCAAAAGTGATTGAAAAGTAACAAAGCAAGAATGCTTGCCTTGGTTTAAAAAATAATGTAGCGTATTTGTGTATGATCCTGTATTTTAATAAATAAATCGTATTTTAATAATATCGTATTTATCGTATCGTTAAAATTAACGTAACGTAACGTATTAACGTAACGACGTATCGTATCGTTAAAATTAACGTAAAGTTGACTTTTTTTCGCTGTGAAATGCTTACAGAACATTTGTATAAATTAATAAGTCCTGTTGCAGAACATTTGGAAATATTCTGCCTATGGGAGTAAGTCTAGTTTTTCTCTTAAAGTATAGCTGGCATATTTCTTTAAAATTAACCGTCTTTAATTCTAATTATATTAAATCTAGCAATATTTTTACTTAAATTCTCCTTACTTTTTTATAATTCTAGATTTAAGTATAATGTAAGTTGGGTAATGATCAGTATTCACAATCCCGAAAAATTATTATTTTGCAATAATGATAGTCGCATGAAGAACTGTATGGTCGACTCAAACTTTTTAATATGAGTAATATAGGCAAAAACACTAATGTATTAGAAAAAAATTCAAGATCAATTAAAGAGTAATTGTATTTCTTATTAATTAACATAAAAATAGAAAAAATCCTATAAAATTGTATAACATTCAATTTATCGAAAGCGTATCGAAGCGTAGTCAAAAGTAATGTTTTAGTTTGTTGTAATATTACAGCAAGAAACTAAACTTATAAAACCTTTTCGTTCTAACAACAAACAACGAAGGTTTACATTATATTCCTAGAAATAATAAAAAGTAAATACATCGGAATTTCAATTTCCTTTTGAAAGCAGTTTCTAAAACCATCTATTGAAAGATGTCCTTTAATCCCAATTTTTTTCTTAGTAAGATTTATTTCATGTGCAGAGTTTAACTCACGAACCAGAATTAGTAGTTCTGCATCAGCGATTCCTAAATAAATATTTTCTCACAGCTCCATGTTTTAACTTTCACCATTTTTTTCTCTTTAGGTTTATCTTTGAATTGAAAGATTTTAGTTTTAAAAAATCCCCAAGCCTCTTTGATCTCTACACGTTCAATGAACTGCTTTGTTCTGAGGACTCCAAACTTACTTAAAATGAACATTCCATTTCATAATAGTTTGTTTGTTTCTTTTTTTTAAAGTCGACTGGAATTTATTCGACTGTTTCGCTCAGAAGATTACAAATTTACTCTGACTAAATATTTCCCACTACGTTACAGTGTTCTTAACTCGTAATTGTAGTTCTTGAAACTATTTTGACTCTGAATTTACTTTAAAGGAAAATTCTGTTGTATAATTTATTTAAAAGTCAACTGTAATTTAATTTTAATAGTTTCGTCCATAGTGCTCAAATCTTATTTTAAATTAACGTTCCATATGATAATGAGCTTTTCTCGTTTGATTTGCACCGAGAAAAAATCTGATAAAATTACCGTACTGTATGGTAATGACATTTCTGGTAAATAAAAAACCCAACATAATTCTGGCTATTTAAATTAAAATATACGATATTTGAACTATTCATTTGGTAATTTTTCTGGTAATATAGTAATGGTTTACTGGAAATTCTGGTTTTCAATATTATAAACCTTATAACCACACATTTAGTAAAAAATACAAAATTGAAAAATAAATTTTCCGTACAAATGGTTTTTATGTCATGCTCTAAGGTGTATCAAACAGCAGGGTATAAGGCATGTCAAATTACTAAATTTTATCTCTTTTAAAAATAGTTTCATCAGATATTTTAAATCCATAATTTATTGTAAATTTTACCAAAACCAATACCAAGTTGCTTGGTTTAAAATTACCAAGTTTTTCCCAATTACCAAGGTGTTCCCAGAGCCAGAAACACGGAAAATTTTTCTTCCCATATATATTCTTTTGCAGTGCAAAAACTATAAAACTTAGAATATAAATGAAAAATAACTAAATTTTTGAATAGGATGCTGAAATTTCTTCACGCAGTCGATGTTCAAGTTTCAGAATCCTAATACATGCGGTTCTGAAGCTATAAGAGAATCGACATAGCGTTCCGACACAAAGGCAGGCAAAAATACTGAATAAACTCAAAATAAAAGTTGAAAAAATACGAAAAAGAGATTAGATGCTTTTAGATATAAGTCATAAAATTTACATAAAACTTTTTTTTAAATATTAAAATCTAAAGAGAGAGAAAAACCACTTCTGATTTGAACTGTTAAACGATACAATGCTATCGTATTAGATTGCTAACCACAGATGTCTATTATTTAACTGAACTGCTGATGCAATACATCGCACTTTTTTTTGCGTGCATGTTGCTCTGTATTATTAGTTATTTTATTGACGTACACGCAAACGTTTCTTTTAAAAAGTAAAGTAAAAAACAAAATTAAGTGTAGCGAAAATGGAAAGCTAGAAATATTAAGTAAAGTAAAGCATTAAGTAAAAAGTGTGTAAAATAAAAAGTAAAGAAAAGTATAAAGTAAAGTACAGCGAAAAGTAAAAAAGGAAAGCGCCAAGTAAAGTAAAGTGTAAAGCAAAGCAAGTAGGCTTAAAGAAAATAAAGTGAAAATATAAGAAAAGCGTAAATTATTTAACTGCAGAAAGTAAGTAAAGTGTGAAATAATAAAGCAGATATTTTATTAAAGCAAACTGTAAAGTAAAATAATGTAAAGTGTATGGTATAAAAAAAGGAAAGAGTAAAATAAAATGTTTTTTTATGATGCTTACATGCTCTAACATACTATAATCCTTTTTATTGTTAAGAATTTTTTTTAATCTATGTATTTTTTAAAAGTTTTTATGTATAGTGGTTCCCTTGCAAAATATCGCAATAAAGTATCTGTCAAATTCTGAATTCTGGCGTATTTTTTTAATTTAAAACTCAATGGGATGGTCGTGGTTTCAAATTTTAAAAAAAAACCACTTTTAAAGATTATTTATAGTTTACTAAAACTTAAATTTATTTTTCATCTATTAAGCTGGAAAGCGGCTATAAAAATAAGTGTGTAACTATTTTTTCCCTTTATAACACTAGAACATTTATTAAAATTTTAGAATAAAAATTGGTGTATTCGAACCTTTTATGTTGTAAAGATTAATTTTATGGTAGCAGTTTATAAGAAATGCAGAATTTGAAAGTTAGTATTAACATGTCTTGTTGAAACCACTAGAATAAAGTATCTACGTAATAAAGCATTTTTAAATAAGTTTCACTTTTAACAATATACAGTGTTTTTTTTCGTGCAAAAGAAGTAAAATTACCACTTTATTAAAGGAATAATTGCTCTTTTAAATAATCTATAACTTTTTAACTACTCTTAAACAAACAACATATTTTTTCGTAAATTAATTCCTCACCTCAAAATCTATGTGTATGCTAAGAGAACAGATGACACATAAGATATCTTCCTTGCAAAAATATTAAAAACTTAAAAAAATTAAATATTTGCGCATGGTTGGGATGCTATGCAATAAGATCACACTCTCTTTGAAAGAGAGAAAAATGAATTATTAATCTATACTTATAGAGATTGAAAGATGTAGAATCTTTAATCAATTGGAAATCCTTCAAAAGGAGAGGAAAGGTTACGAAAAGCGAAAACTTAACACGTCATAGTCTGTCACTGATGTCATCAATTTTTTCCTTGTGTAGTAAGATAAAAAATAAATAAATAAGTTAATGAAATTAAGCAAAAAAATCATTAACAAATCGGGGGAAATATGTTTTTATGTATTTTTCTTTATTACAAAAATTGCATTGCAATTAGAACAGATAAATTTTCCTATCAATTTAAATAAAGAAGTATATTCAAAAATATGCTTTTAAAAATAAAGTGCACTGAATTTTGTTTAAAAAAAAACATTTGAAATTAAACTTTTTCCCTAAATGAATTTGTCTTTTGAATTGAATTTTATTTTTGATCTTTCGATTTTGAAAATGAATTTGTCTTTTATTTACAAATTACCTTTAATTTTCATAATTTTAAACTTGCTGTTATTGTGTTTTTAATTTCAGTAGTTTAAGTTAATTCGAACTCCAATACATACTAAGACTAATTTTTCAATATAAAATATTTTTTCATTTTTAAAAAGCTTTGCTTATTTTGCTTAGAACCGAAATTTCTCATATTTAAAATGTATGATAGAATTATGTTAACATTGTTTGTACAGCTTAACTTTAGGAGAAAATTTTAATTTCTAGATTTTTATACATAATTTAAACTAATAAAAACAAAAAAACGGGAAATAAATTTGGTTTAGAACGTGCATGAAACCAAATATTTAATTATAATAACTATCCCAAAAAATTTGGAAATCTAAGTCTATTAAACTTTTCTATTTTTACTTATACACGGAGAAAAAACAAAATTACCTCATGCGTCAAATAAATCACTTGTTTCTATAGGTATTCAGTTGATTCAATTTGGAAAACATAATACTGGTACTCACCTAAAAATGAAACTTAGTACATTAGGTAAACATAAAAATAAATCAGTAAAATATTAACAAACTAATTAGTATAATCATATTCATTAATATATTATATATATATTTGGGGGAATGAAACTATAATTGTCTCATGTTTTAAAGATTTTGAAACTATTGTATTTTATCACTCCAAGTTCTAAATATATTAATTATTAGCACGGGTAAAATTAGTTTTATAATTTAAAAATTTACAAATAATCTACAAATTTTTGTAGACTGACATTTAATGCAATCAAGTAATATATAAAGCTGAAATACAATTCTTTAACAAAAATCCCTGTATTTTATTTTCATACGTTTTTTCAATCAATTTTTGTCACTATAGAAAGCCAACGTAGGAAAACCATTAAAGATTGCGACAAATAACTTAAACAGGCTCTTAACTATACTAAGAATGCATTTAGGAAACATAGGTGTTGGGAAAAAGAGATAAAACCATGCATTTCACGCCTCATGTAGTAGGATAATTCCCTTTTATTCATGTATTTAAATTGCTTTAGGTTAAGAAAAATGCCATTGAAATAGATTTTAAAGTTTCTTGAAAAAAACGAGTTCTTGCTAATAAAATGGTTCTGGATTCTCTATAAAAGATTAATAAGTACTTGTGAATGCAGCATATGGGTAATTATTAGTTTTATAGTTTAAAGCATAAGAATTTATCATTGCACTTCTACATGAGTGTTTTAATTGAAAATATAAAATGCTTTTACACAATGTTTGCGAAATACTACAAACGTATCAGAAACATTTCAGAAATCGTTTAATAATAATTGCAAAAGAGAAATGATTTCTAGATTAAAAGGACTTAATAGACAATATTTCTGGGTCTTTTTATATAATATTTACGATGCTAGGTATTGTAATACCTGTTTGACGTTATGTGCTCCATTCGTCCTGCCTCTATTGCGATTATTGAGATTGAAAAAATTCGCGAGATATTACGGTTGAAAAATATTAGGAGATCCTCCATATGAATGCATCGTTCTATAATACGCTATACGAATAATCTGAACGATATTAAACGTTTTGAAACCATAAAAAACCAGGACTAGAAAATTTTAACAAATTTTGGTGATAGTTGCCAAAAATCAAAAGATTGGTTAAAGGTAGTGAAAATTTAAATGAGATCTAAAACCATTCCTTTTTGAGTAATTAGCTTATTTACACGATTTTCTAGCTTAAATTGTTCTTATTTTTGATTTATTTAACATGTTTTAATAATAAAATAAGACTTTTATAACTACAATTTATGTCTTTAATTAACGAAAGTAGTCTTACTTACTATCACATAATTTATTTGTAATTTTGCTATCGATATTACTCTCTTTCTTTCGGAAAGAGTGATATTGCTTTTTATAGCGATGTAGTGTTGATATGCATCACTCTCAAACTGCTAACTTGTCACCTACGTAAGTTTAAAAATGTAGCTCTAACGCCAGATTCACAGAATGCCATTCAATCCACCAGCTCTATTAGGTCCCACTATCAAATGAAAGTTTCGAATGCCAATAGCTGCTAATTTGGATGATGTCTCATCAAAAAGGTGTTGTTTTGCAATAGATACCTGTCCATTGCAATATGATAATAAGCAGGCAGCCTTTCCATGGTAATGAGTTGTCAACCAAAAAGTGTGTTTTGTTGACGCAATGTGCAAAGCGCGATGCATCATTTCACACCTCCAAACTAATTAAATTATGCAGTGGATGAACTCATAGTGAACCAGAATGAAACCAGAATGAACTCATAGTTAAAATAGAAACCAGATGTAGAAAAAATAATTCTGTTCTAGATATACTTGACAGACCTATAAGAGAAGCAGTGGTCGATATAGAAAGAAATAATTCTGTTCTAGATATACTTGACAGATCTATGAGGGAAGCAGTGGTCGATTTTTTCAATTTACCGGCCATGATTGTCTCGCCGCTCAACTCTATCGCATTCTTAACAAGACTGCCTGCCACAAACAGTGTTAAAATTTTCTACAACCTCTTATTAGACATTAAGTAAGACCCTATCTCAGCTCGAATTGTACTACACATGCAATCAAGTTTAAAGATGACGTAATTGTACAAAAACGAATTTTCCCCGTTGCGATTTGCAATGATGCATTTTAAATAATGTGTTCATTAAACCACATAATTACTGATTCTTGCGTGTGCATTAATTTTTTCTTTGACATTATTCATTTATTATTCAGCTCCTCAGAAAGACTGTGGATAGGATTAAGAACACTAGTTTAATCTTGATGAGTGATTAAAAACTATTCACATACCTATACCTTTCAAATTTATTTTAGATGATTGCATTTAGAATTCAACTAGTATACCAGACAAAATGATAATCGATGATCATTCGACATTTTTAAACTCTATTATAATCCATTGATTACACTTAGACAATCATAAATAAGTAATATTCTAAGCACTCACCACGCCATCTAATTAAATGAATAAAAAAAAGTATGTTTCGTTACACTTAGTTTGTTTCAATTGAAACTCAGCTGAGAGACAATGGTCATCCAAAAAAATTCCAAGCATGTCCTTTCAAAAGTCCAGAAGAACTTGAGAGATAAATGGAAATATAATTCAAGATTGCAATTAGATATATCAGCTTAGCAAAGAGCGAAATATTTAGCTTGTCATTCATTCTTAGTTGTTTGTTAATTGTCTTCTCCCCTTGAAAGGTGAAACAATGCTAAAACTCAATTATGCATGTACATGTGGCCTCACCTAAGAGATAGTCACTTCCTTTATCGTTATGGACTAATGATTTGATTAGGAATGTACGAAGTGTTTGAAATGAACGACGACACTTGAAAAACAATGCTTTGACAAAATTTACGAAAATAGTTTCAGTAATAATGAATCATAAGTAAATTCCGATTTTCACTGTCAAAAAATGATAAAATAAAAAGACTTAAATAATAAAATTTTAAGTGGACAAAAAGTGAGAGATAATCCGGTTTCTGTTGAACCAAAACCAAAAAACGTCGGGCACATCACTCTCAAAAGACGGGAGAGTTTAGGTTATAGAAGTTTATTACCCTAGAGATGCTCCTTTTTTAGATGCGCCCCACTTTTTTTGTTAATTAGTTGAGCATTCGCTTGTTTCTCACAAAAGTTGCGCCATTCCTTTCCTAAATGTGCAAGGAAAGTATAAATTTTCTGATAAATATTACGTGACTAATCATAAGAAAAATTTATTGAGCACTCTTGCCTGCATATAATATTACTGAAACAGCCTACTTCACAAACCAATAAACGTGGAAAACAACATAGCTTTGTCTTTTTTTCAATTTCTCTCTCATATACTGACACTCATCCCTTAATTTCCAAATATAGATTTTTTTTATATGATTCAGCACTGTTAATTTTTAAATGTCATGATATAACAACTACCAGAGTCGACGTACAAAATTGTTTGCTCTTCTGGTTTGCTAGCATGCGATAACGCAATGATAAGGGGTATCAAAATTTTTTTTATTGACCCTGACATAAAATTATTCAACTAGAGCAAAAATATGTATTGTTCCAGTTTCTTAACAGTCATGCAGTCATCAATCACTTCTTTGTGAAAGGATCATTCCTTTAAAGATATCAGTGATTTCGAAAAGTAACATCTTTCTGATATTATAAATGCCTGCATTTAACTAGCATTTCGCATTTAAAATGATCTTCAAGTACCTGCTATTCCTTTCCAAGTATAACGATCAATCATTTCTACCATGCCATCTTCGTTGAAAGGATCATTTCCGTTAAAAAGATCTCTTACTTCTGAACGAGGCATATCCTTCCAAATTAAATACCCACATTTAACTACCTTTCAGCATTTCAAACAATTTTCAAATTTCAAGCATTTTCTTCAGCGTCACCATAGTGAGATTTATTTCTAAGAAATCCTTTATAACGTAAACCATTACGCTTGTATAGAATATGATAGAGCACTCCAAATATGATTGAAATTGCCATGTGTTTCAATTCCATTTTATGTATTTGAATATACTTCGCTACATCATAGTAGAAAATAAGCCTTTTCCTAACGATTGAACTATTCTTCTATTCCAAGTATGGAGGTGAAACAAAAATGTTTTTCATCCAGCTTTCCCATTCTGCCCTTAAATATACCCAAACATTAAAGCTCTTCAACCTTTTTACAATGGCTTCAAAGGCTGTTAAGTTATTAGAGTTATTTAGTAAGCAGATTATAGGATAACTATTGAATCTAGACTTTATTTGTGTGATTTATTTGTGTGATTAATCAAAAGTGTCAAAACATCTTAAATTGAGATGACGTCAGAATAAAAAAAGTATAAATTTATGTCTCTTCAATTTTTTAAGGGGAAAACTTTTTTTCTTCTTCAAAACAAAAACTCTGTCCTCTTCTAGAGAACTGGGTTTTTCGGTTATGTGTCACATGATGCTTCTTAGCCGACTTGAATTAAGTGTTGGGCAAAATTTTATAAAGCTGAAACAATGCATCCAGTTTCAGAGAAAATTCCTTCAATGCTACTATAAAACTAAGAAAGATCTTCTGAGCAATCTGATACATCAGGTTTGATCCTGGCTATGCGGGGATCCAGAACATTATACGATTTTCGAAGTTAATTTCCATTTTTGATTCGAAATCTGAAAATAGAAGACCTTCTTGACATAATTAAAGTCTTAAGCGCAAAGTCTTTTCCATTTTTTTAAAGGACAAAAAACAGTATTTTGGTGAAGTTAGATTCAACTGAAACATCATATGTTACGATTTTCTCATCTCACTAAAGTGCCTCCTTACTTATTACTATGAACCGCCTCTTCTTAACTTATTAAAATCAAATCTTCGTTGATGTATCGCATCGCTAAAAGAAAAATTCGTTCTAAAGATCCGATTTGTTGTTGTTGAATATGGTCCTTAGTATATATATACTTTCTTCGATTTATCCGCACGATTATATCCGCAAAACAGGTCTTTGTTATTTTTTTACNCTTATATATATATATATACATTTAAAACTTTTTTTTGTTAGTTTCTTAACTGATTTGTTAATTTATTGATACATTTGTTCATTAATTATTTGCTTCTTTTCATTTGATGTTTAATCCATTCGCCCACTCATTTAATCATAAATTCATTAGCTATATCAAGAATCATTGAATAAAAATCAACGACATCAAACATAATAAACTAAATGAAAAAACTAATTCAAACATAAAACACTTTTAGCATCATAAAGAATAGTGATTGAAGATCAATAAATATTAAATAACGCTTAAAAGAACCATTCAAATTACCATGATTTTACTTCTTTATTAAAAAACTATTAAAGAAATTTTAACTTTTTTTTAAACTAGATCAAAAACGAGCTGCCTCTATAGTAGCGCAGAACAATATATGACCTTTCTCTGATATTACCAGACATTATATAAAGCCTATATCCTCCCTTTTCTCAAGTAAAATATGATTTCACACTTATAAAAACACACATTTTAATTCCAGGAGAGAGACAAATAGACTGATTTTATACTCTCAACTTGAGTATAATTATTAATTTATTAATAGTTTATCTACAAATCAGCAGATCTAAAATTTCATGGTTAAAAGATAATGACATTTCTGCTATAATATGTATAAATCTGCTTTATCTTTATAAAAATGAAGTAATTTCTCTCTCTTTTTTTTTCTTTTTTTTCTTCTTAACTCCGGATCAGAATTTTAAATTGTTGCCGCTTCCTATGCGATCTCGTTTCTGTATTTTCAATTGGCTAATTTTTCTTTCTTTCTTTCTTTTTTTTTTTTTTTTTTTTTTTTTTTTTTTTTTTTTTTTTTTTTTTTGTATTTATGACTTTTGCCATTTATTTAATTGTAATTTTTTCCAATTTTTTTAATTTTATTTATTCACTGTTTTAAGTTATTAATTATTATGTATTAAAATATTTATGATTCCAACCCTTTTTTTTTTAATCTTTACACAAATAAATAACTAAAGTGCGTGAAATATGCGCAATTTCAATTACATAAAATTACAAAATAAAATATTATTTTAAAACCTGATACAATTTTTATACAACAAAAATAAGGAGCAGTTAAGCTCCAAAACGATCACTAAACAAAATATTTTATAAACGAGTAAATAAACAAACACTTTTGAATTAAAGAAATGTTGCCCAAAAAATATTTTTAAATGCGTTTAATAAATTTCCTCTTGCCTTTATTGATATCATTTTCTTGGATTATTTTTTATTAGTTTCACGACTGAAATAATAGTGTATTGCGGGATGAGTTCTTTATTCATATTTGTAACAATAGATGGCAGAGTAATCGCTGTAAAAAGCTTTAAATTTTGTTCAATAGATGGCGATACTACCAAAAACTTCCAACGAAGAAAGGATGAACTGAAGAAGATCAATCCTTTCCCTCAATATTTTGATCGTGGATCGGATGTGGGTTTTCGGATACGGTTTTTTTTTTTTTTTTTTGAGAAAGTAAGTAGCAGGATGGAGTTACTTAGATCAATCTTTTAAAAGAAAACTCTAATTTTTTTTTAAATATATGTAATCTGTTTTAAAATAAATCTTGATGAATTTTTTTTTTCCCCCTCTTAGTTTACTTATAGTTTACTTTACATTAGTACTTAGATACATTAGTTACAGTGCCGTTACATTAGTACAGTTACATTAGTACTTACATACTTATCGTTGATACTAAAAATGAACTAAAATACTTTTATATTTCAAATTAAGTGTTGCGGTTTAAAATGAATTTTAAACGAAAAACGTTAGGAAATCGGCAAAAATTTTTAATTTTTGCCGATTCTTGCGAAATTTTTTAATTTTTGCAAGAAAATGAGAGTAAGTTTTTGTAGCAAAATTGTAATTGAGAAAAAAACTATGCTTAAATTTACAATTAGCAAATTTAGCATTAATTTTACTATTTGGCATTACAAACGCTGTTTTAACGTTTAAACGTTAAACAATTATACTTGAAACTTTGATTTGCACCATTTTAAAATTTTTATAATTCTTACTGTAACAGTAAAATATTTGTCTACTTTTCCTCTATCTAAAATTATTTAATTTTAACGTCAGGTGAGAAAAAAATTATAGTATTTGTTAATTACGAAAGTCAATATCATAATGCTTTCATCGTTATTTACTACTTAAACGCAAACAATTTAAAACGACGTTTTCAGATAGAAATAATTAGTTTATGCATCAACAATTAACTTATGTTTGAGCAGAGTAGTTAGGTAGGCACAAAATTATCATAAAAAATTCTACCACGTTTGTAAAATTCAGAAACTGAAAAGTTGTTCAAACTTTTTTATTTTAACTTTTTAGACGCAAGATATTTAATTAATGATATATTTTTTTATGCTTGAATCATGTATTATACACTACAAAAAAGCATTTGATATTTCCTATGTCCTTAACCAAAAATTAAAATAGACTAAAACTTTAAAAAAAATTTTTTTATTTTGGTAGCTTTGATATTATGCGCAGGACAACTCTTGCATGATGCGTTTAACTTCTACGTACTTTTACCCGTGATAAATGAAAATTTGTTTCGATTACATATTTTTCGCGGAATAGATAGATGTAATAAAGACCATAAAATTTCTCTCCTAAATCAATTTTTTTAAACAAAATTCGCACTTATTACTATTGCACGAAGATGAATTGAAATAACTTTGCTTAATTCTTTAACATGATAAACTCTATTGTAAATTCAACTTAACTTTTTAAAGCAGCCTTATCTACAGCCTAATCTGTACTTTACTCTTGCAATCATACTCATTCTTCATTCACTCAAAGAACTCATTCATTTAAGTGAGAATATATTTTAAGAAATGTGAGGATGAAAGATTAAAATGTATTTAAGACCTCGATTTCTAGTTAATAATCTCTGGAATTGTATGTACTAAAACTTGCTATTGTCTCAACAGAAACTTTTTATTTTGATAATAAAAAAGTAGTTTCTAGTATCTTTTTCAGATTTTGAAATTTAAAATGCAATTTCTTACACATTTTATAGCTCAAAAAGAGTTCGCCCATCAACTCCGTATAAGTTTTGAACTTTGTAGTTTAAAATTACCTATTATAACGTAGTGTCAGAAATTTTTTACCATAAAAATTCAAGCTTTACTTTTATTACTATTAAGTTAAATAATAAAAAATTGAAACGTAAACATTAAATAGCATTTTCTTGCGATAGCATACCTTTGGATAAACGCGTTTTTTTAATTAAGCGCAAAAATAAAAATTCGTGATTTGTGGAAATAGTTTTTGAGACATGGGAAAATCCACACAAAAACACAATTAACCTCAAGGGATTCAAACTTTAGACTCAATTACTATTAGAGACCATATATTTAATGAGAATAAAAAACCAAAGTTGTCGAAAAAATGGCCTCTTATTTCAGGAGGCTTAAGTTTAATCTGCTTTCGCTACTTAAATTATCGTATGTACACATTAATTAATATATTTAAGACAGTGTTAATGTTCATTAATTTAAATATTTAAGAAAGTACTAATACCTATTTATTGAATTTTTTATATCGTTGAACAAGTAAGATTGTATATTAGTATATCAAAATTTGATTATTACATCAAAAATGATTCAGAGTTTTTTATTTTTTTTATTTACCTACATAATTCTAGAGATTAATGCTCCCTTGAACTCTTATATTATTCAGTTAACATGCCTATTTTTTTCCCTAAAAATCTATAGTTTTGGGTTTGGCAATAATTTTTTTCCTAATGCACTTTTATTTTGAAAAAAGCAGTTTTTTTTTTATTGCGATTCGTTTGTAAGCAGCTTAGAAAAAACATAGCTTTGCATTTCGATTATCCTAATGACTTCGTGAATAGATATTTACAACATTATATTTTTTGTGGGGAATCTGAATACGAACACATCTCCTGAAAAATACACATCAATTGAAAAAGAATACATCCATTGAATTGATTCGAAGATCTGCGTTATTGTTGTTTAGTTTCTTAATGCAATATTAATAAAAGAAATGCAAACAAACAATAAAATCTAATGCAAATAGATGTTCGATTAAAAACTGCAAAACAAAATTTTTATTTAATGACTATAGATAAACTGTGCAATTAAAAACACTGAGCTCTTGATTATACCGTAAAATAACAACAAAGAATGCGGAAGGAGTGTAAAAAAAAGTGAAAGAATAAATGATCATTAAGTGAGCTATACCATTTTCAATATTTTTAAGCAGAACATTTCGGCAAATCATCGAAAATTCATTCATCACAAATTCACAAAACCGGAAAGCGACAGCTGAACTGTCGCCCAAGTCACGGAAACAGCCCCATATAGTCATAGTCGTAGCGGTCTTTAACCCTTTCTTTGGGCAACGGAAGGCCCCTTAAGGTTATAAAAGATTATCGAAGATAGTCTCAAGCAGCACATATACATGCAGTCTCACGTACTCTGGCCTTAATTATATATACATTACCACCCTTTCACTCTTCTTCCCTGAAGCATAATTTGACCGATTATGATGCAGGAAGGCCATCGATATCTATGATTAAAATCGATTAGAATGTCTCTAATGGTCTTCAAGATGTTCGGTATAATTTCTGTTATCGCCTCAGTAAGCATAGATGAAAGAATTTCTAACTTTTTCTTGGTAGAAAAAAAGGTAAAGAAAATCAGAGTAATTTAATTTATTGTTATTTAATGTCAGCAATTGCAAATTTCTTTTTTCAGTAGAGTTCTTAAAGAACTGGTAATATATTTTGTTTGATTGTATCAGTTGTATTTTCAAGAGTTTTTACCACGAGCAAATATCATTGTGAAATTTCATTAACATCTCTTAAATTTTAATACTCAAAATGATCTGTTTGAAATCTGTTTGTTGAAATCTGTTTGAATCCACATGAAAACTTATTACATATAAGTAAATGTCCAATTATTCCTGTATCAAATAGTATTTTTTTCCCGTACTACGAAAGAAGTCTAGCTACATTCATTTGAAATTCAAAAGGGTAGATATGGATCATGTACGATATAGAGCGGGGGAGCTTAGTTGATTTTTTATTTTTTTCCGTCACAGGTTCAAGAAACCGACCAGTTACATAATAAAAAAGTTTTTTAATAAAAAAACACTTAATACTCATTCCCCAGAAAGAAAATTTTTTAAATAATTTATAGACACCAAACAATGACAAGACTACCCCCCTAAAGTAATAAAAATGTATAAAAACCATCTTATGCGAATGCTGACGTTTTTAGGAATTAACTTCTTACACGAGAGGTTCTTTTTTTACACAAAAACTTTCATAAAAAAACATATTCTATCTTTATTTTCTTTAAAAAAAATCCTAGCAAAAAATGTCAGTGTTTTATGTAAATTTCTTTTGACACAATTCGTACCGTATATTATCAGTGATACACACAGAGAAATAATTATTTTAATTTCAAAATTCACATTTTTTTTTTAGAATTTGTACACTTGTGTTTGAATATTCTACATCATAAAAGGCATTATCTTCTTTCTAAATCGTAGCTCAAGGATACGGGAAGTAAAAGTCATTACAAGCCCATCTTTTTGAGTTCCATGGATTTTAGATGAATTATCGTACCATTTTCAGGAGAAAAAAAAATGAATGTTAGGTCTTCTTTATTATTATGATATTCAAGTCACACGCAATATGAACGAGTATTTTCATTTAAAGACAAAGGGCAATGAAAGACGAAATTTGAATCAGACATCAATCAACAAAATAAATAATTTGCATCTACGTACATTTTAATATATTTATCAAAAAGTTATGATATGATTTATTTCATGTCATCAAAAAGGAAAAAAGAGTTAATTTTCTATAATTACTCTAGAAGTACTCATTTTTTTTTCAAAACAGAATCACTTCCAAAAATGGTTTTGATAATTAATTTGAGATTTATTGTGCCTTTTTGCCATAATTAATACATCTTTCTCATAACTAGTTATGGATGCTTCTCGAAATAAATAATAAGCATTAACATTATGGAATTTCAAATATAAAGTAATATAGTTGCAATACAGTGAAAATATTGTAAAGTCTCTCAACTATAATATTATCCCTTGCGCAAATCAACGAGGGGCATTCTGAAGTCTTTCTTCCAAAAATTTGTTTTTCCAACAATAAATCCCATGGCCTTTATTTATTGTATGAAATTTATACAAATACTCTTTTTAAATGAAGAAAATAATAAAATTCTGCTAATATTTTACACGACGTATTTTACCGAGGTTTAAAAATTAAGTTCTTATGCAAAATTGTACTATAATTATTATTTAAATTTAAATATGTTAATATTGCGTAACTTGGCACTTTATTAGAGTGTAACAAATGTGTACGGTATTGTGAATCAACAACTTTATTATTTTTAACAATGATGGCAAAAAGATCAAATCATTAAAATGCTTGTAAACGTTTTATTTAATATTGCATGCAGCTATACATATTAAAATATTTTTTTTTTTAAAACTAACAATTTCAGGAATAAGTGTATGGACTAAATTTTCAGTGCATTATAATTAATTTTTAATTTGTTAACCATATAATTTGAACCCAAATCTGCAGCAACAAAAAATATCATAATAAATTTTACTTCTAAGTAAAGATGAAAGGTAAAGTTGACGATAAAGGATACTTTTATAAAAGAAATTACTTTATAATATAAAAGAAGCGTTGAGAAAGGGAGGGACGCGAAATTGGATTACAGAAAATAATCTTTTCATTGAAGCCAAGAAAAGTATAAAGAAAGACAATAACTGTCTGGCTTTGTAATTGAAATTTTCTTTTGTAGTTTAGATCTGGAACACTACATAAAAAAAGTCTTATCAGTGCCATCTTTACGAATGGAATGTCAGTGCACTAATCTTGAAGGTCAGTGTAACGCCATAATCTCTGAGACGATTCCAGCAGACAAAGACCCCTAGGCGTTGACCAGCCATGTTACTTTTATTACAATTCATTACTTTTTTTCGAGAATAACATCTATTCTGAACAATAAAGAATTATTTTATATTGGTTTAAAATGAATTTCCTATGGATGTCTAGCAGCATTTTGCTTTGGGAAAATTACATCTAATCTCCTCTGCAGTTAGTTCTCGGTGGCAGTAAAGAGAAAAAATAAGCAATAAAAAAAGAAAAAAAAAGGGCATAATGTTATTGCCGTTAAAATGGCGAAATACAATTATTTATCGGGCTGAACTTAGTTATCTAATACAGTTAAGTTGCCAGTAAGTATTCTACGATTCCATTAGGAAACTAACCCATTTAAACTTCATAGTTAACTTGCTAATCTGGGTGTAAAAAAAATACGGAAGTAATTTTCTTCTATATTAACTACTTAATTATATTTCATCAAATTCTTTAGAAGTGGGTTAAATCGGTTAATGTAATACTTCGGTCTATGCAAATACTTGAAATTCTGAAAAATAGATTTATGTTTTATGGCAATTGTATTTATTACTTTTCTAAATTTAATTAGAAAATATCTATAAATTTTTTTTGAACCCATACATAAAAATTCCTTTTCTAAGAAGATAACTTCACTTATAATTTAAAGCTTGTAAAACCTTTTTTTATAAATGGCGTTTTTACTAAGAGTTAGCATATATGAAAGTCGAATTCAAACATTCCCACACTTCAATAAATTTTAAGAAGGTGATAAAAAAAAGGATACAATAATATGAAGAAAAAATATATTTATTAAGTAATGAGTTAAAAATATGGAACTAATCAAATCTTTGTGGACACCTTAGTGACGATTATAAACGTGATTTCTTATTTAAAACTTCAAATTAAGACTTAAAAAAAGAAAAAGAAAATTAGATCGAAATGTAAAAAATTAAAAAAAATTCAGAACAAATCAATTATTAATTTCACATTTAATTAGTAACTTTAAAATATTTTGGGATAACTTTTTTTTAAGTATTTAAGCTAATTTGAGCTAATGCAATTTACAGAGTGAAAAAGAAAACTTTTCATTTAAATATTCTTGGATTTTCACATGCAAGGGCTCATAATTCGGGGGCCTAACTTTAAATAGGCTGATCAATTAGTGCATACGCTAGTAAATGTGACGAAATCAGACAAGCAAAAATTTTTCCCTGGAAAAAATACATCTTTTTTTTTTACAAACTTGGATTTTTGACTCTCAAAATATAATATCTACCATCTGGAAAACATGGTCGCAATAATTTAGACAGGAATTTTTAAGATTGAGTCCTATGTGGGATAATCCGATTATTAGATCAAAAGTTAATAAGATGTTCACTTTTTTTCGTGAATTGTAAACTTTATAAAAACTATAATTGCATATTCAAGTGAATAAACTAATTTTCTGTCAACAGTAATCGATTCTATTTTTTCTTGAAATAAGTTTTAAGCACTTGGACGAATCTCTTACTATCTAGCAACTCAAAGACGTATGAAGTTTGCCAGTAAAGTTGCCATTCGTGAAAAATCTTCGTTAACGAAGGGTCAATGATGCTTGGTCGTAATGACCTATCAAAAGTGACCGATTTGGAGAGAGGATTAAATAAATAAAAAAAGGAAAAACATCTTTCTGAATGGCATGTCGTCATAGATATTGAAAAGAATGAATACATTTGACATTGTTTGAATGAGTGTGTACATTTCTTTCTTTCAATATCGAGCACTGTGTCGTTTAGGGCGTGGAAGTCAGGAGTTCGTGCCGACACATCACTTTGGCACGCAGTGTCGGACTCATGGTTACCACCCTACATCCCGTCAATGGCACTTTCACGCTCTCACTCATATTCAAGCATGCAAGGCTGATGAAAGTTCTTTACGCAGTGCAAACAAAAACTTTCTTTTTCTTCAATTTTACGTAATTATTTTTTAAAGATTTCAAAATGCAATATCCACGTAATATTTTAGTTTCACAACCTTGTAATGAAGTTTCTTGAAGAAAAAAATTTAAATTATTGAGTCACTTTATCTATTAAATTGATTTTGTCTATTGCTGCGTCTTAAACTTTTGTTTCGGGATAATCATACAAAGCATTTCAATAACAATCATTTTCAATGAATCAATTTAATGAAAAATTCTTGACAAGGTGAGTCATTAAATGAATCGTAATTCAATCAAATTTAAATCCAGTTCGTAATGGTTAAACTCACTTACTGTCATTGCTCGTATGAGTTCGTTTTAACTTTACAGGTTGGTTAGGTAAAAACTGTCCCAATTATTTTTGACGATGGTTTAAGCTACAAAAACTGTAATAATTTATATTTCTTCAACCACTTTTTATTTTGTGGAAATGTTAAGATAAAGCAAATCACTTCACTGTGAAAATGAATACGGTGACCCCAATTTTCTTAACTTTTCTTGACTAAATTTTTTGATTAAAGTGTTCTGCCGAGAAAAAGGCTAAAATGGTAATAAGTAGGCGAGTTAAGTAAATATAGGTGTTAAGTTTAATTATAAGAGTTTATGAAGGAGAAGGTCATGAAGAAGCCGCAAAGCGAGAAGAACGTGTCCGATTTTTAGATCCACCTGTTTGCATTTAAACTTCCTTGGGCACTAGAGGATCATAAAAAGACTGGTAAACCAAAAATGACTTTTTGTAGAAGGATTTCTAAACCTAGACAACTTTGGGGGGGGGGGCAGTTAATGACTTGAGATGAAACTCTGAACCGGACAAGTGTTTAGCGTAAATCTCATGAAGCACAACAGAGGCGTAAGAAGATAAAAGAAAACGCATTTGTACTAAAATGTGCATTTTCATATTTAATGGCAAGTCCGTGCATGTTTCTCATTCATCCGATTTGCAATATAGTACGCAAAGACATATTTTCTGAAATAAATAAATTTATAATAATATCAAGAATTTGTGTATCTGTTTCTCTATCTTTCTTAGAACTCCAGAATCGTTTGTTTCATTGCTCTAAAATTCCGACAGCAGCTGAAATGACCAATTTTAACCCTCGTTCGTAATTTTTTGTTCGGAAATTTCAATTAGATCACTCGAAAGAAACATGCGAAAATATAATTTTCTGATTCTGATTGGTTTAGCATAGACAATGGTTTTAAAGTAAACTATAGACGATTCTATTTGCCTTTTTGTGAGGTTAATTTTTTAAAATTTTTAAGTTAACATTGATGTTTGCTAGTATATGGCTCCTATGATGAAAAAGGAGTTCATTGCATGTTCTTTAATAATTAACTAATCACTTTTTGCGAAAAACTTTTAAAATTATCTTGCAAAACATATGAACTTCATTGGTAACCAAGCCGAATGCACAGCGTAACTGTAATTAAATTTTTTAATTCTTCAACCTCCCCTTCAATCCTAACACTTTAATTAGATTTAACCAATATAGTTACAAAATTTTTTCACAGTCTCGCTGTTTCAAGCGGCTTTGCCAACGCAGAAGTAATTTGATTTCACTTTTAACTATTTTTATGAGATGTCCACGATATTGTTTAAGTTCCTTTTGTAATAATTATGTACGTAATAATGTATTATTAAAGCACACAAACCACAGTAAATATGAGTTCAGTACATTTCAGCGTAGTAAGTTGAAGAAGTATTAAGGTTAAGTATTAAAGTTCTGGAGATAAAATCTGGAGATCTGGAGATGAAATGGTGCTTATTCGTTTAAGAGAAACGTATTAGATCAGTGTAGTAGTACTAATATAGGTACAGTGTATTATTGTATTAGTATTAAAACTGCATTAGTACTCAGCACTTTTATAGTAGATACTGAGGAACGAGATATTTTACGGCCCCTTGAAAGTGATGAACACTAGAGAAAATTGTTTGGAAAATTTTGGAACTATCATAAATTGGCCTCTTGTCATTAATGTCCATGCCAATTAATACTGAATACAGTTAATTCTTATTTTGATAGGATGAATTACTAAAAATATCTTTTGCTCAATCACATTGTGTAAAGCCATGAGGGCTACAACTAATAAATAAATAAAATAATAAAATTTGAATTATTTTATCTTTATTTGTGTTATTATGCCTCTTTCAGTTTTGTATAATTAATTGTTACTTGCCACTGAGTTGTTGATTATTTACATTGTTTCACCTTGCACGAAGAACGGGAATTCAGCTGGTAAATAAATAAAATCTGCTGTATTTAAACTACTAAGAAAGGGCCCAAAAACAGCGATTTTGAAAACTGTTTGATCTTTAAATAAGTAATACAGAGTAATGTTGCTAAGTTTGAGAATACGGGCTAGTTGGCCACCCAAGACAGCTAATTATGCCAATAAAATCGAGAATTACAACCGATCTAGCAACCAAAATTGATAACGAAGCAAAACTCTGCTTGGAAATCCGTGGTTTAAAATGAATAGCATGCAGTAGAATTTTGAATAAGTCTAAATAGTGTTTTCTATAAAAGCATAACATAATTGAAAATTGCATTTGAACATTACGATCAGCAACAAAATATACTTGCACAATCACACAATTTCAAAATACCAACGGACTACCAACCTAATTTTTTCTTTGCTTACACAGAAATCATATCGAAACAAATATAAAAAATTTAAATATTTTTTAAAACAAACACCATATTCAAATTCGATGAAATTTTCGTGAAAGAGTGTAAAAAGCATAAATAATTTTTTTTTGTATGACTAATAAAGAGATTGTAAAGCCTAAAACTAGAGGCCTGTCAACTAAGTATAACTCGATGAAATACAAGTAAAAACTCCATATATGTTACACAATCAGTGCGAAATTTTATCTCAACCCGTCTTAGGCTAAGCATAGAAATCTTATAAAATGTAGCATTATTTTCATTGAAATATGCTTATATTATATTCATTAAGACAAAAAAAAAGTTTTGTGCATGAAAAATAATATTTATTCAAGATATAAAGTGATGTGTTTATGCACCATTAACCAAATCAAGGAACAAACTATTTTGTTGAGCACTAGTTTTTTTATGAAATTTGCTTTATTTTTATTTTATTTACAGAACTTTCAACTTTAATTCATCATGAGAACTATGTATAATCTCGATTGGAATAATTATAAATTTTCAAAAAGTCGAATAAATAAATAACCACTTCAAGTTAAGAAACAAGAGTAGTTTAAAAATTTCTCAGCAGAAAATGCTTATTCAAATTGAATTAAAAATAATTTAAAAAAATGTTTTTAGAACCCTTGGCAATAGCAGAAAAATAGAATTAGTGAAAAATATACGTCTTAGTGATAATTAAAAAAAAATACTTGTTGAAATGGTGCTTTTACGCACATTTGTCAGAAAATGGGTTAAACGATACGTTAATGTCTGGGTGTAATAAATCAAACTGAGAAGACTATGTTTAAGCTTTCTTTATAAACTATTCTGTTAATAACATAAATTCTTAAAAAATTGGTCAGTAAAGATACTTATAATTTAGCCAACTTTAATGCAAGTGAGTTAGTCGCAAAATGTTATCAAAAAATCTGATGGGGGAAATTTAAATGCATTAGATTTTTTTTTATCAGTTATGTGTTTTTTCACTTGCCGTCTCTATTATGAATTTGAGATATAAAAAAGCATTAAATGAAGAATCTGATTTGGAACAAAAAATGTGCATATTAATCCATTTATTTTTAAATTCGTAAACAAATGAGATAATAAATCATTAATCAGGATTACGGTGTACAATATTCAAACTTCAAGCCCTGGGTCCAGTGGAACAGAACTTGGAAGCAAAATCTTGTAACATTAACAAATTAATGATAATTAAGTTTTGATTCATTTTGTAACTATTATGTTCTGGAATAAATTATTTCTTGCTTAATGCAGTTATATTTCAAAATTTTAGGTTAACTATTACACCAATTTAGAAATAACAGTCATCTATTGTAAGTATTTTAACTATCCCTGACATATTTAGAACGAAATCCATAAAAGACAATGCTAAAATATTTTTTCGAGAATAAACTATCAAAAAAAAACTCTTTTGCTAATTACAACAAACCATAATATTATCTAACAATTCCATTCAAAACTGCAAATGGCAAAAGGGGAGAGTGGGACAATGTCCTTAGATAAAGAATGAGCCGTAGAAGACGCAGACACTAGAGAAAAAAAAATTCGATATTTTCTCGGGCTGCTACTCATTGATGAGAGAGATCTTGATCGTGATAAAAGTCAATGAACCAGGCTAATTAAGCACTGACTATCGCTGCAAGTGATCTGCGTCACGTGATATTAGTCTGTAAAGTGGCTTATTGGCCATGCTGCTAATTACTTAATTGTCATTAGTTTTCATCCAAATGCTGGAAATTGTTTTTACATAAATTTGCATCTGGAATGGAATATATTATCAAAGCAATCGAAGGTAATTTTTTAAAAAAAACGCGTATATGCATTTTAAAGTGATAGTTTTTTTTATGCGTGTGTTTTTTTTTCTTCTTGTTAGTTAAAATTAAAAGTTGAAAAAGTTTTTAAAGTTGATTTCACATCAGGTTGTGAAGTTTCTCAATTTTCAATATCATTATATAGAATCAATACCATTATGTCGATTTGTCGAAGTGAGAATACAATTTTAGTTCAGCGATTCAAAAATACTTTAGAACTATGTTTCAGGCATGTTTTTAAAATAAAATTTGACTTTTTATTCGATTATGGTAGTTAGCTGCAATCTTAAAACTTCGCCTAGTTGAACTCTATTATCGTGCAACTTTCGTAATATTAAACAGAATTAAAGGTTTTTATGTTTCAACTTTAATCGAGACATTGTTAAACTTAACACCTTTAAGTTTGCAGAAAATTTAAAGGGGTATTGTGATTCAAGGTACTGACACTCTGCTTAAATATTGAGCTAATTTTTCTACGCCGTTGAGTATTAAAAAAACAAACATTTGTTTTCAATTCTATAGAGCAATAATGTCACTGAAACTTTAAAGAAGAAGAAATAAATATCGTTTCACTAGTAATATTAAAATATTTTTAGTTTATTTATATATTTATTGCTTGAAGATGTTTATTAAAGAGTAATATTTATAAACAGAAAGTTTTTGAATAAACTTTCAGTTATTTTGGAAACATCCAAAAGCTCGGTAAATTTTACTCGGTAATTTTAATAATTTTGGCAAAATTAACAATAAAATAACGCTTGTAATAAGAGTTAAAATTTGGTAAAAGTGGTAAAATTTGATATTTTTACAGTGATATCTTTGAGATTTGCATAAAAACAATTTAGAGTTAAATTTACTTTCCATTTTTGTATTTCTTACTAGATGTGTAGTAATAAAAACTACAATTTTGAAATCCAGAATTTCCGGTAAACCGTCACTATATTAACGGAAAAATTATCAAATAAATGGTTTAAATACCTGATATTTTGGTTTTATTTACAAAAACTATGTTCTTTCTTTCTTTACCATTCAGTACTTTGATTTTAGCAGATTTTTTCTCTCTGTGCAGATTACAACAAATTCAAAAATATTACAGTTCTATTGGTCCTAAATTTTTATTGAAGTATCTAGAATAAAGAAAAACGCATTGCGCAGTCCGATCAAAATTTTGTGGTGATATACTCAGAGATGTAGAAAGTTTGCAAAAACAAAATTTCGAGCAGACATAGTTAAGAGATAACTTGGGTATAAGAAATCATATTTATTGCAAGATTTTGTTATTGTATCAGTAAAACCAGGCAATGGAATAGCTAACTAAACTAACTTTCGTTAATCCAGGAAAGTTCCACAAATGACTACAATAAAAGATAATATAACATTGATTTCTGACTCATAATAGTACCAAATATAAACATAATAAAATAAGATGTGATTTGGTGCTTCCTCAAGCCATAAGTAAAATATTTTTATGGAGCAAAATTTTTGCATTCTCTTTTGTTTGTCTGAAAATACTATGCCATGTATTTGAATTACGAATACGACTTTTTCAGGCACTAATTCGTAAAATCTAAAATGTCAGTTCAATTTGCATGTGAACTGTAACCTTGGATAAACAGAAACATTATTGAGTACGCTGCGATATTAGCACGACTAACGTAAAACAAGACCCAAAGTTGAGTTTATTTGCTGCTAAAACGTGCCTAAGTAACAGATCTTAGTTAGTTCATATATAGTGTTATTGCACGTCTAAGCTGGAAAGGTAATTTAGTCATGAAGTATTTAGAGTCCAGGCTCATAAAAGTGCCGAAGTCTCATAACTGCAATCTTGTAGAGAACAGAGATAAGCTGAAAGAAAGGCTTGAACAGAGATAGGCTGAAAATGATAATTGCTGATGAAAAGTAAATCCAGGAGAGCAAAATAGAAAATTGCTTCAAAACAAAACAGAAGTCAAACCAAAAAAAAAATTAATAGCTAGATGTCTTTTATTTGAGTGGATTGCGGAACTAATGACCTCAGTAAATTGTTTTCTTATCTTCTACCACAGCAAACTAAGGGATTAATCTAAAGAATGATATTTCTTTTATTTTTTTTAGTATCAAACTAGCTCTCGGCAAACGAGTGACTAGGCCTAATTTTGACTTCATGACAGTTATTATTCATAACAAAATTGATATAGAGTGTGAAGAATTGTGAGGAAAAATTGTTCGTTGGTTTCATTGCATAAAATTAAATAAAATTTAATATTTTTAGTTATTTTATTATTTGAAGTTTGCTTTAAAAATAGCGTTTAAACATCCAGCAAAGCATTTGAAAAATATTGCTGTTGCTTTCTTTCAATTTTTTTTAATATTTTAGAAATTATTTTATTATGCAAAATAAATAGGACAAAAAGTACTTTTTAACAAAGAAAAAAAATCTCCATATTTCCATGTTTTTAAACTAATGATTTATTACTAACAATGAAATTTGCTGTTTCAAAAAAAATGGGAATAATGCTCAGTGGTCCGCTTGAACTGAGCTCAAACTTACAATTGGAAATCCTATCATGTGTTTGATTCAAGGCTACCAATTTTTTGATATTTTTGATGGTTTTAACTCAGAAAAAACCATCATGTCAAACCTCTGTGTCAAAAATATTAAAAGCCTAAAAAAAGTGTATTTCAGTATTGGTATCAACATTATTATTTATATTTTAATTTTCAAAACTATTCTACTTTTCTTAGACAAATTAAAACATTCTGTGAAGAAAATTTCTAGGGGATCTAAACTTTTATTACAAAAGCATACTTGAAATATCGACCATTATATGCTAACAAAAGCTCTTCTGAAAGCTCTCTAAAACTGCAAAGTTGCTTTGAAGTTAACATACTATTGAATATTTTACATACTAGCATATTAACATACTAATGAATATTTATGCCATCTCTAAATTTCATGAAAAACTAGATAACATAAAACTTTGAAAATTCATAATTTGGAGAAATTCGTATTTTTAAGTATCTTTTATTTTATTAAAATTTAAGCTTTAACAACTTTAACTATTTTTTTCGAATTAATTTAGATTCAATACTTTTTGTTAAGACTTTAAAGACGCAGATAAAATTTTTAAATTCTCCGAATTTAGGTTAATCCAATTGGTTAAAGCTTTAAAATTTGTTTCTAAATACAATATTTCATATATTTAAAAAATATCTTTCGTTTAACGTTTGATGTAATAGAAATATTCTCAATAAACCATTTTGTTGTTTCTGAACATATTTTAAACCAAGCAAATTAACAAACAGCAGCTATTACCACAATCACGAAATATTAAGAATAAATACATACTGATTACGCAAAAATAGCAATTAAATTAGTAATTCATAAAAATATACTTCAAATTTATGCAATTATTATTTCATAACTCACCAAAATTAGTTCCGAAACTAATAACAAAAGCTGCGTCCAGAAATAACAAGTTAAAAATTAAAATCTAACAAAAGAGAAAATTTCGCAAATTTCTCGAAATAAGAAGGAAAACACTCAATTACAAATTAATGACATTAAGTTATGATGGAATTAACAAGTTTGTCCTTTAATATAGACTAACAAGGGAGTAACCTATTTCAGAGTTTTTCCTATAAGATTTTATTCTCAAGATTTTGTTCTTTTATTGCTGTCGATACAGGTTTTAATTTAATACGTTACTTTTAAGTTGTTAAATGAACAAGTAAAGAAGTTTTTGAATGATGTTTGACATCGCCCTAAATCACGTGAATAGAAACACTATCTGGGCCAAACTTGAGACACCAAAGAAATATCAGTTAATAAGTTGGGTAAGGCGAGTTAAAAACTGATACATTTCCCATGATATCGCCACCTTCTAAGAGTTCCGGCTTTTCAGTTTTTTCATTATTTTATCTTATTATTTTGGGAAGTGGTAAATAACTTTGATTGAATCATGGTATTATCTAAAATAAAATGAATGAATACGAATAAACATTATCAGTTAAAGCCATCAACCTCATTTGTTAATTAATTAATTAGCCATATGCCAATCATGTAATCAAATTTTATAAAATTAACTCATTCCTTTTCACGCTTTACTAACTTCTTAATAAATAAGATTTTGTGTAATGATATTTTATTTTTACGCATTAGGATTTTAACTTAAGGAAAACAAAACAGGCTCCTCCCCCATTTTATGCACTTAAAACTAAACAATTAGGCAAAATTTAACTTAAGCCATGGTGTATTATTAACAAATATGGCATGCACATCACACTTTCAAAAAATTAATGGATTATTTGAATTGAAAAAAAAATGAAGGAAACTTAAACAACCATTCAAGTATACTTTCAAAACCTACATCTCTTAATGTGTACTAAATGTATACTAAAGCAGAAGCGATATGCGCATCACACCTAAGCACCAATCATTTGTACAGTATGCAAAAAAAAANAAAAAAAAAAAAAAAAAAAAAAAAAAAAAAAAAAAAAAAATCTGAATACCATTTGATTTAATAATCATGTTCTAGGACTCAATCTTAAGGGTTTCAGGGAGTGGACTCAAATATGCTAATTATTTAGTGCAGACGATATTTTAAAATACGAAATCGAACACAAAGAAGTACTTTCTCTTTAAAAAAATTACCTTTTTTTGACAGATTCAGATTTCTGAATCCCAATAATGTAAGGGGTAGTCGCAATGTGAGTAATATGGTCCCAACAGTTTAATCAAGAGAACGGTCCTAAATTTTGATCCCTTGATATTAATTTTATTTTTTACGTATTTCATCATATCTCGAAAAATTTTTAAGCGAATATAAAAAATTTTATACTAAGTTTCAAAATTCGTTCATTCAAGGAACATTTCATGCAAAAAATAAATTTTAGTTAATATTTATTATTTTTCAATATTATATTTTTCAATATTTTATTTTTTAATATTTTATTTTACTATATTTCATTTTTTAATATTTTATTTCTCAATATATTTCATTTCTTAATATTTTATTTTTTAATATTTCATTTTTCAATGTTTTATTTTTTAATATTTCAGTCGAAAGCATTTTGAATTGTTAGATACACAATATTTTACATCATTTTAAAGAATGTAATTTTTCATGGCAAAATACAAAATTTGATTAAAATTGGACAAGTAGTTCCTGAGAAATTGAATTTTAAATTAGTCCTATTTTTAAAATTCAATTTCTAAGGAATTATTCACCCAATTGTAATTTTTAAGTTTAATATGTTATGAATAGACAAAGCAGAGAGGCTATTAATTTTCTGGCATAGATGTTGGATGTACTGAACTTACCAAACCATGTGCAGAAAATACAATCAACATTAAGCGGTCCAAACATTGGGCTTCCCTCTTGACCAAACTATTGAGACCTTATTTCCCAGAATGCGACTACCTCTATATTTTGGAAGTCAAAAATCTGAATCCGATAAAAAAACAATGCTATGTTTATTTAAAAAAAGTACGCTTCTGTGTCTGATTTCGTGACTTAAAATATAGTCTGCACTAATTAATCAGCATATTTAATGTAACTCCTTTGAGCCACAAACGTTGCAAACCCAAATACTAAGAAAGAATTTTAATACTATTGGAGAATGATTACCTTTGTTGAGAGTGGCAAAAAAATCAATTATTATTATACTTTAAATTCGCACAAATATCGCCTGTAGATATTTTTTAATATGTTCAATTTCGAGACTTTTTTATGAAGTGCATAAGCTTGAGAAAGCTATTAAAAATCCTAAAATTAGTTTTAATCCTTTGTAAACTAACTATCAAAACTTAAAGAAAGAAAATATCATAAACCTTGAAAACAATTTATATAGCGTTTTAATTTCAGTAACGTTTTATTTTGTTCAATGTTTTAATTTGTATAACGTTTTAATTTGCATAACGTTTATAATGCTTTTGAAAAAAAAATTCCTTTGAATGCTCTCTTTAAAACTCTGATGAGAAAAAAAATTTAGTTGCCAGAATCCAGCGAGTTAGTTGTTAATTTGACATTCGTCAAAATAGCATTTGTTACATATTGCGGCAAAAATGAAAACAAATTAGCTGCCAGAATCCAGAGAGCTTGTTGTGAGTTTGACACACGTCAAAATAGCATTCATTGCCCATTGCGGCAAAAATAAAGCAATTCGGATTCTAAAGAAATTATATATCTGGAGCTCAAGATGAACAATTCTTAGAGTTTTATTGCTATCAAAGTATTTCTGTTGTGCGCAACGAGGCTAGGAGTGCATGGATCTATCACTTTATAGATATGATGGGATAATATTTTTCGTGTTGCTTGGAAAAGCTATTAGAACTCCTTAAATTAGTTTTAATCCCTTACAAACTAACTATAGAAATTTAAAGAAAAAAAACATCATAAACCTTGAAAACAATTTATTTGACGTTTTAATTTTTGTAACGTTTTATTTTGTATAACGTTTAATTTTATACAATGTTTTAATTTGTATAACGTTTTAATTTGTATAACGTTTATAATGTTTTTAAAAAAATTCCTTTGAATGTTTTTTTTAAAACTCTGATGAGAAAAAAAAATAGCTGCCATAATCCAGAGAGTTTGTTTTCAATTTGACATTCGTCAAAATAGCATTCGTTACCAATTGCAGCAAAAATGAAACAATTCGGATTCTAAAGAAGTTATATATCTGGAGCTCAAGATGAGTAATTCTTAGATTTTTATTGCTATCAAAGTATTTCTATTGTGTGCAACGAAGCTTGGAGTGCATAGATCTATCACTTTATAGATATGGTGGGATATAGTATTGTTTTTCGTGTTTAGTTACGCGTTAGAACTGCGTAACTAAAGGAATATTCTCGAATGAAAGTTTTATTCTTACTAAAATGATAGCATTAAGATTATCAAGTAAAATTCTTTTCAGTCTGTTAAAAACTTTTAAAAAATTTTACCCCAGTGAACATTTTAATATACAGGGAAATAATTTATCAGATTATCCAATCTTATTTATACATACATCTGTATTACGTAACAACAAAATCATTGCACTGTAAGAAATTCAGCATCAAATTACGGTAAATAGTTCCGGCACTCAGTTTGCCAATACTTTATACCGGAAAATCCATTTTTACCCAGGAACATATAACTGAACAAAAAATCTGATATACCACAGTTTTTACAATAATAATTAAAGTAAAATTGTTGGATCACTCTAATTAAAAAAATTTTATTGTAAAAATTATGGTGAAATAGATTTTACAAATGATGCATCCAAACTGCCAGTACTCTATACCGTAATTTTTCGAATTTTTTTACAGTGTGGGTATTTCTCTAAGTCGGCAATATTTTAGTTATAAGAGTTTGACCAATTGTTGCTTTTGTTAGGTACGATATTTTTTTATGCATATTCATTTTATTGAAGTTTTACGTCGAAGAATATGTGGCTATTTAAATTTGCACTGTGTTTGTTGGTAATTTGTTGATGAATAATTTTTTGATTTCTTAAAATTGCGGTTTTTATTTCTCGCTATATGTCACAGATATCCCACAAAATAGCACTTTTATTTATCATACTTTTAAAAAAAAGGAATTAACAAATCAGATGTTAAAGACGGATTAAAACAAATAACTGACTACACGAATAAGTAATACATCTTTAGAAGATTTAAGCAACCTGATAGCTTTTGAACGCAATAAAGACGCAAAGATCTAAAATGTACTATTTAGAAATAAAAGCACTATAAAATGCGTGTTTATTCTTTTCATAAATTGAAATTCAGTACCAAGTACTATTGGAGAATGATGCAAGGACATCATGGGTAATTTCAAAAAAGTTTCAATTGAACTTTTTATAATTAAAAGCAATTAACCACATTAATTCAAAAGCAGTTAACCACTAACTAATGTCCTTAAACTTTTTACAGATCTTGGAATTTTACTCAATATTATGATTTTGAGGGAAGAATCCAATATATTTTTATATACTTTTTTTTCTTATTGAATATCATAAAATGGCAGACCACGTAGTGAATAGTGGAGCCATTTTATGTACTAATAACCAAATCGCATAAAATATAACAATTTATTTTGCCCTTAAAAAATTAAACTTTGAAGTGCAAAGAAACAAGTAGAAATTAATTTTTAATTTAATTGTTAAATTAGTAGTTTATCCGTATTTTAACTAAATGTCAAAGTATTTTACTATGATTTGAATTAGATCTCTAAATTACTTGAAGCATTTGATTAAAATAAAACTAGCAACTCTTACTCAAAATATGCATTTTTGTTAAAATTGATTTTAACAATTATGCTACATGCTGAGAAATTTCATTAAACTTTAAAAGTTCTCAATGCTCAATGTTCTAAACATAAAGACTTTATTGTCACTCAAACAAAATTGAATAATTTAAAATGCATAAAAATGAAGGCACGGAAAGATTTAATGTCACTCAAAGAAAATTGAAGACTATAAAATGATGTTGAAACATAACTTCACTTTACATTGCTCAAGGCAAAAGAATAAGAGCATATTTTAATTTAAAAACATGATTCGTAAATTGCTACGGTAGATAAAATAAATTTTAAAAAAATGATTCACGTTGAAGCAAATCTTTCTCATTTATTTCATAACATTAAAAATATGAATCAAAAACTCAATTTAATTGACATGCAAATAATTCCAAAAACACTTCATTGTTATAAATTTTTTTCTACATAAAATAACTCATGGATTTGTACACTATTATATCATGACCAGTATTAGCAAAAAATAAACATGTCGTTAAAATATTCGTCAATAAATATTGATTCTCAAATGTATAGTTTCATAAGAATTTCGTTTTTTGTCGAAACGATTTACTTCTTTTTTAACAAAGAGAAGTTATGGAGTGAAAGAATGGTAAGACAAAATATTTATTTCAAAATAATTTTCATGACGAAAAGGATTTCTTTAATAAATATTTTTATATAATATTGTAAAAAATAATTTTTATACATAAATATGAAAATAAAGTGCTTTCTTACTAAAATTTCGCAGTAACAAAATTTTAAAATTACAAAAAATTATGTAATTTGAAAAGTTTCTAAATTAGCTTTTTTGTTTGTTTGACTTGAGAGTATTTTTTGAAAAACTTCGTTACTTCCAAACAAATATATTTCAAAAAATAAAACAGTTTATTTTAAATTTTAAGTCATATGTCTGACATATGCCCTTTATCCAAGAACAATGCTAAGTTGTATATAGATAATCCTCGAAATTCAAAAACCAAAGGGAATGCTATCTTTAATAATTATGTAAACATTTTTTATGTTTATATTTGCCAATGAAACAAGCATTCGCGAGCAATATTTCTTAAACTTGGTAATATTTTCGTTGAATATTATTTTTCTGAATTTAAAGTATTGTTTAAATATGCATAAAAAATTACTTATTAATTGAATGATTTCCACTGAACTTAATTACTTCTCATTGTTTTATAATTTTTTTCCTTATTCATTATAAAATTCAAAACTTGAATTTAGCGAGATACTTTTAAAAATTGCATGTTTTGGAACTCTTTTCTTGTTTTTCTTAACTCTTTCTTACTCGGTATCTATAAAAAAATTTTTTAAGGTTTTTCTTAAACTAACACGATAAGATTGAATTTTTTTATCTAACTTTTTTACCATGAATTAACCTCCTTTTGGTTTTCAAACGAAATGAATATAAATGCGCCTTACAGCAATTTAAAAATGAGTTATTAAAATACAAAAACTATTCAAACTGTCATTGTTGAAAAAAACATCGAAGCATCAATTTCATCAAAAAATTGTGTCAAATAATACGCTTTTACCAATGTCTTACTTATAATAGAGCAAATGAACACCAAAAAGAGAAAAAATGTTCACATAAATGTTCAATACATTTGCAACTGAACTTGGAAGTGAACTTAATTTAGAAGTGTATTTGTTTCATTTGAAAAATGGTTGATATACAATTTCATCACAAGCCCGTCTAACAATTCGAACACAATTTTTTACCCTCATTGAGCTTGGATTTTGGTATTGAGACAATCACATCCTGATAAGGCGCAATTGATTGATTTTTTTAAAAAACACAAGAAACTTTGCATATATATCAAAAAGTTGAAATCAGAAACAACTCCTAAAGCTTTGCATCAAAATAATTTTAATACCAATCTATAACTTTAAAAATTATGAATCACCAAAAATTAAACGTTTTAGAGATAATGTTTTAGGTAAATGATGTATTTTATAATGTTTCTTTGGTTTATCCATATATTTTATCCGAATCTGAGAAAAACATTCCAAAATGTATCTTAAGCTGATTCACTCATGTTATTTTAAGTTGTTCATCCAATGAAATGATGTAATGTAGTGTGAACTACAAATATCAATAATACTAATAAGCTCGTGAAAATCAATCAATAATTAAGAGGGTTCAAATTCTAAGCAAGTAAAAAAAAATTATGAACTGAGTTTTTAAATAAAAGTATTATATATACCCAGAGATAAGAGTGGACTAGAGGTTTGAATAAAACATTTTCTGTGAAGGGCTAGTAGAATTTTTTTCCCCAATTTGATGTTAGATTAATTTATAAATCTAAAATTAATTAATAAATCTAAATTTAGAAAATGATCTTAGAATCTCATAAAATATGTTTATTAATTAAAATAATATAGCTAATAAATAAAGCCATGATGGGTAAACGATAAACGTAACATTATAACTAAAACCATGAATATTTTTCAGTTTCCAAAACAGGCCTCTTTCACAATACAGATATTTTCTAATTTATATTGTATGTTTATAAAAGACATCATTTTAAGGGGACAATGGACGTTCAAAATACGAAAAATAGTTAAAATTTTGGGTTTTTGTTTTTTGTGATATTAAAAAAATTCACACTTTTCTGAATAATATACAGCAAACAGAATTCAAATTTGAGCTTTTGTTAACGAGTTATTAAAGTTTCAATTTGTATGTTGAAAATCATTTGCAATGAAAAATATGGATTTTTCTCAGAATAAGATTTTTGGACGATTTTCTATCTTCGAAAAGTTCCTTGCGCATCAATTTTTGCTCTATTGCTCTGAAATTTTTTTCAGGTATTGTTTGATGTTTGTTCTAAAGATAGAACTACAATTAGTTAGCATTGCATAAAAATTTGTGTTGCTAATATTTAAACAAAAGTTTATAAATAGCAATTTTTTGATGAAAATTTAAGAGCGATATGTAAAAAAACTTGTTATACACATTATTGCTCTATATTGTACCTGAAACAAGTTAAATTAAAAGTACATATAGCCTCCTTTTTTGTACAAAAATAATTTTGAAAAAAGCAAAACTGATACGCAAGGGACTTTTTACGTATTGCTAATTTATCGTTAATTAAAGATATACTTTTAGCTGCAACTTGAAAAATAATTAACATTTTCTTTAAAGAAATTATACACGGGCTTCTATTGAGCTAACCAACATTCAATAAAAATTTCATATGGCTAGAAGGAAAATTAAAATTTTTGGTTTTGAACGTCCATTGTCCCCTTAAAGAATCAGGATTCAAACTGCTCAAAAAATGGGTAAACACAAGCAGATGTGAGAACTTTAAGACAAAAAATTTTCTGGAAAAAAAAATACTCAAGTTTTAACTCAATGCTTAAATACGAAAACTAGTAGTACTATCAAGAAAAACATTAGAAAGAATGCACTCTAGATGTATAAACAATAATGTTTACATGATTACAAAAATGTCACATTTGACATTTTTGATTGTAGGCATTCGAAAAAGGATATTTGAGAGGTCATTTTAAGGTATAAAAAATGCTTCAGAAACTTTGGACTAACTCAAAATCAACTTGGAGAATTGTACTTTTTAATTAATAAAATTTGAGATAAATTATGTTTGGAAGTATTTCTCGTTTTGGAGTATTTCATAAAATGTTTTGTTTAAAAAGGATTCAGAAAAATTTTGATAATCACAGAGTCTTAAAAAATTACAGTTTATTTAAACATTTGCCAAAAAAGTATTACTCCAAACCATACGTTTTTTTTATAGTATTTTAATTTATAAAAAAAAAGAAATTCATTCGCCAATTAACAATTCGCCTTTGAAGAAACTAAATTGTTAACTTTCACAAATTGATATATTGCCTCATAACTTAAATCTTAAAGTGAGAGTTGAAGCCAAACAATACAATATATATTATAATTCATATAAAGCAACTGAAAATAATAAAAAGCATAATTAATAATAAACAAAGGAAATCAAATATACGTCTGACTTTCACTTTTTTTCAAACAATTCATGAAACCTATTATTCACTACCTTCTACGCTTTTTTAAAGATTCAACATTATAATTACAATCTTGTTTTGATGCAACTCTTTCTTCAATTATATGAGAGAAGTTATAATTACGTAAATCGTTACCCTCAATTTCAAAGAAGGTTATTCGTTTCTGATGTAGATATCAGAAAACAAAAGTGATATGCTATTGAAAAGTGAAATGACTAAACAAGAGAAATTATATAGAAATTGTTTACATATTCTGTATTTGGTGAACCATGTGTTGTAACAAATTATACAAGAGGCTAAAATACACTAGATTTAAAAAATGTTTGCTGATATAATTTGTTATAAATATACATAACTCCATAGTGTTATAAATATATGTTTTATTTAATATTTTTAATATTATTCTTCAATTAAATTTTCTAATGTTTATTCTACAAAATTTTCTAAACATTTCTTACACATAAAAATATCTCATAAATAGTATCAATTAATGTTTAAAATGTATTATATCTTTTGTAGTGATTAAAAAGTTCTGCAAAAAAAATCTACATTCGACAACACACTTTCATAAATAAAATTTAAAAAGAAAATTGGTTAAGACACATAGGTATTTACTTTAATTTGAAAATTTTAATTATTTTGAAATTTTAGCACAGATAAAAGCAACAAAACAATATTTTCAGCAATAAATAACTTTAAAAAGTTTAATGTAGACAAAGACTTAAGATATTTCCAGGCAAAGTAGGGAATAAATTAAAATCGAGTAAAATTTTCGAGTTCGCAGTTTGATTATTTGTAAAACTATCAAACGTCCAAAATTTTTATGTTTTCAATTAACTGAAAATAGAAAAGAAAGCTAATCAGAATTTTACTTTTAAATCATCTTCCACTGTTTTCAGTAGCGAAAATAAAATAAAATTTTTTTGTAATTTGTAAAAGAAAATTTTCTTTCAATTTCTAGATACAATAAAAAACAAAAGAAATAATAATAGTGAAATACTGTGAAAATCGAGAATATTCATTTAATGCTTTCTATTCAAAGAATATTGTCAAATTCTATTCAGTTTAACTGACTAATTAGCTAACTTGTATAAAATTGAGAAGAAAAAACTATGTATGTAATTTTGGAAATATTTGGTTCGATTTCAATCTGAATATTGGTACTTTTTAAAAGAATGCTACTGAATAAAATAAGAATCTAAAAAAGACTTTTTTCAAAAAAATTTTGTTGCTTTTTTGGGGATAAAAAACGCAAAACAGAAAATGTTTAACTTAAAGTAACCACCCCTAAATATAAAATATATTTTGCAAAGCGTTACAGTTTCCAATGACCAGAATGCTTAGGTTACTTTATGTTTTATTACCGACGTTGAACAGCCAACCCAATTCTGAGTTTACAACTATCAATGTTCAATTCCGTTATTTTGAACCCAATCTGAAAGTCAAAGGAAGTCTTGGATTGAATAGTGGGAGAATTTTGCCTTTTTGATCGAACTAACCAACACTTGCGTTGCATGGTAAGGAAAAACACTAAAAAAACCCACGGTTTAACCTGACAGTTAGCAAAGAAACTCTAACCCATGGTTCATCGACAATTGAGGATATTTTATGCCAGCACTGAGACGGACGTGGAATTCATATCGACTAGTCATAGCTGAGATTCGAACCCGGTTCTTGAGAGGCAAGTGCTCTATCTTCTGAGCCACCAGGGCTCTGCTAATTCTTATTGAACTTTGCAGCATTCATTCAAAAAAAATTTTACAAATCACAGGAAAGTAAAGCTGTATAAAATATGGTTAGCTGTACGGGTAACGATTTGCAAAATCTTTCTACTAACAGGTTTTCTTTTCCTGCTGTTGAAAATACTCATTTTTAAATATAAAATAATACTTAAAACAAGGCAGGTAAAGTTTCGAAATTATGCTTATAGTTGCCTTTTACCATTTACAGTGATAATTTGCAAGTTTTGAAATTCTCGATGAATTAAAACATAATTTGTTTTTTACGTGATTAATTAAATTTTTTAATTTATTTCAAATTGTGATTAAAAATAAGAATATAAATTATTATTAATAAATTAACTAAATTAATAATTAGTATAAATCCCATTATTAATAAAATTTTTCTTTACGATTTTCAACTATTATTAAGATCAATCAAAAATTAGATAATGAATTTCAATTGTTTTGCATTTAAGATTGTTTTTTTTACGAAAAAGAAAACCGTGACTCTTTTAACTTTATAAGAAGTTTGCTGACAAAAAAAGAAATAATATAAAAAAAAGTATAATTTTAACATTTTTCTTCTTAGAAAATCTAAACGCAACATTTTCTAATGGTTTTGCATTTGAAAACAACAGCTTTAATTCATGAATTCTTATTTCTTTTATAATAGAGAATCTCAAAAGAGCCACTGGAAACAGGGGAAAAAAGCAAAAACAACATCAGTTTCAAGGAAATGCGTGTCTTGCATCACAAAAAGTATAGAAAAAAATCAGTCATCAGAGAGCGTGAGTTTGCAACTATGTCGAGGAACCTTGTATTGGACCAACATACCGCCGCGTCACGTAAGATAGTCTTATGACTTGTATCATACTTATTATCTTGCTTTTTCTGCTTATTGTTATTTAGAAAGCCTTGAAGAAATACAAGAAGTAGAAAAAATAGAATAATCCAAAATTCCTCGAAACTTTTTTCCAAATCAGAAAAAAAGTCTCATTTATAGCTTACAAGGGAAACTAGGGAAGTGTGACTCGCCAATTTTGAAATAAACTAGTGGGATGTATGCNTAATCCAAAATTCCTCGAAACTTTTTCCAAATCAGAAAAAAAGTCTCATTTATAGCTTAGTGAAAGAAATTTTCAGAAGACAATTAAATATAAGAAATTAATATATGTTTCAAATCTCAATTTTCCAATCTAGTTAGTTTCTTTGAATTAAGGAGTTGCTATTATTCAATTACTTAATGCAATTGTAAAACTAGTTAAGAACATATAAAAATATTTTAAAAAATACTTTCCCGTAACATATTAGAAACTCGTAAAAAAATAAAATACTACACATGTTAATTGGAATGAAAATTCTAAAGAAATAATTAAATAGAGGACTATATTTGTTTTTCAGCACAAGGAATACAAGTTATTATGTTTAATGATATTAATTAGAAATTATAGTTGGAGCATAAACTATAAATATTTGGTGTTTTGTTTTCTTTTCTTTCAAATAAAAGCAATAAACTATCATAAACCCCAAAAAGCATATTTTTACAGTTTTGCACGATTATTGCTCGATTAAAGCATGTTTTTAATCTGATTTTTTAAGTAATGATTTGTTTTGATTAAATTTTTATTTCATATTTTGTAATTATATATTTGTATCATCTTAAACATAAAAGACATATAGTTTTTCTTAATTAAGGCTCTAGATTGATTCTTATTTTTATTCAAGATTTCATAAATAGTCAACACAAAAAATTGTTTTAAAAACTCTCAAAGTTTTCCAAATTACAAAGGTTAAATTACACCAAAAGTACTTAATCTGAAGAACTAAAATTGAGCTATTACATGAATAGATTTGTAGAGATATATTTAAAAAGACATAAAATATCTTCAAATAATCATTAACTTATTCATTTGTAGTCAATGGAAATCGTTCGAGAAAAAATTACCTCAAAGACTTTCAAACAATTCAGCTGAAAATTTACAACAGATGATCTGGTAGAAGCAAACACTTACCTAAAAAAATTAAACAAAATTAATATAGAAAGAAAAATTATAAACAAGTTCATTTTTAAATACGAGTTTAAATTAATCGCAAGTAGATAAAACTAAAAAGATATTAGCTCAGACAAAATAAGTTTTTAAAATTTATATTTTTAAAAATATCTCAGCATATTTCACGTTGAGCAAAATATATTACTGAAATCATCTTCAGCCATATAAAATTTGATGAGAAGTGTTTCGCGCCATTTAAGTATTATCTACACTGTCTAAAAAAGCCAGAAAACATTGCCAACAAATTTAAATTTCTTAATTATAACCTGAAAAATGAAAAGAAATACTATAATAGCTTCATTTTTCTTAAAATATGTTTGTCAAACAATAATAAATAAAAAAAATAATAATTTGCATATGCATTAAAATTTATTTATTTAACTGTACGTAGTTTATAATTTTAGGACACTATCAAGGTGAATTATTTTATTGTTATTTCCAATCAAACGAATATTACATTTTATTACTTATATCAATTACTTTTTTTCCTGAAAATAATTCCTCCTTTCTATAATTTCAAACAATAAGTTATATTTTAGAAATTCGTTTGTACGTCTTAGTGCAAGAGTAATTAACTTTGTTTTATTGTTATCCTTTTTAGATAAAAACTTGTATCCATTCTATGTATACCAATTATATATTATATTATATACTCAAACAAACGAACAGATGCATAGAGTACGTATTACTGGTGAACGTACTCTGAAAAAGATTAAGCGTTTATTTGGAGTAAAATAATTCGTATCACTAGTAAAACAATTCGTATACTTCCTCATGATATTCGTGAATTTTTAAGGAGATCTTCCCGTTTTCATTTGATGTTTAGAACATTTTAATAAAATTTTGAATTTTTTTCCAATTTATTGAAATGATAACAAGCATATTAAACAGTACGTTGTTAAGAACGGAGGAAGCTCAGCCTTTGTCAGAAAAACGAAATACCCTGTTCTCAAAATCGTTAGCATATCTGGAAGAGGAAGCACTTTAAGTTTATTTTCTAGTAAAGGGTTCAACTTTAAATCTACTCAGAAATATAGCATTTACATGCTTTTCGTCCCTATCAACAATATTATAGACGAATCTCAAAGTCATTGCTTTAAATATAATTTTATCAATTTTTCAATCTGTAAGGTGTTATCATGATGAAGGAAATTCAGTGTCTTGCGTAAACGTATGCTTGTGTGTTCATGCTCTTTCCCTAATAAAAAGTGAATCAAAAGTCCTTTATCCCTCGTATTTTTAAAGTGCTTATGTAATATTTAAATAGCGGTAACCAAGCAGTCATAGAAATTTCTAAGAAATTCTTCTTTACAAAATAAAAATAATCAATATTTAAAAAAACATTATTCATTCAAAAAAAAGCATTGTGATACTAAATTTTGTAAGGAAGCAAACAATTTTTGACAGCAGAGCTGTTGAAATCATATTACATTTATTATTTTATGCGGAAGAACATCTAAGAAGGAACGAAAATATTTTTTGTTGAAAATTCAAATTTTGCAGAAAAATTACGTTGAGAAATGGCAAATGAGCTGTTAAAACTATTCGCTTTTTATCATTGTAGAAAATTGTTTAAAACACACGATTTTGACCTCTTTTAAGATTGGAATCCATACTTTAAAAAGTGCTGTTCCATGCATATAAAATACTCGAGAACCAATTCCCCACACTGATATTAAATAAATATAATTTTTATTTACATATCTTATACATAGTTGTAACTTATATCCTCGTATCTTTTATCCTCGAGGACCAATTCCCCACACTGATAATAAATCAATATAATTTTTATGTACATATCTTATACATAGTTGAATCTTATATCCTCGTATTTTTTATCCTCGAGAACCAATTCCCCACACTGATAATAAATCAATATAATTTTTATCTTATGCATATCTTATACATAGTAATATCTGATATCCTCGCACCTTTTATCCTCGAGTACCAATTCCCCACACTGATAATAAAGCAATATAATTTCTATTTGCATATCTCATACATAGTTGTATCTTATATTCTCGTATCTTTTATCCTCGAGGATCAATTCCCCACAGTGATAATGAATCAATATAATTTTTATTTACATATCTTATACATAGTTGTATCTTACATATCTTATACATATTTGCAATCTTATTGCATTTTGCTTATTCAACCACAACGGAAATAAATAAATCAAATTTAGATAAAGTTTCATATCATCCTTAAAATTTCCATCTACCTTGTTAGAACATATTTTATAAATTTTACGATTAAATAATTGTTTCGAACGAGTCCCAAAAAAAGATTTACTAAAACTGGTTTTATAGCTTCTTCCCCCACCTCTTATACGTGCAAAAAACTTCTATCTTGAAGCCCTTTGAAGTCGTCTTCAAAACTCTCTAAAAGAACAATAGTAAAAGTTCGGAATGCAACCTCTTAGAACCCAGGATTAAATTCACGTTTTATTTATTTGGTTTTTAAGATGAAAGAAATAGCACTTAAATCGAGGCGGATTCTTTTTCAAGTTTGGAAGAAGCGTCTGGGAATAGCTTGGAGAATTTTCCATACAAAACAAGGCCAAGGTTATGGGCTAATAGATTCAATCCTTGATGCTTTTCTGCTGCTAAGATCATTAGAACTACCAAAGATCTTATCGTCGGGATTGCTTATTTGGTGGCTGGATAAAGATAATTGCTCTTTTGAAAATCACTATTTAACTTTAAACAGATTGAATTTATTAGTGGAACCTGGAAAAATTTTTCCTCAAAATGAAATATTTTTTTTAAAGAGATTAGAGACTGAAATTATGTCACTTTTTCAGAAATAAAAAGTATGTTCTATGAAGAAATCTTAGACAGACGAAAGATTGCACTAAAAAATAACGTGTGCATAAAACCTGTATGTTATCATTATATTATAAAAATATTTGATATTGCGTAATATTATGCTTATAATTTTTTTATATACTTACACTCATATGCGAAATATTTACTCCAAGACAAAATTTTGCACATTATTTTCTTCACGTACAAGATTTTTTATTTATTAAATTCTATTTTCTGTTTTTGCTGTTTTTCTTATATTTCACTTTATTATTTTGGTAAGGTAGAAATTCTTTTCGGTTTGCTGGTATGGAGCATAATTTTTCACTCCAGATTTTGTCATGAAAAGTGATATAAAAATACATTTCATGACATAAAAAAAACTAATTTTGTGGCAATATAGTGTAGTTCATGAAAGAAAGATGAATCACGCATTGGTAATGTTAGCGTAGCAATGCTATTTAAGAAGCAACACAGTCCACAAAAATCGAAAACAGTATCGGCACTCAGGGTACTTTTTACCATAGAAACCATTTTTACCAGAACATGTTAGAATAAAAAATCTAATATACCGTAGTTTCATTCAGTAATAATTACCATTAAATGACGGAATCACTCTAATTAAATAAATATTACGGCAAAAATTAGGGTACAATATTTTAAGATAAAAATGGATTTTACGGTAAAATGGATTTTATAGATGATGCAGCTAAAGCGTCGGTACTTTATACCGTAATTTTATCCAAAATAATTTACAGTATATCAATACCCCTAAATTGTGTTTATAGAATGCAGCATAACAACTATCAAAATTGTATTTATGAAATTAATCAAAGACATCACACATAAAATAAAATTAACAATTATTCTGCCCCGTAATAAATTGAAACATTTTTCTGCTCAGGTTAAACTATAACATTGTGTAATCAAGTTTAAGAAATATGGTAATATAGGTCAACATAATACCAAACCTTGTGGCATATTTAAGCAATTTCGTGGTTCAGCATGCTCTGTCAGGATAAAATAACAAGATATTTTCAACCTGTATTACTTGCGGCACTGCAAATTTAAAATTGTTGAATAAAATTTTCTGAAACTTGAAAGATTTCTGACAGTTTTAAGCACCGCTATGGTAATAGCAATCATGCTCGCTTGAAGGAATGTTTCCAACAGAGAAAAAAGTCTTTTGAAGAGTAAACATAAATTTGAAACATTCATTTGTTGAACTAATAAAAATGAAACATGTAGATTTAATTTTATAATTTTATTGGAGATAAAGTAAATAAAATCTTTAAATCTATATAACAGAAAACAGTTATTACTAAAATGGTAACATATTTATAAACAATGCTCAAAACTACTTCTCACCTCACTTTTGTATACGAAGTATAATAATATTTGTAATGTATATTTTTTATTGCATGCAAATAACAAATGTTTCACATTGCTTACCATAAGATGAAAGTATCACGATGAATATGCTATTAATTTATTATTTATTACATCTAAACTGATTATTTCGCCAACTTCTTAAAAATTTCGAAACCTAATAGTCGCCAAAATCACCGCCTTCGGTAGGACATCCCATGGTCAATGACAGAATCTATACCTGAGCAATGTGACAACGTCGAACGCCACAACATGACATTAAAAGAAGGTTACATCTGCACACAATAGCTCATAAAATCGTCAAATGAAAGTGGATGGTATAAAATGTTTAGCTTGGTTGGCGACTTCGCTTCACAATGACACATCAACCAAGTACACAAGAAGATGTTCCTGAAATCACTCTGTTTCGCAGAAGTTACGCATTTCTATTACATTAAGCTATGTTAGTTTCGGTAGACCTTAAAAGAGCAAGTCGTAAAAATGGAAGACGGAATCAAACAGCGAGCAAAATTTTGTTTGCCATCTAATAGAATAAAAAAATCAGTTCTTTTTTTTTATTTCTTTAAAGATATAACTGATAAAAATTTATTTAACTATATATTTGTGTGGATCTAATACTCAGTTCTATTAAAAATTAAACTGTAATGATTTTGAAAAGCAAGCCATTAAATTTTAAGAAGTTTCATTTGCCATTCAAAAGGATAAAATGGTGTTTATTTTTTATTTTTTATTTATATATTTGTATATCTATTTATTTTTACATTCTACATAAAGGATATGAATATTACTGCTAAATCTTATCTATAAGAAAATAGAATTTTTTTTCTAAAAGCAAAAATAAAAATAAAAATGTGGTTGTACGAAGTGTAATTAATCCATAGCTACCTAAGTTGAATTTTTTAATGGGTTAAAATTTAACAATTCCTTATACATACATAAATGCTTAGAATTTTTAATTATTAAATAATTAATAAAATATTAATAAAATTGTAGCAATTATAAAATTGCATTAATTAAATAAAAGTAATTCAACTTTCGAATGAAAACTCAAAAAAAAAAATAATAATAATTTTGCATCTGATTAAATATATTACTCAAAATATTTTTCTAATATTTATCATCTAAAAACTATTTTTCACTTACATATAAAAATATTAAATGTTGAGAATTTGAAAAGAATTTTACTTAATGTACAACAAAAAATACAATTATTAATGATATTTATTATGCTTAAACACACTCATACAATTTAAGATCCAGCAATCTAGCATTACTTTAAAATTTCATTAGTGGTTTAATACTTGTTTAATATGTCATAATTAATCACATTATCATATAATTAATAACATAATTTAATCACAAAGTCATATTTGAGCACGTAGACTTTTATAATATTGAGTGAAAGTATTATTTAATGCAATGTTGACAATAATTTTGGTCCAAAAAATCCCAAAGAATATTACTGCTTACAAATTATTATTTTTATGAAAATACATTGTTCAGCGTTTGTCTTCTTGCTCAGCCTATTACAACATCATACGCCCCACAAAAAAACTATATAACAGCTGCTAAGTAACTAAGTTGTAATGCTTACCACATACGTTAGCTTTTTAAATTAATTTGAGTTGCTAATTAATATTGTTCTGTTTGCAAGAAACTAACTTGAACAATTGTTAAATTGTGTTTTCAATGTGAATAAAAATTTAATGAAAGAAAAAACATTCATTGCTGATTTTATTGTCTTTGCAAAGTAAATGTTTTTAAAAGCAATAAAATTTGAGAAATATCTTCTTTAATAAGTTTATCGCGTTCAACTGCTTTAGTTGTACCTACAAATGATGCTTAAACAGCAAACCAGCAACAGTTCACTAAAATTCTGAAACAGCAAATCAGCAGCAGTTCACTAAAATTCTGAAACAGCTAAATGAACGATGCTTTGAACGTAAATTAGAAATTTGTTTTACCATTGTTAATAAAAGTAAACGTTTCTCATTTTTCTCAAAATAAAAACTACAAAGTAATATTAAAAACTATTTTTGTATTTTTTTTAAGCATTTTTATAATTATAATACCGCTTACTTTTAACTTATAATTTACTATATATTTATTACTTGTGCAAAAAATATATATTTTTAGAATCACTAACAAAAGCTAATTTATCTTTAGAAGTGTGTAAACTTTTATCCTTAAAAAATCTTATATATTTTGTGTTTATACTATTTTCTGCTGGGAAAGGTCTTTGAGCATTAAAATTACTTTTCATAGAGGTTCATTTCATTTACATAAAAAACTATTACTTATTATTAAAAAATAATATGTTTGTTAAATATTTGTTAGACATTTTTATAGCACAGATCAAGACTTACAAATTCAAAATTTGCTTTTCTGAAGCACATAAAAGAACCCTGGATTCACTTCACGCAAATATAGAATTTGAAATAGCAAATAGTAAATACTTAAAGATAATTTTAAAATTCATTTTAAGAAATTAAAAATATTTAGCTCAATTAAAATATAAAAATATAACTATATAAGATATATTTAAAAAAAATGGTTTTCCCACTCGATATTCAAGTGACATATATTTTCAAAGTTTTAAGTGTGTCGTCCAAGATAATGGAAATCAGTTCTCTTATCGCTCTTCTGAATTATCTAACCTTTAGTTTCAGTGATAAGAAGATCTTGCAGTGTTGTAAAAGAAGCAAAAGTCTAGTTTTAACTTATCGTTCTGCACTACTTACGCGTCGCCAAGTAGTCAGTAAGCCAAAGATTTAAAACTAAATTATTCGATGGCTCTACAGAGAAACGATCATGAGTTGAATTTTAAACAGCCAGATGTATCCCTGAAATTTTTCTACAAGAATGAATATTTCCAGCCACTTAGAAAGGTATACAAGAGCTAAGAAGTTCGAACATATAGATTAAATATCATTTCGGATTATTTTATAAAATGTTACTTTGTTGAGTAATACCTAGTTTTTCATGGAAAACTCAATATACTTTTAAAAAACTAATTGAAACAACAAAAAGTTTCAATTAAATTACACATTTTTTCTACGAAATATTTCTTTGAATTTTCTTTTATCTTCACTTTCAGAGAAGTTTGGGACACATTAAAGCTGAAACTCATCTGTCCCAGGTTACTTTGACTTTCGTTTGCTATTCCATTTTCATAAATTAATATCAGAAGTTTAAATTTATTAAATCGGTTAAAGAAAATATTTTACACTTTTAACCATTTATCAACATTAAAATAAACATATGAAATAATTTTGAAATATTTACAGTTCAACTCCCCTTAAAGCCGAGATTGATATCATAAAAATGATGCAGTTTGTTGCAAAACGTTTTTAATTATTGATAACAACATTAATCTAATGAAGATCTAACACATTATTATATTGCTCAATAAAATTAATATTCAGAAATAAAAAAAAAATTCATTTGCCTTATATATAATAAAGAATTATCTAAAATTATTTTAGATGTGTGAAACATTTACTGGGTTGAAACTTAATAATGTATTTTATACTGCCTAAATATATTCTTGTGTTTATATTGCTTATTTCAAATGTGTATGTATCATTTGAAAATAAGGTTATCCATCATTGATTATTGGAATATAAGTGATTTAGAATCCAATTAATTTATGAAACTGTGGGAAAAAGTAATATGAAAATATTAAAGATATGATTTCTGACGTGTTGCTTCATTTAACATAAGCATCAATTCCTTTGGCATATAAGAAATATCGATTTCACAGTGAGACAAAAAGTGTGCATAAAAATACCAGAATATGATAACATTTACTGTGTATCAGGTCTATGGGAATACCAAAAATCTCAGCAATTTTTACCGAAGCACTTTGGCATTGATTTTGAAAAAATTAATTATAAAATAAGGTTTTATAATATGTGATAAAATTTGGTAATTTTTCATGATACCATCTTAGAGCATGGCATAAAAACTATTTGTTTGTTTAAATCTACTTATTTTTTGCGCATTTTTTACTAAATGTGGTATTAAGAACTATAATTTTGTAAACCAGAATTTCCCCGTTAACCGTTATTATATGATCGAAAAAAGTACCCGATGAATGGTTTAAATACAGTATAGTTTGGTTTTATTTACTAGAAGTATGTTTGTTTGTTTTTTTATCAGAAATGTTATTACCGTACAGTATAGTAGTTTTACCAGAATTTTTTTATCCGTGCAAGTTTCACGTCTTCAATATGATTGTAATATTTATAATAGTGAATAAAAAAATTATTAAAATAATAGTTTCACTAGATTTATTGAACTTAATGTAATTTATTGACTAAGCGAAATTTTTGTAAGGAGGTAAAAATATTTTTCATTCGCAACTTAGTTAATATTTTTAAATAAAAAACATATCTATCGAAATCCTTAACCCAATTAAAATTTAGGTTTAAATAACTCCTGAAATTTAAAATTTTAAATCCAATGTAAATAATTCTTTCAATTTTTTGTTTTACCATTGAGATACATAGTAAATCTTAACAAGTTAAAACCCATCTTTAGCCACACGAAAAATAGCACAAACTTGTCATCTTAAAACATAATTAAAGATTTAAAATTTTAAAGATAAAAATTTGAGTAATGCTCAGAAATAGTAATAAAATTTTATGATTGCAGCCTGTTTGTTTCCACGTAATGTTTCAAAAAAAGTGTATTACCCTTTTTTACAATTAAAAAAAAAAAAACAAATTTGGCAATCATTGGTATACAAATAAAAAAGCCCATGACGGACAAATATTTCTTGATCCTTCAATTCATAATGCGGAAAATTTCAGAAAACAAAGAGTGTTATTTCTTTTACACTTTTTAAGACTGTAATAAAATCAAAATTTATTTTCCTTCTCCTCTGTCTGGTGTATTTCCGGCAAATATTTTAAGAAATAAAGAGTAACTTCAAAATTTATGAAGTGTTACTTGTCTGAAAATTTATTACTTTGATTTAAATGACTGAGTTTACCTACTATAGAGAGAAAAAGTACATGAAAAAACAAAAGTTAGTGGAGGAAAGTTACCTAAACTGTACATCTCCCAAATCATACCATCTCTGATTTCTAAACAAGTATTGTATACAAAACGCTCGGACTGATAAATCAGGAAGCTTTTTTTTTCACAAGAAGATCCATGCGGAAGAATCAAGTCAGGAATGGAGTTAAATTTTTATTTAAGTAAATTTATTTATCTAGTTTTCCATATAATTTTTAAGGATATAGCAGAAATACACTTAAGTACAGATTAGTTAATACATCAGATAATTGTTAAGCCACTTATTCTATTATGTCCTACTTGTTATTTTACTAGCTAACTCTCTAACATCAAAATAATTCGGGCCCTCATTGGACCAATATTCGCGAATCTTGGATCAATAGGGTTTCAAAGGACCGTTATTTTCCGATATTGGCCCTATATAGGATTTTACGATTCACCCGATATCTTACAGCCACTTAACAACCAATATCGGTCTTTTGTGGAATCGTCAGATTCACCTGATATTTTATATTCATTTATAGGCTCTATATTGGTTCCATAAAAGCCGCTATTGACCTAATATAAGGCAAATATAAAAAAATTTAGACATCCCAATAGTGGTTCCTCTGTGCATGTCCATTACGTAGTTGCCTATATCGTGCCTCGTGTCCATTTCTAAATCTTACCGACACGATTTAGGAGCAACGTATCAACTACAAGCAATGAACAGGTCGAATTTTAAGCTATTTAAACTGTACTGCACATCAGCTGTCAGAAAGTGACGGAGAGTTTCTGAACTAACTTTCACCAATTACCGAATTTCAGTACTTACTGAATTGAGTAATCTAAATAACTGAATGACTGTTTTTTATCATTAATATATTTCAAATGTAACTCTTAGTGATTTGTGATAGTTAATTTGTGATGATAATTTAAATGTGCCAAGTGGTGTGATTCAGGTAACTCTCACCTAAGTTAAATAATACTCTCACCTAAGACAACTTAGAAAGTTTTATGTTGTGAAAAAGCAATTGGAAATTATTTCAACTTTCAAATATTTCTGTAAATAACAATTTCCTTTGATTGTTAAATTTTTATTTATTGAACATTCAAGAGAGTATTACTATGAACAGAAATACTGAATAAAAGATACAAAGATATTTAATAATCTAATATTGCATAAATAAAACTTTTCAATTCATGAATACTATATTTTTGATAATTCCTATTCCCCACTAACCAAATTTTGATTTTTCCTTTTGGAATTTCTTTAATTTATTTTTCAAAAATTCATTCGAATCTCTTATTTTTTCATCTTTATTTTCGAGTAATACTTAGCAATTTTAAATTAATTTTTTTTAATTTCAAAGCAATGTTGAAAAGCATTTTACACAGCTAATTGTAAGACCTTGAATATTTTTTCAAAGTAGTTGCGCTATTATTATGTAATAAATAATAATTAAATAATAAATAAATAAATAAATAATAAATAAATAAATAATAACANAATTATAAAACTCGTTTATACAAAATAAATAAATAAATAAATAAATAAATATATAAATAATAAATAAATAAATAAATAAATAAATAACAAATAAATGAAAAAATAAATGAATAAATAAATAAATAATAAATTATTATGTTATGAATAATAAGTAAATAATTTAATGAATTGAAAAATGCTTTAATTTTTTTAAGTTAAAACAAATAACTTTAACTGTCAAAATTTTCATTTTTCAATGAAAAAGGATAAAAAATGTAAACAAACTCGTATTTTAAATGTCTAAAAAATATATGATTGTAATGCAAATATTTTGTGCCAAATAATTGCTATAAACTCTTGACATCAAGTTTTAAATGCTCAAACATATTAATGCAAGTTTTATCGAAATAATTATTTCCATTTTATTGTAGAAATAAAAGTGAAAAATTTAGCTTCCAATCGAAAATATTTTATCACAAACACGAATCTGGAAAATAATAATAATCCATCTGCAAAAATACGAAGGAACAATAATGAAAACAGATTTGCAACTTTACTTACATTAACAAAAAAATCGCAGCTTTGCTGCCCGTATAACTTTATCTCATCTCATTTGAGTTTGAAAAGTACATACTAATGCAATATATCAGGACTGATATATCTTTTAGGTCAAAAGGCTTTTACTGCTTATTTAATGAAATATTTTTTTGAAAAAAAAAACATTACTTAATTTTTTGATTTAGAAAAAATTAAGTCTTTCATATCCCCACTTAGAAACTCGTGAGGAAAAGTAGAACTGAAGTTCATAGAAGATAGTTCCGGGAGACATGAAAAAAAAAAAAAAAAAAATCAAATTACCCCTCGCAAACAAGGCTTTCCTTTTCATACGAAACCCCTCCCAGACTATGGCTCACCTGTCGCATTTCCTCCCAGACATGTGGGATACGACTGGGCCCTGGTACGTCAAAAAAAGGCTTTCAAATATTGCTTGGAAACTTTTTTTTATGTATATATGTTCTTTCTATGAAAGTTGAAAAGGTTGGCTAACCACCTGTTCTAAGACCTATATCAAAAGAAGCGTAGCGAAGGGAAAGCGTTAGAATTGTCATTTTTTGGTTCATAAACTTTTAAGTGTGGGCAAAGATTTAATTTTTATTTTGAGTAAAAAAAAAAGAATCCAATCAGACAAGAAAACAAGCAGGAATGTTAATTTAATAATAAGGAAAGCGATTAAGGACAAGGGGAACATCAGCGAAAAAAGTAGTAAGTAATTGACTTAGAAACCACCATCATTGTAAGAGTAATAAAATAGTTTTGTTATTTTAACGATAACTAATTTATTTAGGTTAATTTCATTCAAGGAATCAATTATAATGTTTGACAGCTCTGCCGTATGTCTTATTTGAACAGTGTCATAGATAGCGTAGTGTTGCAGTCGGTAAAAATTAAACTAATATCAGCTGGAGGTAGCTGGTTCGATTTATGACTCTAAATGTGGAAATCATCTTTAAATAAATTTATATAAACTTGCTATAACAATTAGAATTTTACTATTTTCGAAATAAATTGAAAAATTTCAGGGTTATTGATGTTTATCGATTGTATTTTGATTTTCTTGATCTAAACTTGGAAAACAAACAAGCTTAACTTTAAGATATGCTACGTATTTTGAAATTTATTTCTTCGTATAAATAAAAAAAAATTCTGAAATAAATTTCATTAATTGAAAATGTTATTTGCACTGAGTTTTGCGAAATACGTGTCTCTTATATAAGCTACAGATAAGCAGTATATTTAGCAAGAAGATGGCATGCGGTTAGAATTTTACGTCAATTTACGAATTGGCGTGACTGCTGGAAATGAATCTTTCCAGAAATGATGAAAGTACAGCTCCGAATAAGGTTTTCAGGTTTATGTAAAACCAACGATGTGAAGGTGGCGGCAATAAGCGGAAATGATTGCTTTTCATTGCGTGTATCAGACAGAACTTCCGGTTCTAAGTTAGTACAGATGTGAAGCGGTAGCTATTTGAAGAGTAAAAGACAAGTAATTTAAAAGCTTTGTGTCCCAGTCGGTTCCAGTCCGTACATACGCAACCACTTGCAGGATTCGAATTTCTGTTACTGTCTTTTTGTAACAAATAATTTAACATACATTTTTGGTCTAATAAGTAAAAATTCTCAGTAAAAATACTTTCGCGATCAAATATATATATATATATATATATATTATGCAAAGTAAGTAATAATTTTTAAAAAAATAAAAATTCCTCAGTTCTAAATTCTCTTATAAATTATTAAAAAAATATTTTAAATAGCTTATTAAGAACACAAATGGTTGAAAAAAATTAATGTTGGAAAAAAACATCACTGGTTTTCAAATAAAAGTAAACCAAGTTATTTTAAAGCGAAACTTATATGTTTTTGAACTATTTGTATTTACTTAAGAATTGGTTCGCCAACTCTCCAATTCTACTAATTGCTTATTGTCTGATTAGCTCTTTTACAAGTTAGCCAATTAATTACTCGACGACTAGCATCATCATTAATTCCTCTACAATTCTTTTTTTAGTTCCATTCATTCAATTTTTCTCTTTTCTCTCCACTCACTCATTCAATCGCTTATTCACTCGCTATCACATTTAATATGCTTTTAGAATAATGAGGACAATATCATTTAGCCATAAACAGTAAAAAAGATATCACAGTGTATGCTTAGTAAAAGTAAATTACTCCAAAAAAAAAACCTTTGAAATAACCAACTTTACTAAAGAAATGCAAGTAAAAAAATAAAACAAGCACGTGTTAAAATAACATATTATCATTTCTATGTTTCTAAAACCGAAAGTTTGTTTATTTATCTCCGCTAATTACTCGTAAACGGGAGCACTGACTTGGATGATGTTTTTTTTTCTCTACAGTTTGCAAATGTTTATGGAGTGGTTTATAAACAATCGTCACTTTTCGGTGTCTTCAATTTCAAAATACGACATTCCATTGCTGAAAACAATTGTTACCGAATAAACTTTTCTCTGTTATCTTTTAATCAGCCTTATCGATTGTCATGGAGTTTTTGTTATAGATTGCTAATGTTTTTTTGGATCATTTTGCTATATTTTCCCTCCTGTGCGTTCATTTGTTCGCGTGTAAAATTAAAAAATGTGTTTTTTTCTTATTTGAACAATGCGCTGCTATGGAAGCAGCATCGTTGCAAAATGTGTAAAAAAATAGAAACAAACGAAACTGGAGAAAAAATTAAATACCGAATCAAAGCTCGCTAAGCTTATAGTTTAAATATTGAAGTAAACACGTGTGATAGATATGAATACGCAGGATAACTTACTTATCTAAAGTAAAAAAAATTATATTTAATTGACACAAGTAATTTTAAATATAAATATGCTTATTCTTACTCATCCAAACTGCATTTCAATTCCAAGATGGTTAAAAATCATTAAACTCTTGTACTAAAACTTTTATTTAGAAATATTAATAATAATTATTATTTTTGACATATTTTTAGACACAAATTTTTAACGCTCTAACTGTATATTACTATTCTGTAACTGAAAACATCACAATACTCATAAAAATTATCCGAAGTCTTAATGGCGAGAGGTTGTGTGCTAACAGCGGCTAGATGAATTAAATGTAATATTATATATTTGTGTACGCATATTTGAGACCTGCATCAGATAAGCCTTGATTCCTGGGTCCAAATATAAAGAAAAGAAAAAAATTTCTTCTGGGCTTAAAAATATTAATAAAACTGATTGGCACTCAATAGTATGTTCTAATTACCGATTAAACAATAGTTAACTATCAATTTTTGTCATATGAGTAAAGACTGATTTTAACGTTCTAACACAAATACTCATTTGCTAAAATACTGAACCATAAATGTAATTTTTTTTGCATTTATTTTTTGCTTTACTTGTTCATTTAGCTTAAAAAAATTTATAACAGTTAAAGTTCGTTTCGTTTTGGAGAATAAATGACTCAAATTAAATTTATTGACCAGCATAATTAATTATAGCAAATAAGAGCATAGCTTGATTTTACCAAAACTGCTCATTTGTTTTATCTATACCAAGCACCATCGAGATAATTAGCATACTTGTTTTTTTTTCTTACTTTTTTAATGTTAGCATATATTGTACTGATTACTTAAATAATAAATTTACCACAATACCATACTGACATGTAAAAGACGAAAATTAAGTTTACTCTCACTAAAGCAATATGAGTTCATACTTACATATTACTTTGCTTTTTAATTGTACGATTTAAAATCTCGAAATTCTACTAATTTTAAAAGGCAGTTCAGCTGTTCATCTGAGTCGACTGGTAAGTTATATGAAGAATCACTTTCCTAAGGAACGGTTGTCATGGTGGCGGTTGCCACTGCAACGAATTATCCATTATTGAAAAATATTAATAACTGTGTATCAAATCTTATTCTTCTTTCTCAAGTTTAACAAAATTTTTAAAACTTATGAAAAATACCTTTTGAGGATAACATTTGATAAATTCGTTGTCAAGAAATATGTTTATATGAGGGTTAATCAATCAGATATTATTTGCTGCAAGGTGCATTACAATTTGATGTAACTCTTTCATATAGTTTGCATTACTGGTGTAATGGGCTTGGTTACTTAAATAAAATACCGATATAATTTAATTATAAAAATTAATAAGTGACAAAAAAAGCTAAAATAATTAAGTAAAAAGTGCTCAAATGACGCGCAAAATAAAAAGAAGGAAAATTCAAAATATTTGAAACAATACGTAAAAGCAAATTCGGTAAAATTGCAAAAAGAAAAAAAAAATTACATAAACGAAAATAAAAAATTTTTCATGGCCAACGTTTCTTCCCTCTCACTCCTTCATTTTGTATGATGTAAATATAATTAGGTAATGTAGTGTGTCTATAACATGTAAAAATATTATTATTACGTGAAATTATCCAGAAATTTAAAAAACAAAGTGAATAAAAGGAAATAATATGCCCAGAGCAATTATCTATGACAAAATAGTTTCATCTAACGCCATTCTTGGAAATATTCATAGTAAATTAGTAATATTTCAGATGAAAAATGTCATGTAAGGCTCATGGTAAATTTATTTTATTTTATAACCGTCTTTGAACGGCTGACCTAATTTTTGAGTTTATGACTACTAATACTCAACTTTGTAACCTTGTAATTTCGATGCAATCCGGAAGACATGGAAACTTCTGGATAAAGTATGGTGGCTAGGGTGCTAGTGTGGTCAGTGTAAGCCGAGTGCGGAATTTGTATCGACTAGCCATCACTGGGATTCGAACCCGGATCACCTCATTGGGAGGTGAGTTCTCTATCCCCTGGGCCATCACGGCTAATGGTAAGTTTATTGAAAAATCCAATTATTTTTCTCCAGCCAATTGGATATTTGCAAATAACGTCACGCGTGGATCAACTAATCAGGTTCGACACACGCGCGGGGTGTTTCTTGCAAGTATCTAATTAAATTTGATCCGAAATTGATTCAGGGTGATAATAAACCCGAGCCTTAAAGCTGTAACATTAACATGGCATAGACAACCACATAATTAGGTACAATCATGTGATTAGTTGCAAATACTCAATTTAAGTGAAACATTTGAAAAATTGCAACAACAATGAACAACAGCAGTGAAACATTTTCAAACGTATTAACCGACCTGAAATAAAGCTTTGGAAAAATTTCATTTGAACTACTTGGTCTCTCAAAAAGAAGGATCATAAATGTGTGTCATTCTTTTTTTACTAATTATTTTCAGACACTTTTGTAGTATCTCGTGTTTATTAAGCGCATCATTGTATTAAATGGTGTTTGTTACAGCTGTTAGTCACCCTACTTTTTCTTTCTCTTTGCCTTTCGAAGCCATGCTTCAATGACAAATTGCCATTTAGTCAAGGTCACGCTAGCTTTAATACTAAATCAAGAAATATTTAAATTTTCTCATTTAGCATTCCAGATTAAAAAAGATTGAAAAAGCTACTCATTCAAAAATATTACAGAAAACTGTAAGTATAATGATCATCTTTAGTTTTTTTTTTCACTTTCATTGATTAATTTTTTAATTATCATTTTTAGTTAATATTTTCATACTTCCCTTACTGCAGTTAATGCTACAAATAAATATCTGGTGAAAAAAAATGTACGTTTTTGCACTTGATTTCGTAGTTAAATGAATGTTTTTTACTTATTAAAGAACATAGTTTTTTTAAACTTTCAAGATTACAAGTCCGGACCTGAAAATTTGATTTTGTTTCGAAATCATTTAGTATTTACACGTTCTTTTTGCTAACTGTACAAATACATACTATAAGTTACATGAAGATTTATTGAGATGCCCAAGGCTAACTCATCGATCAGATACCCGCGAAAAGAGTTCAAAAAATGAAGGAGGCAAAAATAGAAAAAAACTAATCTAATTATAAAGAAGCATCGGAAATATGTATAGTTAAAAAAAATTTAGATCCGCATTTTAAACTAGTTTTAAGTTACACGGTGAAAAGTTTTGATGTATAGTTGCCACCATTTTTAGTGTTGTAGTAAACTAAAGACATTTTTAAGTACAGAACTGTAGTTATTTTGCAAAAAAAACGATATAAAATTGGCAAAATAACATTTGTTTGAAAGATTGGTGCAAATATATTACTTAAAATATGCTTGCTTTATAAACGAAATGTGTTTTGCTATGAAGCCATAAAATGATTCTAATGCACATGAGAATGCCTGTTTTCAGCAAAAAAGAATTGATTAACTAAATAAATAAAATTATAAAAGGGAAAACGTAAATAAAAATTGTGACTACATGTACTGTAAAAAAATTAGTATACCTCAACACCTAAAATGGTGGCAACTATACACAAAAAATTTTTGCAGATTGGATTTATGCAGTTCTTTTATGGTAAAAAAGGTCCTTTAATCTTTAAAAATTAAGTTTTTATTAAATGTGAAGTTACCAGTTAACTTCACATTTATTATATGATATTTACCTGCTGATTTATTCTATGATATTTACCTGTCAAATTACTAACTAAGTAATGAAAATAATTTTAATAAATTTAAAGTTTTAGTGCCTTTTTTGGTGTCAAATAGATGCCCAACTTTGAATGTCTTGGGCCGTTGTCTTTTTTGAAAACCCAACTAATTTAAAATGATACTAACATTGATTCAACAATAAATGCTGATTATTTATAACCACATTATATATTTAATAATAAACTAATAATCAGTGATATTTATCCACATTCTTTTAAATTTGCAGTGAAATAGCTGGGAGGCATTGCCAAATTCGCAACTCACTGAATATGACTTATCTAACTGATATCAGAAAAAAAAAATAATAAAAGAACTTTAAAATGCAAGCACTGAACTCAAAAACAAGCATTATCTTTTGCTGTCAAGCAGAAAAATGGATAAATATAAACGGGAATTGAAGTGATTTTCTGAATCGTGGAACATATCAAAAAGAAATTATATTTGAGATAAGAGTGTGAACTTTTAAAAAAGTTTTAATATTATTTTTTACACATAAACAATTACTTTTATTTGAATATATTCTTGATAGTTATACCATCATATATTTAAAATGCGACTTTAATATATATTTTGTTCAAATTATTTATTTTAATAGACTTATTTATTATACTTATAACATACTAAGTAAAATATATAAGTATAAAAAAATTATACCTAAATATTTTACTTAAATTCGGAAATAATTAAAAATGCTTAAGTAGGAAAAATTCCAGTAATTTAATATTTTTTTTACAAACGTTAGTGAGAAAAACTAAGATTAAATAAGCCAGAATCTGGTGATGGTATTTTAGAATTTTTAAAGAAAGTAAACAGAAGTGATTCAGATCTTTTTAATTTCTAACTATTGTTTCATAAAAATTATTAAAATATTTTAAACATACTTTACTGTCCAGAAATTCACATGAACCTCTTAATGCAATTAAAATCCAGTATTTGACGTATTAGTTAATGAATGAATAACATATTTCTATGACTTATTTATTTATTTATTTGTTTTGAAAGATCAAATATATAAAAATAAACATTTTGTCTGTATACTAGAAATACCAGCTAAATTTTAGAAAGTGACGTATATAATACTAAAATTAAACATTATTAAAATAATGTTTATAAGGAGAATATAATAACTAAATAAATTGTTTAAAAAAACACGAATGAAACTCAGAATTTAAAAGTATTACATAAATTTAAATTATAAAAATTGGTATTTCAAAAAATTATCCTTCTTCTATTACTTACATTAGCTCATGGTTTTTATATGAACGTAAGTTATTTATGTTAGTGTATAGTTTGTTTTAAACTCGAAAATTAGTTATTTTCTATTGAATTTGATTCCTATAGAAATATCATTGAATAGAAATAAAAATAGAAATATTACTAAGATTAAAAGTAATCTCTATTCCTTATATAATTGTACGTTATTTCTCCAAATAATACATCACAAATTTAAAAACAATAATTAAAATTGAAATTGCATTAACACGCATAATTCATTTAAACACATAGGATTATCTGTAAAGTTATTAACAAAGATACAAACATGTTGATCTTAAATATACTTTTATTATTTCCAACATTGTTCAGCAATGATTATAAAGATTTTAAGCACGTAAAAAGACAGAATTAAAACTTCTTCTTTTTCTGTTGGGTAATAGACCGCTCAAACCAGTAGCTTTATCACTAATGTGACAGTTATGTAGGTAGAAATCCTGATATAAGAGGTTTGCTAAAGAATTAATTTCATTATCCTCGAATTTCGGCGCCTACTCTTATCGTTATTACATAAGAGAGTGAAATGAAAATAGAATGAGTTGAAGTTTATAGTATTTTTTAAAAAATCAAAAATGAATTACTTTTCTTGAATTTGATTGATATAAAATAATCAATAAATAGAAATTATTAAAACTATAAGTAACACCTACTAAGTGTACAGTTATTTCGCTAAATAGTGTAAATAACTTTATACATCACATATGTGAAAACAATAATTAAAATTGATATTGCAATGCTAATAATTCATTTAAACACATTAGATTATTTATGAAGTTATTAAAAAAGATACAACATGTTGATCTTTCATTATTTTCAACATATTGCGACATTTATTATAAAGATTTCAAGCACGTAAAAAGACAGTAAGTAAAACTTATTTTAAAAAAGTTGAGTAGTAGACCACTCAAACCAGTGAGTTAACACAGTTGCGTAGTTAGGAATCCTGATATAAGATGTATAGTATCAATAGAATTAATTTATTTATTCTCGAATTTCGACGCCTATTCTTATCTTTATTTCATAAGAGAGTGAAATAAAATGGAATGAGTAGTTGAATCTAAATGAAGTTCGCTTTATTTTGAAAATCAATATTAAATTTTATAATTTTTGGTAACATTGGCATTAAGCACTTTTATAATACCCTTAATACAATGTACTTGTACTTAGTCGATTTATGTACTATCAAAACAGACAAGTATAATTTTTCACTAATTCAAAATAATCATTAAAATATCAAAAGTCCTTTATTAATATTTTTTGCACTATCTTATCTCAGTTTTTTATTAGAGGATTTTATTTTATAACCGTCGTTGAACAGCTGACCCAGATTTATGGGTTTACGACTACTAATGTTCAACTCCGTAGCCTTGTAATTTTGAAACCAATCCAGAAGACAAGAAAACTCCTGGATCAAGTATTGGGAGAAATTTGCCTTCGTGGGGGACTTTTTGATGGAGCTAACCCGCATTTACGTTACATAGAGAGGAAGACCACGAGAACCACCCATGGTTAGCCTGACGGCAGGGGGACTCTAACCCATGATCCCGTCTACCACTGAGGATATTTCACGTCAGCACTGTGGTCGATGCAAGCCGCATGCGGAATTCGTAACGACTGGGATTCGAACCCGGTTCGCCTCATTGGAAGGCGAGAGCTCTATCCCCTGAGCCATCGCGGCTACTTATTGTTAATTATCTAAAATTCAAAAAGATCACTAATGTGACAGTTATGTAGGTAGAAATCCTGATATAAGAGGTCTGCTATCAAAAGAATTAATTTCATTATCATCATTCATTTCACATTCATTTTAATGTAATCATAATTAGAAAATGTCCTTCACTAAAAAAATGTAATTTCAAACACATATCAAATGGTTTTAAATGCAATGCCTTAAAAATTTTCTATTACTATACTCGAAACAAAATTATAAGTTTAAGCAAACAAAGATGAAACAACAAATCTATATAAATTAGTACAGTTATAAATATGCTCCCTTTAACAGAATTAATATCTTGCTTTACTTATTAAATATTTTCACATTATAATTTTTTAACTTATTTTAGTTCCATTTTCAATCAAATTCAAACAAAAAACTCGGCATTATAATCCAAACTATAATAAATAAAATAAAAAACACTGCTGAAGAATTTTGAATTTCTCTAACTGTTAAACGCTAGCCTTTATAAGGTTAAATAATAATAACTTGCATAAGTTTTTAATTATAATAATTAGAAGGAAGATATTAAATTTATTCATATATTGTTAGTTTTGTTTGCTCAAATTGTTTTAAAAATAACTATAAATGTGGAGATAAAGCAATTAAACTCCTGAAGACCCACTTCTGAGTCAATTAATGCCCTTTCAATGTTTAACTCCGTAGCCTTGTATTTTTGAACCCAAAGCAGAAAAAAAGGGATCTCCTGACTGAAGTATTGGGAGAAAATTACTTTCGTGGAGGACTTTTTAAGAGATAAACAACGAAACCCTCCCACGGTTATTCTGATGGCAAGGAGATTTTATTTTATATCATAACCGTTGTTGACCAGCCGCTTCAATTCAGGGTTTGTGATTACCAATGTTCAACTTAGTGACCTTGTAATTTTAAACCTAATCCAGAGGACAAGGGAAGTCCTAGATCAAGTATTGGGAGAAATCTGCTTTCGTGGAAAACTTTTTGAGAGGAAACCTCCTACGATTAGCCTAACAGTAAGGGGACTCTAATCCATGATCCATCTACCACTGAGGATATTTTACGTCAGCACTGTGGTAGGCGCGAGCCGAGAGTGAAATTTGTATCGACCAGCTATGACTTGGATTTGAACCCGGCTCAATTCATTAGGAGGCGATTGCTCTATCCCTTGAGCCATCGCAGTTAAATTCATATTTTTTTAAAGATAAAAAACAAAAAATAAAAAAAATTGAAGTTTAATATCAGTAGAGTACGCAAGTGATAAAAAATAACATTGTTTTTTAAAATATCTTTATAGAAATTAGTACGTGTTTCTCTAAGAAAAAAATATTACTGAAACATTAAAAGCATTTTTCGCATCCAATAAGTAGTGTTTCAAAAGTGTAGTTTTGCGTGGTAAAGGTTTACATACATTATCCGTTTATTATTATGTATTAAATGCTCAATAAACTCTAATCTATTAAATTTATCAACTTTACCGTGAATCTTTTTCCTTTAGAATCGAACTCTTTTTTCCAAAATCGAATATTTTCAATAACTTAAGTTAATTGTATCACTTTTTCAATTACATTCTTAAAATTATAGAATATTGCATAAAATATTGTTTTGGTGTTTTAGAATTTAATTTAAGCTTCAAACCAGTAAAATTACCATATTATTGTTTTACTCAACTGTCATTATACACTTAAACATAAAATTACTGTTCACAAATATAATAGTCGACATAGCTAAAATAATATTGCTGATTTTTACATTTACGAAAGTGTCTATGCACTCTTTAATCTATAAACTTTGCATATGCGATTCAGGCTTACTCAAAAGAAAATTTAACGCAATTGTCATGCAAAGAAATTTAATAAAAATGTGTGTTAGTGTGTTTCAAAATATAATATAAAAATAAACTAGATAAAATGACAGTCTGCGTTCCTTGCGTTTGATTCACACTTTACAAATATAGAAATGGTTAAGTTTTATAACACGAGACAACGCATATGTGACATGATTTAAGTCCCGAAATGCATAAATGTCAACATTTTTCACTTTTTTATCCAAAGATTCATATTGAAATCCAACAGTAAAGAAATTCATTGTCTTTTTTTACCAAACATCAGACAAGGTTTATTCGACAAGATTCCCATAAATAACCTTTTGATGCTTGTACCTAAACAGAAAAAATTTTTATAATTTTTATAGCTTTGAATACGAAGTCGGATGAAAAAAATAATTTGAATATATATATATATATATATATATATTCTTTTTGTTTTGAAAAAGATATCAATC
>NC_092210.1:42198873-42211866 GCF_043381705.1 Parasteatoda tepidariorum | reverse complement strand
ACCGAATTCGGTGGTTATTGCCACTCTAGTTTTGAAGTAAAAAACAATTTTTGAAATAATCCAACAGTTTATTTTCTATTAGTCACTGTATCTAGTGATGATTGTGAAAAATAAAAGTTCGTTTATACTAGTAGACTATATATATTTCTTATCTTTTTCAACTGCCAAAAGGTATAAGTCCTAAAATTTTTAAGATGCTGTCATTATTTCAATAAATACTTACGTTTTTATTTACACATCCTGTCTATATCTTGTTTTTTTGCAGAGTTTACACCTCGAAAAAAGACTTTATACACTTTTCTAATTAAATTAATAAACCAAGAATTTTGAAAACTAATGTATCAAAAAACATTAATTTTCTCAACTTTTGTGTTTTGGACTTAACCGCATTGGCTTCTGAGCGACTCATATAATTGGTTATATTTACTTAAAATTCATCCTACCATCCTATCTGTAGTTCCTTCTGAATTAACGGCTTTTATAAATTACTAAACTTTTCGATTTTTAATCGAATTCATCCCAACAAGTTCTTGACAAACAATTTTCTTTTCATTAATCATAATGCTATAATTTGCATTTAACATTCGTCCTAGAGAAGTTATTTTTAAAATTTTGCATTTTATCATTTAACTTACATTGCTATGAACATCAGACCAACAACAATTTGGCCTACGATTACGTACACAAAATATTGAAATAGTCGCTACAAAATATTGAAATAATACTTCTTTTAATAGTTACAATTAGTACAAAGCGAGGCGAAATTAATAGGAAATATAATTGGTTATATTTATTTAAAATTCATCCTACCATCCTATCTGTATTTCCTTCTGAATTAACGGCTTTTAAAAATTACTGAGCTTTTCGATTTTTAATCGAATTCATCCCAACAAGTTCTTAACAAACTGACAAACAAGCTTCTTTTTATCAATCATAATGCTATAATTTACATTTAGCCTTCTTCCTAGAGAAATTATTTTTAAAATTTTGCATTTTATCATTTAACTTACATTGCTTACATTAACTTACATTGCTAACATCAGACCAACAGCAATTTAACTTACATTGCTTACATTAACTTACATTGCTAGCATCAGACCAACAACAATTTGGCCTGCGATTACGTACACAAAATATTGAAACAGTCGCCAAAAATTCATTATACGAAACACAAAAAGCGACTGCATTCAAATAAAATATCTCGTTTGCACGCCAATTGGCCCACTCTAATTGTCTCTATTATACCATAAATACTCGTGGAGGATCTTTCCCCTTCACCGGATGTGAAAAAGATGCCGCGACTCACGATGGCCAGAAGAAAATGCTAACAATTTATTTATTCTAAAGTTCAAATAGTCATTTGAGATATCACCCTCCATTACACACAGAGGTGTGGTGTCAGTATTAATGAGGCTTACACGATCAAAAGAAACCGAGAATTTGCCCATTGTATTCTAATATCTATACGTGAGAGCTCTGGACGCGAGTTTGGTCCATAAGATTTTAAACTGTTTTAGTTATGCGCGTAACCTTCTTCGACAGCTCATCTTTTGAGAGGATTTCATTCAACCTTCTGAACAGTATGAAAGCTCTACTCAAGACTGGAAAAAGTTGATGCTAAGACCGATTAAAAATTTTAGTTTTGACTTAATTAAGGACAAAGCCGGGTGGAAGTTGTGAGGTGGCTGCTGTCTCTTTCGAAATAATGAGCTTGTAAACTGTAGATAGATCATTGTCAACGCACCATGGGTATTTTTCAAATCACAAAAAAATAATTTTTAATTACAGTTATGAAATTTATCAATGAAAAAAAATTTTTGCTTCATTGAATATAAAAACTATTACATCATATTATTACAAAGAAGTAATTTTGTATCTCAAATCCCATTTTTAAAAAAATCAATCTAATAAATACTAAGAAACATGTGTTTTTAGTGATTTTCTTTAAAATAAAAACTATGATAAACTAATAAAACTTTTGCACATTTGATTTATGTTACATTTGAAAGATTAAAGGTATACTTAAATTGCTAAACTATCTAAGAATTTGACACTCCATATTTCATAAAACATATTATTTTTTTTAAAAGTTTACATGAATTGAAAATTTTGAAAAATGAACATCAGTTCGCATTAAGGCAAAAATATGAAAGTAAAAACCGTTAATAACAATAAAATTTATATTATAAAAACTATTAAATTATTAAAATTAAAAATTATATTAACATTTTTAGATAACACATTGCATTCGCGAAAAGAATTCTTGAAAATGTACACTGTAAGAATATGGAATTTTTAAAAAAAATTGTTTTGTTTAAAAATATGTATATTCACTGCAAAAATTGAATACTAAAATTTCACGAAACTTTCTTCGTTTTTGACGAAACCATTTCCTGGTATGTGATCCGAGTAAAAATTTCGGCAGAGTGACGAAATCATCACTTTTTCGAGGAAACGAATTTCGAATGAAATATTCATTTTTTTTCCTAAATAAAAACTTGTGGCTGCTAACATTTCAAATACTCATTTTATCGTGAACACCATATAGGTGGATCAATGTCGCTCAAGCAAAAGAAGAAAGACAGAGAGATAAATCATACCCATGCCCTGAGTGGGTTTCGAACCCGGTATCTTCTTGATACGAAACCAACTCCTTGACCACTATACACGCAGCTCGGCTTTTTCGTCATTTTATTTTTGATCGTCTAATCTTCATAACAGTTAACAATCTCCCACAATGGACTACAATAAGGTTCCGTAATTGAGGAAACATTTTCATCATATATTTGAGAATTCGCTTTTCGTATGATTTCATGATGAAATAATACTCAAAATTCAACATAATGAAAATAAAAACTCAAAATTACTAAAAAATAAAAATTATTTCTGTATTGCCTTTTATAGTAGAGTATGTTCGTGCATTTTTAAAGCTGTAAAAATTTCTGTATTTAGTTAGAAAGGTTTCTCAATGTTTTATTTTTACAACCATAATAAATAAATAAAAAGGAAGAAGTATTCAGATCTGATATGCAAAATAAAGAATGTTGTTTTTCAAAAATATCTATGCATATGTAGGAAATGCGTTTGTATTAAAAATAATAATAAAAATCAGAGAGAGAGAGAGAGAAAGTGAAGCCGAAGTGAAAATAGGCATGGATCAAAAAAAGAAGGCGTTGCCCTGGGTATAGAAGTACAAGGCCAAACAGAAAAAAACATACAAGTTTTTTATATATATATTTTCGTTTAAATCTAACTTCAGAGCAAATCAGCATGCTCCAGTGAAGGCAAGTGAGCGCGTGGGTGTTAACTCAGGTAGATTAAGCAACATTGATGAATTTTGATCGTTTTTTGAATGGCGCCAAAAGTGACGTAATTCTGTGCATTTAAAAGTAAAAGCATCAGTTTGCTATAAAAGTTTTTTTGTAACATTTTTTACACGAATTTTCTATAAAAAAAACTTAATCAAGAAATTTAATTAAAAGAACTTAATCGAGAAATTGAACTTAATTAAGAAATACCTCAGTGATTATTTATTTAAATATAAGGATGTACTCTAACCAAATAATCAATTTAAAAATGTATAATAATTTTTAAAAAAATGTGAAATTTGCGTTCAAATAATTTGAACAAAATATGAATATAACCAACCTATTTGCAAAATCTGCTAGTTGTACATTGAAATATGGGGAAACTGGATAAAAACAAAATCACAAAGCGCGTCGACAGGGAACTCTTTAAAAAATAAAAGTCTATCAAGGTAGTTTAATCATAAAATTTAAATACTTTTACAAAAATACGTTTGTATTGAAACTAGGTAAACAAGTTTCGATGAAACATTTAACACATTTTTATTCAAAAATGCAGAAGTGAACTGATAGAATTTTCATTTTTAAATTACTGTAAAATAACCGGCAGCAGTCTGTCCATCCATTTAACTGTAACATATACTGTGAAGCACAATTTAACCTTGACTGTTTTGAAACCGTTTTCAAATAGTGTTGTTAAAAAACAATGAATACAAAGATATACGGTTTTCTTACCATTTACAGCTATCATGGTTTCAAAACCGTAAAAGAGAAATTTAACTGGATATTAGGACTAGGTTTTTCATTACTTAGTGGGCATTAAGGCTTGGTTTTAGTTGAGTTATGTTTTATCAAATAAACCATGGAATGTGGTGTTTAATTAGTTTATCTGGTTGTTTCACCTATCGTAAGAGAAGGAAAATATTAGGCATTTTTGTGTTAATCAGTTTTTTGGTGGAGCAATCTATACGTGAATGAGAATATCGTATTTTAATAGTAAAGGGTCACAAATCGGGAAATGCAGAACACTAGAAACTCTTCATATGTTGAATTAAAATTAGGAGAATTGCGTTGTCTACTCCGGGACTCGAACCCCCGTTCTGTCATGAGATTGATAGATCAGCCCTCTTAGCTATAATATGTACCTTCAAGGAACTAAGTGGCTTCTTTAAGTGCGCTAAATTTCTAGTTGCTTAACCGAACTAGGTTAAAGCAGTTAATAAAAGGTTTTTCTCACAGTTGTCAGTAATACCATCTTATTTATCGTTATTTAACTGTTCTGTTTATATATGGAAAAAAAACATTAAAATAAATTGTTATTTTACCATTTTTCCCGAGAAATTTCAAACAGTGTGCACTGTCCGTCAATCACGTGATGACACCTCAAACTAACTGATAGCAACTACAACTGAAAATTCATTTCATGATTGCCAGACTGTATATGAAAATGAACATTTAATTTGCAGTATCTCAATTTATAACATTAAATTAACGCAGCGTTCAACATAGCGTCTGAATGATAAAAAGTTTAAAAACACAATTATCAAATAATGGTAGAAATTTCACGCAAAAAAGTATATATACGTCTGTCAAAAATAAATCATTCATAAGACATTACGTATCATCAAAAACGTATTAATGCAAAACATCAGTTATTGATACGTATGCAAAACATATAAAGTTACAAAGTGTAAAATAATAGACTGATATTGGGAATCAACATATTAATAGTGGTGTGCTACTTATATGATGGAAACATTGAAACGGGAATTATATAACCACAAAATTATTAATGAATGTATTTTAACTAAGCTTTAAACAACATAAAAATGTAAAACTTAAAACACAAAAAAAAATTATAAAGAAAATGTGATTTAAAATTATAAACAATTTTCTGAGGAAAACCACTTAGTTTGCGGTATTTAAAGAGTAACATTGTATACTGACATTGTATAAAACATCCAAAAAAAAAGAAAGAAGGAAAGAAAAGAATATTAAACTATCAAACAAGATACATCAAATTACAGTAGCTCAATGGTATGCATAATGGCACCTATAATTTAATGCATAACTGATAGTTTATAATTGTAACCTAACGATATCATTAAATAAAAAAACAAATTGTATACATTGAACTGATGAATGAAATTATATGATGTTATCTGAAAAAATAAAAAAAATTTTTTGCTATCTGAAAAGATTTTAAGAAAAATCTAAGAAACAGAAAAATTTTTTATAACTGACTACTTTTCCTTACCATCTCCGCACGGTGAAAAAAATTCAGGTTAAAATTATCGTACTGGTCTTGTAATGGCATTTCTGGTAAAAAAAATTTGATTAATAAAAAAAACTATATACAATTTAAACCATTCATTTGGTAATTGTTTCATTCATATGGTAACGGTTTACCAGAAATTATGGTTTTCAAAATTATAGCTCCTACGGCCACACATTAAGTTAAAAATACAAACCGAAAAGTAAACTTCTCTGAATAAATGGTTTTTGAGCCATGAGGTATCGTGATAAAATTACTAAATTTTGCCAAATATATCAAATTTCATCATTTATTATAATATCATGCTTTATTGCTAATTTTGCCAAACTCAATACCGAAGTGCCTCTGTTAAATTTACCAAACTCTTTAGTGTTCCCATAAAGCAAAAACGTGTAAATTTCAGTTTTGACCATATTTTTCTTTTCTAAATATGGTAAAGCACTAAAAATATGTTTGTACTTTATATGAAAAACAATAAATTTAATATAAAAATGGTTCTAAAAAATATTAATAGCTTTATTTCCTATAAGGCTTGTTGCGAAGCTAATATTTTTTCAACGCGTCGAAGGAAAATTTACATTTTTTTTGAAGTGGAGAATTTTTTATTTCAAAAAATTATTAATATTACTTTTAATCTTTAACTGTATTTTCGCTAAAATAAGTATTCTTGTTTAACAAGTTTATCTCGTTAGTATTTTAACAATTTTGAGTAAAAATAAATAATAAATTAATATTTAAACGTCAATAAATATAATTCAAAAGAGAATAGTCGATGAGTTCAAATGCAGATGAGAAACATTTCAAACAAACATAATTATCATTAACTGTCACTTCATAACCTCTTCAAAATGATGGTAATAATAAAAGCCTTTTTTATAACCGAAAAAAAAGGTTGTAGAATATTTTTTTGCACGTGTCCTCGTTTAAAATTCAAACATATATGTGCAGTGATATTCTTTGCAAGGAAAAAAAATTCAAAGTTGCATAAAGTAGAATTAGTATGAAGATCATAAACAGTCTATCTATTCAAAACCTGGAATATAGGTCAAATACAATATTAACTATGCAAATCTTCGACGTTAGCACAAATACAGATAGAACAATTGGAAAGGTTTTTAAAAGTAAGCAAATTTTTTCGGCCAAAGTATCTTCTTGAATTCAAAGATTGCAAGTTGCTTCAAAGAAACAATACAGAAGAGAGGCAAGGTCAACTGATGTCAAATTCTACTGAAAAGGTTTTATCCAATTTTTGTATAATCCGTGATAAGCCTTGTTATGAGAACCTTTGCGTTGAATCATATCCTGTAAGTCATATTGGGTTTTCACCTGTTCTTGAAATGAATTTGAGGCATGGACCAGAATTTTGATTACAAAGCTTCCTTCCTTTTTTGCTCTTGTAACAACAGGTAGATTGACTCGTTTAAGCACGTGTAAACAGTTCCATTTTAGACGAAGATCAGATCATAAAATAATAGTTTTTCATAGTATTCTTTAACCTTTTGAATCCTAATATAGAAATTGAATTATTTTTTTTTCTCATTACTATTCAGGCACGCTTATTTAAAAGTTTTACGTAGACTCTAAGAAAAAACAGCTGTATGTTGAAGTACAATATCAGTTTCTGGAAACCTAGCATATGAGACAAATTGGCTTAAACCTAAATAAGGTGTAAAATTGTTCCGTGTTTCTGAGAAAGTTGAACTAAATTATCATGTAGTAAAATTTAAGAAGCACGATAGTATGATTCAACCAAGCTTCTTAGTATGGTTAGATAAAACTAAGAACAATATTAAGTTTAAAACGCTACAAAATTTCCATTAGTACAAATAACAATATTCAAACATATTTTAAACAAACTGCTTTGTTTTTTGTTATTTTTTTTAAGGCAAACTAAACAAAAATTATTTTTGTGTGATGAAAATCAAAATTTTTCTATTCCTGTCACTGTGGAATTACTTTACAGTAAAAATTGTAATGAAATAAAATAACCTATGTATGATACCCAAGTGTTCCGGTTTTCAACAATCATTTTTTTAAAATTATATTTATAGATTCTTAAATGAATATTTTTTCCTTAAAAAAATCTTTTTTTTAAAATAATATCTATGAGAGCGAATGAAAGAATCACAAATATACACATTTATTTATGATCATTTTTTCCATATATATTTCTATATTTTATTTTTCAAGACCTTTAAAATGAGACAAAGTTTTAAGGTGCCTTGTAAAATATTCCAATTGAATATTTATGTCAATTAACTCCTTCACAATCGTGATCACGCGATTCCTCCAGCATGGCCCACGGTGTCCTATATTAAGCGAATTGTTCTGACTCTAGCTATCCAAAGTCACAAGGACTTGATCTCAATTCAGTAGTCTCGTGTAACTTTCGCATACGTGATAAAGAGTACGTATGCGTACTCTTTAGTACGTATAAACTGGGAGTGATTTTATACTCTTTTTTCTTCCGCTAGTTTTGAAGGAGTTAATACTTTTAGTTCCGTTGTTTTTGCTATCTTCATATCCTGAGTTGTGGTGGCTCAAGGGATAGAGCACTCACTTCCTAATAGGGTACTCGGGTTCAAATCCCAGCGACGGCTGGACGGTTCGAATTCCGCACACGGCTCACACCGACCACTGTGCTGACGTAAATTATCCTTAGTGGTTGACGGATCATGGGTTAGAGTCCCCTTGCCGTTAGTCTAACAGTGGGAGGTTCTGGTGGTTTTCCACTCTATGTAACGCAAATCTGAGTTAGTTGCATCAAAAAGTCCTCCACGAAGGCAAAATTCTCCCTTTACTTGATCTAGGAGTTCCCTTGTTTTCTGGATTGGGTTCAAGACTACAAGGCTATGGAGTTGAATATTGGTAGTCGTAAACTCAAAAATAGGGTCGACTGATCAACTGCGGTCATAATTATAATATCTTCACATCCTAAAATTACCATTTGATATCCAAGCATTACCAAACAATTTTAATTGCGTTCATGTCATTATTTAAAGAGTAAATTCAAACATTTAAACAAGAACTAAATTAAATAATCAAAAAAGGGAAATAATTAAACGTTAAAAATTGAGGTTTTTCAAAAGACTGCTTTTAACAGTTTCAAAGTTAGCGCGATAATTCAAATCTTAATAATTGAACTTAGCTTTTAGTTTAATAAGATAAACATAAGCGTTTTAATAATACATAAATTAAATTCAATCAGCTGTTCCAATTCTTACATTCCCATGTAGTTGCTTAATTTCAAAAAGCGCTGCAGAAAATAAATCCAACTTCATTGGAAAAGCTTTCCAACATTTCTCTGCGTGTAACAAAATTGAGTAATCTGAGCATCCTCGCCTCAAAGGCATTTAAAAATAAGATACCCAATAAGGAAGTTAGATTTTAAACAAAAACATTAGTAATATTTCACATTTTAACCTTCAAGTTTCAGTTCCAAAGAGTGCTAATTACGAAATACAACCGTTATCGATACAAATGTCTCTTTCCAGATGAAATTGTGACCCAACGAGCGCCACAGGTAGTCACTGCTGAACAGCGACGGTTACGATCTTTCATAAGCAAACCTCACAAGTTGGTCCCAGATATTAAAAGTTTACGAAGAGGGTAAGAAGGTAAAAACAGTTATAGCTGTATCCGTGGCCGTTGATGCGTGCTGAGTTGTTTAGTTGCTTCTATCTCTCTTTTCTCACAAACGAGACTTGTTAGGCATTGGTGCGTATCGCTTTGTTGAAGGGTTGTTGGCGCGAATACCGATGGTTGGCATCGATAAAAGCTCTTCAGAGACATGCTCTAAGTTTTTTTTTATTTATTATTATTATAGTTATTGAAGATTGAAGGCATTATTTAAGTGATTCAATAAATTGTTTGTTTGTAACAATTTCTCTATCATGCGGAGCTTGTCACAGTTCTAACAATGCTATAGTTCATCTTCCTGCAAGGCTATTGAACATTTATCTGGATTAGAGTCCTAGTCAACGTGTTAGAATCATTAATAATTTGCAATGAATTGTGTCAGTGGAATGCAGTGATAAAGATAATGGGATTTCAAATGTCCACTTTTTTATTTATAGTCAAGCAGTTATCTAATTAACAACAAGGCGTATAAAAGTGAAATGGGACCAATGGACATTAAAGGGTTATATAGCCAGTAATTACAGTTGGTTTTCAGAAAAAATAAAAGATTTTTCACGAATTTGTGGAATTTAAAACTGACAACAGAAATAAATTGGGAATTTTAATATCTTCCCACCAAGTTAATCTTCACACTTTTCCGAAGATACCTAAACTTTTTAATTTGGTGGTTAATTTGATGATCTTATCAGCTTGTAGACATTCATTAGCTGGTATTATTTTATTAAGATTTTCCAATTTTTCACATATTACAAGAGAAAAAAAATGAATGGTTATAACTAATGAATGGTTATAAGGTAAAATTTTCCGTTTTTCTGGCTTCATGTGGGCACCAAAAATGTGGGTAATTTTTACCGAAGCACTTCGGTATTGAATTTAGTAAAATAAAAATAAAATAAAGTTTTGTGATGTGATGTGAGATAAAATTTGGTAATTTTATCATGATATATTAATGCACGACAAAAAAAAACATTTAATCACTTAAATTTGCTTTTCAATTTCGTATTTTTTACTAATCGTGAGTAAATAAGAACTATACTTTTGTAAACTAGAATTTCCGGTAAACCGTTACCATATAAATTGAAAAATTACTCAATAAATGGTTTAAATACCGTATATTTTGATTCTATTATCCAGAAAACTGATTTTTTTTTCTTCTTTTTTTTTGTCATTACTATACAGTACAGTAATTTTACCAGATATTTTTTCGTATGGAAGAAAAGAATGCTTTCTACTTATTTAAAATATGGAATTATCATCCGTTTATTTTTAATATTTTCTTTAAATTCAATAAATTTGTAAAAAGAAGCATAAATTAATGTAAAAAAAGGTTTTATTTCTTGAAGTTTGAATGCCTTATGAAAAATTATGGATTTGATTGAATTTTATACTAATAATAGATCGTTGAAGATAATTGTTTTCAACGAAGGATAAAATAATAATAAATACTATTATTTTATAACAAATTCTGTAATTTATTTGACAATATTATGTATAGTGACTTGTATAATGAAATATTATGTAATTTATTAACATAAACGGTTTCAATTACATGATTTATGTCATGACGACAAATACTTTACGTCAAAAAGCTATGTTTTACTAGCTTTATCGAATTTATTTGTATTAAAAAGGAAAATAATTATTAAAAAGGAAAGAAGTATTAGGAAGACCAAAAACTTAAGAATAACGTTTGTTTATTTGGATTATTTCCATCTCAGGTACCAAACTTAAATACAAATTAAGCAAGAGAAAAAATTCTTCCTTACTAGTAGTGAAATTGCTAGCAGTTGCATGGTGGTGAATTTATGATTTCATTTTCTCAAATTAATTTTAAAATAATTAAAAAATTTTGAGTATTTTATCAAATTTAAAATATAGCGGCAGAAAAATTAAAAAAATGAATAACAATTTAACCAGCTATTGCGCATAAATTTATTGCCGCGAAAATTAACATGAAGTATTATAAATTATTTTAACACAGTAATATAAAAAGGTGACAAGAGTTTCTATTAGGAGGTGAAAAAGTAATTTTTTTACATAAAAAAGGAGTATGTGGAGTTTTAAATAGCTAATTATAAATAAATACTGTGATGAATATTAAAAAGAGTTACTAAAACTATGAAACTTTGTTATTAACTAAAAAAGTTAAATGAAATCTGTGAACCTAAAAAAATTCTAATTAAATTACATTCTTTTGGTTTTCAAATACACCAGAATAAGAGATGTCTCTTTTTAAGGGAGAAAGGTTCTGGTCAGTGGTGTGTCTCGTATTAAGAGGTATAAACTGTACATAGAAACTATTTATATAAGTATGGATATATATGAAGCGGCTAAAGTTTGAATGTTCTTACGAAAAAAAAATGAAATAAAATTCACGTAATTACAGTCAATAATTAACTGCTCTTAAATAACTTTAAAAAATATGAGAAAAAGTGTCTAACATTTTCAGCCTCGAAATTATGTATTTTCAAATTGTAAAAGGAAAAATTCAAAGAAATTAATTCAGCTCCCAAATAAATTCTTTTCCATTAATTAGTTATAAACCATAATTATTACGTTTTTCTTTTGCAGGTCTTTATACTTCAAGCATTCCTTAAATTCTTTTAAAATATGATTTTTATTTACAATTTTACAGATTAAATTTAGTTAAATGTGCTTCAGTGGACAATTGTCATTTATTTTTTTCAATTTTACAAAAAGTTCTATTAATTGCAAATTATAAATTACAAGTATTAAATATAACAATAGTTCATTAGGTTTTGGCATAAAACATTAAAAAACATTTTATACGAGATATTATAACAATTATACGCTCGCAGAATTTGCGCTATTCATTTCCTATTTATGCGAAATTTTATCTTGAAATAATTATTATAATCTTTTTAAGTAGCAAAAAGTCGGCAAAAGCATGTGAAAATTTTCAAATTGAACTACTTATTTTTTTGAATATTTAGATAAGTAGTAAAGGTAAATATTTCTATTCACAAGAAACTTGATGTCAGTAAAAAATCCATCTCTCATCTTTGCTTCGCTGCTTTTAATAGTTAAATGACGCTTCTAGCTTATCCCCATAGTAACCTGAACTAAAATATTTAAGATAAAATGATTTGATAGTTTTCTTTAGTTTCATAATCCTTAATAAACGAGTTGTAAGGGGAATATGTAATACATAGCATGTTATTTTTCCGACTTAGTGTCTTTGATTTTTAGTCAAATGATTAATAAAAACAAAGAGAGAAAAGAGAAGAATAGAATTTTTGTAAAGTATTATCAATAAATTTAATATTTTATAAAATGCTTTTCTTATATCATTTTTAATAATAGTTCGCATCAAGTATTATAATTAACTAATTTATACCATTATTTAATTATATTTTTAAAAAAAAGGATTCCATTGGTGTTTTTTTTTTTAGTTTAATAGACCTCAAGTCTATTTACTACTCTATATTACACATATGAATCTTCCCGCAATTATATTTTTAAGTTACATTTTGTTTAATTTAACTTATTTAGGTTCTCTAAATTCGTACTTTTGAAAATCCCCTTCAATGTATCTAAAAAATTTGCAGGAACACATATTTGAAATCAATTTTTTTTTCAAACGGTAAGGATTAATTAGTTGGTTCTATTAATACCTGTTTTCTTAATCCCTTTTGGAAGATACCCTATAAAATGATAAAATGAGTCCTAAAATTATTTGAATCATTTCATCATTAAATAACATAGATAAATATATCATATATATATATATATATATATATATATATATATATA